>NC_084737.1:9795268-9822768 GCF_033978785.1 Entelurus aequoreus | reverse complement strand
CATTACATAAGCGCTCGTTATCGCAGATTCATCAATCAGTCATTGATCGCTCCCTCCAGGAATGAAGGATGTCGCAACTTCCCTGCACATTTTGTCGATTCAGCGCCATTTTCCACAATCAACTGTCTAATCACAACTTGTGTGTGTATTTTTGTGTAGAAACAACACTTCTGTCATGACTTGGGAAGGTTGTTTGCATTGGGTCATATAAGTAAATGCTACGCATGGTTTTGTTCAGAGCACAGTTAAAGGTAATTGACCTGTAAAACTCTATTTTTATTTATTTTTTTATTTTTTTTACACCTTGACTTTGAAATGGTTGTTTGCATTGGGTCATATAAGTGAATGCTACGCATTATTTTGTTCAGAGCACAATTAAAGGTAATTGACCTGTAAAACTATATTTTTCTTTTTTTTTAACACCGTGACTTGGGAAGGTTGTTTGCATTGGGTCATATAAGTAAATGCTACGCATGGTTTTGTTCAGAGCACAGTTAAAGGTAATTGACCTGTAAAACTCTATTTTTATTTTATTTTTTATTTTTTTTACACCATGACTTTGGAAGGTTGTTTGCATTGGGTCATATAAGTGAATGCTACGCAATATTTTGTTCAGAGCACAATTAAAGGTAATTGACCTGTAAAATAATATTTTTAATTATAAAAAAAAACATTTCACACCATGACTTGGGAAGGTTGTTTGCATTGGGTCATATAAGTAAATGCTACGCATGGTTTTGTTCAGAGCACAGTTAAAGGTAATTGACCTGTAAAACTATATTTTTCTTTTTTTTTAACACCGTGACTTGGGAAGGTTGTTTGCATTGGGTCATATAAGTAAATGCTACGCATGGTTTTGTTCAGAGCACAGTTAAAGGTAATTGACCTGTAAAACTCTATTTTTATTTTATTTTTTATTTTTTTTATACCATGACTTTGGAAGGTTTTTTGCATTGGGTCATATAAGTGAATGCTACGCATTATTTTGTTCAGAGCACAATTAAAGGTAATTGACCTGTAAAATAATATTTTTAATTATAAAAAAAAACATTTCACACCATGACTTGGGAAGGTTGTTTGCATTGGGTCATATAAGTAAATGCTACGCATGGTTTTGTTCAGAGCACAGTTAAAGGTAATTGACCTGTAAAACTCTATTTTTATTTTATTTTTTATTTTTTTTACACCATGACTTTGGAAGGTTGTTTGCATTGGGTCATATAAGTGAATGCTACGCATTATTTTGTTCAGAGCACAATTAAAGGTAATTGACCTGTAAAATAATATTTTTAATTATAAAAAAAAACATTTCACACCATGACTTGGGAAGGTTGTTTGCATTGGGTCATATAAGTAAATGCTACGCATGGTTTTGTTCAGAGCACAGTTAAAGGTAATTGACCTGTAAAACTATATTTTTCTTTTTTTTAACACCGTGACTTGGGAAGGTTGTTTGCATTGGGTCATATAAGTAAATGCTACGCATGGTTTTGTTCAGAGCACAGTTAAAGGTAATTGACCTGTAAAACTCTATTTTTATTTTATTTTTTATTTTTTTTACACCATGACTTTGGAAGGTTGTTTGCATTGGGTCATATAAGTGAATGCTACGCAATATTTTGTTCAGAGCACAATTAAAGGTAATTGACCTGTAAAATAATATTTTTAATTATAAAAAAAAACATTTCACACCATGACTTGGGAAGGTTGTTTGCATTGGGTCATATAAGTAAATGCTACGCATGGTTTTGTTCAGAGCACAGTTAAAGGTAATTGACCTGTAAAACTCTATTTTATTTTTTTTTAACACCGTGACTTGGGAAGGTTGTTTGCATTGGGTCATATAAGTAAATGATACGCATGATTTTGTTCAGAGCACAGTTAAAGGTAATTGACCTGTAAAACTCTATTTTTATTTAATTTTTTTATTTTTTTTACACCATGACTTTGGAAGGTTGTTTGCATTGGGTCATATAAGTGAATGCTACGCATTATTTTGTTCAGAGCACAATTAAAGGTAATTGACCTGTAAAATAATATTTTTAATTATAAAAAAAAAACATTTCACACCATGACTTGGGAAGGTTGTTTGCATTGGGTCATATAAGTATATGCTACGCATTGTTTTGTTCAGAGCACAGTTAAAGGTAATTGACCTGTAAAACCCTATTTTAATTTTTTTTACACCGTGACTTGGGAAGTTTGTTTGCATTGGGTCATATAAGTAAATGCTACGCATTGTTTTGTTCAGAGCACAGTTAAAGGTAATTGACCTGTAAAACCCTATTTTAATTTTTTTTTACACCGTGACTTGGGAAGGTTGTTTGCATTGGGTCATATAAGTAAATGCTACGCATGGTTTTGTTCAGAGCACAGTTAAAGGTAATTGACCTGTAAAAGTCTATTTTTATTTTATTTATTTTTTACACCATGACTTGGGAAGGTTGTTTGCATTGGGTCATATAAGTAATGCTATGCATTATTTTGTCCAGAGCACAATTAAAGGTAATTAACCTGTAAAATAATATTTTTAATTATAAAATAAACATTTCACACCATGACTTGGGAAGGTTGTTTGCATTGGGTCATATAAGTAAAATTCTACGCATGGTTTTGTTCAGAGCACAGTTAAAGGTAATTGACCTGTAAAACTCTATTTTTATTTTATTTTTTATTTTTTTTACATCATGACTTGGGAAGGTTGTTTGCATTGGGTCATATAAGTAAATGATACGCATGGTTTTGTTCAGAGCACAGTTAAAGGTAATTGACCTGTAAAACTCTATTTTATTTTATTTTTTATTTTTTTCACAACATGACTTGGGAAGGTTGTTTGCATTGGGTCATATAAGTGAATGCTACATATGGTTTTGTTCAGATCACAATTAAAGGTAATTGACCTGTAAAACTCTATTTTTAATTATTTTATTTTTTTCACCCCATGACTTGGGAAGGTTGTTTGCATTGGGTCATATAAGTAAATGCTACGCATTGTTTTGTTCAGAGCGCGATTAAAGGCAATTGACCTGTAAAACTATTTTTGTATTATTTTTTTCTAATTTCACACCATGACTTGGGAAGGCTGTTTGTATTGGGTCGTATAAGTAAATGCTATGCATGTTTTTTTTATCCAGTGCACAATTAAAGGTAATTGACCTGTAAAAAACTAATTTTTTTGTACTAGAATGCTAGTACACGTGGTTGATAAAGCCTCACGTTTGCTGCGTCCTGGCTGGTAATCGTAGCTTCAGTGCTGGTCTGAGCTGCATTTGCTGGTCCGAGTGCGGCGGCGAAGCTTCCGGGCCATTCTCTCTCTCTCTCTCTCTCTCTCTCTGTCTCTCTTCCCCACGCGTCTCGCTAAATGCGCTCCGACAGATGAGTCTCGCCCCTCGGAGCGCCGCCTCCCAGGGGTGCGTTGACATTTTGCGAGGACAACGCAGGACGCTGGCGACACAGAAAACATTTCCTCCACCTCGTCTTCGCCGTTTCTGCCGCAACGGCGTTGCAGGTCAAAGGACTTGGCAAAGTTACCTTGTGACGATTGAACCCCACGCAGGAAGTTCTCAGACGCCATCAAAGTGGAAGCCCCGGAGACTTACATTTCACAGGTGAAGTTATTATTTTCATATTCCGGGCAGCAAGAAACGTCTTAGTGCGTCACAACTTTGCATGACTGCTAAGACAAAGTACAGCACAGTCATATCGTGGAGAATAAAGGCCAATAAACCTCACATGAGTTTAGATTTGGGAACTATTTCCCCATAAGGCACACGTGTCAAACTCAAGGCCAGGGGGCCAGATCCGGCCCGCCACATCATTTTACCTGGCCCACAAACACCTGGAAATTATATATGTCAATGAAGTACCTCATATTTTCTCACTATATGTAATTTTTCATTTTGAAAGAAAGAAAACATGATCCGGGCAGCGGATCATCACAGTTCACCCCCCCTTTAAAGGACGGATTCCAGATGTCCCCAGAAAAAAACAAAAAACAGAACAAGTTCAAAATTCACGGGAGGGCAGAGGGAGGACTTGGTGGTGGGTCGCCAGGCCAATTGTCCCCGAATCCACCGGGGACGATTCAGGTGGCGGCTGGCGAGGCGGGCGACCACGGAGTACATATATGAAAATATATGTACTCTTTCAAAATTGCATACATTTTTAACTTTACTAGTATCCATTATTACAACAAATATCAGAGTATATCATCATACTTTCCAAACATTTTTTGTCTAAATAAAAATAAACACTTAAATATCTGTTTGACTTATGATTTTACAGCAAACTACCCATTGCAGCGGATCATCACAGTTCCCCCCCCTCCCCCCTATTAAGGACGGATTCCAGATGTCAAGGGAGGGCAGAGGGAGGACTTGGTGGTGGGTCGCCAGGCCAAGTGTCCTCGAATCCACCGGGGACGAGTCAGGTGGCGGCGGCGAGTCAAACGCCACTGCAGCTGGCGAGGCGGGAAACCACAGAGTACATATATGAAAAAAATATGTGTACTCCTTGAAAAAGGCATACGTTTTAAACTTTAATAGTATCCATTATTGCAACATTTGACAGCAAACTACCCTTCAAATTAATACAAATTACAATACATGTTACAGTGTTCTTTACAGCATATTACTGTAAATTGAAAAAAATCTACTACTGTTTTTTGCGTTAAAATCCTGTTGACTGAGCTGCCAGTTTTTGACTGTAAAATCCACGGTTGTTGTTTTTAAGAGTGTATTACTGTCAATGGAAAGATGCTACATTTGTTTTTTACGGTAGAAAAACTGGCAGCTAATTAATACCATAAATGTTTCAATCAATGCCATTATTCATTGCCCGAAAACTGGCCGTGGCTGTAGGCAACCTACTGATGTATTTTATCTTATGACCGCCACAAGATGGCAGCAGCTGCATTCGCAGCTTCATCTGACTCTGCAGGCGCTTTAAAGTGTCGGCGTGAGACTCAGGTGTGTAACATTTGTGGCGCCGTCGTTTCATGCTGTATCTGTAGAGTTTATTTTAATTAATTAATTAATTTATTTTTATTATTATTAATCAGTCCAACAAAATAATACAACATTCAGAATAGCAATCAACAGAACAATTTCACACCATGACTTGGGAAGGTTGTTCGCATTGGGTCATACAAAGTCCTATTTCTGATGGCCTCGAAGGAAGCGTCCGTTAATTTTTAAACCAGGAAGTAGTCTGCTGGCTAATTAGCATAATAACAACTCTTGCTAACAGTTTGACAGTCTACACATATATTGTATATGTGTACATATTATTTTAATATAACGGATATATAATTGATATCATTGGATATGCATTACATACTATACATTACCTTTTGCACTACATTAATTTATATTATTATGTGTTGTCAACTTTGTACTTTTTTATGTCATTGCCTGAAATAAATTAAAAAATGTTTTAAACATTTTTTTAAATATTAAGAGTAGGTGAAAGTTCCTTGTTTACTTCCAAAGTTTTGTACTCAATCATAAATATCAAGCAGCTAAAATGTTTAGCATTTTTCCTATCATGCTTTGTAATCGATTTAAATGGGTGTCATTTTGATTTTTTTAATGGTAAATAGACGTGTGTTTTTTTTTATGATATCCACAAATTTCAGTTATCATGTCTGTTGACAGTTTGTGTTGGTTTGATATTTTTATTTATTTATTTTATTTTTTTAAATTTTAATTTCACACCATGACTTGGGAAGGTTATTTGCATTGGGTCATATAAGTAAAAAGCTACGCACGGTTTGGTTCAGAGCACGATTAAAGGTAAATGACCTATAAAACTATTTTTTTATTATTTTTTTTATTTATTTTACACCATGACTTGGGAAGGTTGTTTGCATTGGGTCATATAAGCAAAAAGCTACGCATGGTTTAGTTTAGAGCATGATTAAAGGTAAATTACCTGTAAAATTATTTTTTTATTATTTTTTTATTTATTTCACACCATGACTTGGGAAGGTAGGAGAAGGTAGGACCGGTAGGAGGCCACGGAGAAGACTCAGGACACATTGGGAAGACTATCTCTCCCGGCTGGCCTGGGAACGCCTCAGGACCAAGTGGCTGGGGAGAGGGAAGTCTGGGCTTCCCTGCTTAGGCTGCTGCCCCCGCGACCCGACCTCGGATAAGCTGAAGAAGATGGATGGATGGACTTGGGAAAGTTGTTTGCTTTGGGCAGCGGCCGTCGTGTCATGTTAGCACGGCGGTCAATCAAGCCTCCCGTCAAAAATATATTACGGTTATGTCTGAAAGTGTTGATAATATTTGATGTAGTAAAAATATTAAAATAGATTTTTTTATTATGCCTTTATAATATTGAGGGTTGAAAGTGGAACTTTATTTTGAAAGGTTAGAAATGTAAAGTAGCTGTAATAGAGATGGAAGATGTCTCCACATGATGTCGTGTTGTTTGTGCGGCGGCGCGTGGATGCTAATTAGCGAGTGTGACGGCAGCAGCTGCGAGGGCGTTTTCCGAGGTCTGGTCTCCCTCCATCCTCCTCACTCGGCCTCTGATTAACGAGACTCGTCAGGCACCGTCCGTCGCCACTCGCGCCAATTAAGACCGGAGGCCCCGCAGCCCATCCGCTCTCTGTCGCCGTGGCGCAGCAGGCTGCCGGCCTCTCGTCCAATCAGCGTCGTGCTGGGTCTGGAGCCGGGTACCTTTCAGCCTCCCACGGTGGTCTGGAGCCCGGTACCTTTTAGCCTCCTGCGGTGGTCAGGAGCCCGGTACCTTTCAGCCTCCCGCGGTGGTCTAGAGCCCGGTACCTTTTAGCCTCCCGCGGTGGTCCGGAGCCCGGTACCTTTCAGCCTCCCGCGGTGGTCTAGAGCCCGGTACCTTTTAGCCTCCCGCGGTGGTCCGGAGCCCGGTACCTTTTAGCCTCCCGTGGTGGTCTGGAGCCCGGTACCTTTTAGCTTCCCGCGGTGGTCCAGATCCCGGTACCTTTCAGCCTCACGCGGTGGTCTGGAGCCGGGTACGTTTTAGCCTCCCACAGTGGTCTGGAGCCCAGTACCTTTCAGCCTCCCACGGTGGTCTGGAGCCCGGTATCTTTTAACCTCCCACGGTGGTCCGGAGCCTGGTACCTTTCAGCCTACCGTGGTGGTCTGGAGCCCGGTACTTTTTAGCCTCCCGCAGTGGTCTGGAGCCCGGTACCTTTCAGTCTCCCGTGGTGGTCTGGAGCCTGGTACCTTTTTTTTTTTTTTTTTTTTTTTTTTTTTTTTTTTTTTTTTTTTTTTTTTTTTTAATGTCCTGCCCAGCTTCTCGGGCAAATCATATAGCAGATGTAGATGCCCATATCGGCTGTTCAGATTTACTTTACAAAAGAGAAGTGTAGGATTCTTCTCTTGTTGCCTTACTTGTATTTTGACTTTATTAAATGTATTTATATTATCATTTGGTGCAGCCGGGCCGGAGCAGGAGGGGATAGAAAGAGAGAAAAAGGAAGACAGAGGGGGGAATTGTGGGGACAAGAGGGGGATTAGACAGAGAGACAAAAACAACAACAGCAAACACAACAACAACAACAACAGAGCAACATCAGCAAATACGACATGTACAAATATGATGGTAAAAGTAATAGCAAATAAGCAGTTAGCGAAAATTTAAAAAAATAAAAAATAAAAATAAAAAATACAGAAATGACAATGAGCATTATTACACTAAAAATGGAGCAATATGAATACCAATAGAAATAGTGCTATTGATAATAAACAATACCAGTACTTTACCTTTATTATCAACAATACAATTGTTCAAATGCAACAATACATATACGTAATGATAACTTGAGATACGAAAGAATGCAGAAAAATGGAGGGGAAGAAAGAGAAGCAACCTTAACCTTGTAGATTGTTATAGTAACAATAGGTTAAGCTTTGTCAGTGTGCCATGTGTTATACCCAGTTTACCCTAGGGCAACAACGTTAATATATGTTTGATGAAACGTGATTATGTGCATGAGTGTATGTGTGCATATGTACTTGTATATGTACAGTATGTGTATGTGTGCTTGTACAGTGAATGTATATGTACAGTATGTGTATATGTGTGTACAGCGAATGTATATGTACAGTATGTGTATACAGTATGTGTGTTTGAACAGTGAATGTATATGTACAGTATGTGTAAATGTGTGTTTGTACAGTGAATGTATATGTACAGTATATGTATGTGTGTGTTTGTACAGTGAATGTATGTGTAGTATGTGTGTGTTTGTACAGTGAATGTATATGTACAGTATGTGTATATGTATGTTTTTACAGTGAATGTATATGTACAGTATGTGTATACAGTATGTTTGTATAATGAATGTGCGTGTGGAAGTACGAACTTTGAGTGTGTAAATATGTACTGTATTTATTTGTATATGTATGTGGGAGCGTAGGTACCTATGTATGTCTGTATGTATGTGTGTGAGTATATGTGAATTTGCATGTACAATACATTTGACTCCCAGTGTGTGCGGGAGCCAGAGTACGGCCCCAGCCTCCCCGAGAACCCATCTCACAAACAGTAGGTGTGGTGCCCAGGGAACCAGGGGCCACCGCCCCCACGCAGCCAAGACGGACAGCGACAGGAACCCCAGAGCCTGGCCCACCGTGCCGCCCACAAGGGCCAGCAGCAGGCCGCAGACAGACGCACCCGGCAGAGGACAAGGCACGAGAAAAACAGGGGGAAGCCAGACCCCAAGCCAGCGAGAGACCACACCCCACACGGACAGAAAGGCGGGACGCCCCGCCCGAGGGGCCCGGAGACCCCCCGCAACCGGACGGGAAGACCGCCCCCGCCCCACCGGCAACAGGGCCCCCACGAGCCCCCCCCCCCACCCCCGGAGAGCGCGGCGAGGCCAGCCCACGGCCACCCCACCCAAGCCGGCCGCCACAGGACCACCCAGCACGGGGCCACAGGAACCACCCACCCCACCCGCAGGGACCCCAACGATGGAGATGGAACAACCAGCAACCGCCCCGCCGAGTCCCCCCCCCGCGAGGTAGGGGAATAAATAAATAAAATAAATAAATACATAATAATAATAATAATAATAATATTAATAAAATATATTTTTTTAAAAAAGGGGGGGAAAAATAAATAAATAAATAATTAAATCTATTTATAAAAATAAATAAATAAATAAATAAATAAATTAAAAAAAAAAAAAAATAAATAAAAAAAAAAAAAGAATTAAAAGAAGATCACAGACATGCTGACACACAAGGTCGCTACCCCAACAACTGGCTGACTCGCAGCACCTCGGAATACCCTGCAGCACCAAGCCACCACAGTAGACGCAGGGACCAGCCTGGTACCTTTTAGCCTCCTGCGGTGTTCCGGAGCCGGGTACCTTTCAGCCTCCCACGGTGGTCTGGAGCCCGGTACCTTTTAACCTCCCGCAGTGGTCCGGAGCCCGGTACCTTTCAGCCTACTGTGGTGGTCTGGAGCCCGGTACCTTTTAGCCTCCCGCGGTAGTCTGGAGCCCGGTATCTTTCAGCCTCCCGCGGTGGTCCGCAGCCCGGTACCTTTTAACCTCCCGCGGTGGTCTAGAGCCCGGTACCTTTTAGCCTCCCGCGGTGGTCCGGAGCCCGGTACCTTTTAGCCTCCCGTGGTGGTCTGGAGCCCGGTACCTTTTAGCTTCCCGCGGTGGTCCAGATCCCGGTACCTTTCAGCCTCACGCGGTGGTCTGGAGCCAGCCCGGTACCTTTTAGCCTCCTGCGGTGGTCAGGAGCCCGGTACCTTTTAGCCTCCTGCGGTGGTCTGGAGCCCGGTACCTTTCAGCCTCCCACGGTGGTCCGGAGCCCGGTACCTTTCAGCCTCCCGCGGTGGTCTAGAGCCAGGTACCTTTTAGCCTCCCGCGGTGGTCCGGAGCCCGGTACCTTTCAGCCTCCCGCGGTGGTCTAGAGCCCGGTACCTTTTAGCCTCCCGCGGTGGTCCGTAGCCCGGTACCTTTTAGCCTCCCGTGGTGGTCTGGAGCCCGGTACCTTTTAGCTTCCCGCGGTGGTCCAGATCCCGGTACCTTTCAGCCTCACGCGGTGGTCTGGAGCCGGGTACGTTTTAGCCTCCCACAGTGGTCTGAAGCCCGGTACCTTTTAGCCTCCTGCGGTGCTCCGGAGCCCAGTACCTTTCAGCCTCCCACGGTGGTCTGGAGCCCGGTATCTTTTAACCTCCCACGGTGGTCCGGAGCCCGGTACCTTTCAGCCTACCGTGGTGGTCTGGAGCCCGGTACCTTTTAGCTTCCCGCGGTGGTCCAGATCCCGGTACCTTTCAGCCTCACGCGGTGGTCTGGAGCCGGGTACGTTTTAGCCTCCCACAGTGGTCTGGAGCCCAGTACCTTTCAGCCTCCCACGGTGGTCTGGAGCCCGGTATCTTTTAACCTCCCACGGTGGTCCGGAGCCTGGTACCTTTCAGCCTACCGTGGTGGTCTGGAGCCCGGTACTTTTTAGCCTCCCGCAGTGGTCTGGAGCCCGGTACCTTTCAGTCTCCCGTGGTGGTCTGGAGCCTGGTACCTTTTAGCCTCCTGCGGTGTTCCGGAGCCGGGTACCTTTCAGCCTCCCACGGTGGTCTGGAGCCCGGTACTTTTTAACCTCCCGCAGTGGTCCGGAGCCCGGTACCTTTCAGCCTACTGTGGTGGTCTGGAGCCCGGTACCTTTTAGCCTCCCGCGGTAGTCTGGAGCCTGGTATCTTTCAGCCTCCCGCGGTGGTCCGCAGCCCGGTACCTTTTAACCTCCCGCAGTGGTCTGGAACCTGGTACCTTTTAGCCTCCCGCGGTGGTCTGGAGCCCGGTACCTTTCAGCATCCTGCGGTGATCTAGAGCCCGGTACCTTTTAGCCTCCCGTGGTGGTCCGGAGCCCGGTACCTTTTACCTTCCCGCGGTGGTCCAGACCCCGGTACCTTTCAGCCTCCCGCGGTGGTCTGGACCCCGGTACCTTTTAACCTCCCGCGGTGGTCTGGAGCCCGGTACCTTTTAACCTCCCGCGGTGGTCTGGAGCCCGGTACCTTTCAGCCTACCGTGGTGGTCTGGAGCCCGGTACCTTTCAGCTTCCCGCGGTGGCGCCCGGCCGCCGTGGAGTGGAGCGATGGCGGCAAACAAGACAGACAACAAAAACGTCCGCTGGGAATGGCTTCTCGCTGGCTTGGCGTCCGCCGCAGGGTGACGGCGGCCGCTAATTGGATCAGCTAACAGGCTTCAGCGGCGCTGCAGAAACATATTAGCGGCTTGATTTGATTGGATGCTTTTAACCTTGATCCCCGGGCTGACCCTCGAAAGCTAATTGTGTCTGACCCGAGAAGTCTCCGCTTCCTGATTGGCGGCGGCGTCCTCCCTCTGAAGTGAAGCATGATGGTCCGCCATGATGGAGCACTTTGCTGTTGTGCAATCAACACCACGAGGGCCTGCAACTCCATGAGACTCGTAGAAAGTCCACACAAAAAGCACATTTGGTCCACTGATATTCCTCCAAGATGACTAAAAACCTACGTTCTATTTATTGTAGACGATAAATTATCTGTACAAAAAGACGTACGGTACATTAGCTTAGCTAGATGTTTTTATCTTTAGTTAGGTTCATCATAAATGCTAGCTAGATGTTTTTATCTTTAGTTAGGTTCATCATAAATGCTAGCTAGATGTTTTTATCTTTAGTTAGGTTCATCATAAATGCTAGCTAGACGTTTTTATCTTTAGTTAGGTTCATCATAAATGCTAGCTAGACGTTTTTATCTTTAGTTAGGTTCATCATAAATGCTAGCTAGATGTTTTTATCTTTAGTCAGGTTCATCATAAATGCCAGCTAGGTGTTTTTATCTTTAGTTAGGTTCATCATAAATGCTAGCTAGACGTTTTTATCTTTAGTTAGGTTCATCATAGATGCTAGCTTGATGTTTTTATCTTTAGTTATGTTCATCATAAATGCTAGCTAGACGTTTTTATCTTTAGTTAGGTTCATCATAAATGCTAGCTAGACGTTTTTATCTTTAGTTATGTTCATCATAAATGCTAGCTAGATGTTTTTATCTTTAGTTAGGTTCATCATAAATGCTAGCTAGATGTTTTTATCTTTAGTTAGGTTCATCATAAATGCTAGCTGGATAGTTTTATCTTTAGTTAGGTTCATCATAAATGCTAGCTAGATGTTTTTATCTTTAGTTAGGTTCATCATAGATGCTAGCTAGATGTTTTTATCTTTAGTTAGGTTCATCATAAATGCTAGCTAGATAGTTTTATCTTTAGTTAGGTTCATCATAAATGCTAGCTAGATGTTTTTATCTTTAGTTAGGTTCAACAAAGATGCTAGCTAGATAGTTTATCTTTAGTTAGGTTAATCATAAATGCTAGCTAGATAGTTTTATCTTTAGTTAGGTTCATCATAAATGCTAGCTAGATAGTTTTATCTTTAGTTAGGTTCATCATAAGTGCTAGCTAGATGTTTTTATCTTTAGTTAGGTTCATCATAAATGCTAGCTAGATGTTTTTATCTTTAGTTAGGTTCATCATAAATGCTAGCTAGATGTTTTTTATCTGTAGTTAGGTTCATCATAAATGCTAGCTAGATGTTTTTATCTTTAGTTAGGTTCATCATAAATGCTAGCTGGATGTTATTGTATCTTTAGCCTCCTTCCACGTGACCAGCGAGAACATTCTAGAAAGCACAGACGTATTCTTTATTGCCTTTACAAAAAAGTGCCGCGCCTGCAGTCAGAAAAAGTGGAAAAGAGCAAGCTTGCTCTTCACTTTGTCCTTTCAGCATGTTTGCTCCATCTTGTCCAGGTCACTTCACCCAATAGACCCCAATAGAGGCCCCCAGGGGCCGGGACCAGCAAACTAGCATCTCTGTGTCTGAAAGCAGGACTTTTGTTTGTTTCCTGTGTCCTTCCTTGTCACTCCTGTCCGCCCCCCGGGTGTGCCACCATGGCAGAGGAGTCACTTAAATGGCTGCCTTTTTCACCGGCGAGGAGGAGCCATTAAAGCGCTTTATGTTTGTGTCACTGAGCGCTGTCCTCCTCCTCCTCCTCCTCCTCCTCCTCCTCCTCCTCCGTGTTGGACAAGAGACGACGCACTAGTTGGACGGAATATGACGTTTCCTTTTGTTAAAAAAACCCAACATAAAATCACACCAAAATGGCTTAAATAATTTTTTTTCTGGGTGTTGTTGATAAAATGACGTTGGCTTTGCATAGTAGAGTTTTAACTTGCACTCACAGACGTAGCGACCGACTGTAGTTACTGACAGTGGTTTTCCGAAGTGTTCCTGAGCCCATGTGGTGATATCCTTTACACATATCCTTTAGTTAGGTTAATCATAAATGCTAGCTAGATGTTTTTATCCTTAGTTAGGTTGATCATAAATGCTAGCTAGATGTTTTTATCTTTAGTTAGGAAATGTGGACTCGTCAGACCACAGAACACTTTTCCACTTTGCGCCAGTCCATCTTAGATGAGCTCGGGCCCGGCCAAGCCGGCGGGGTTTCTGGGTGTTGTTGATAAAATGGCGTTGGCTTTGCAAAGTAGAGTTTTAACTTGCACTTACAGACGTAGCGACCGACTGTAGTTACTGACAGTGGTTTTCCGAAGTGTTCCTGAGTCCATGTGGTGATATTCTTTACACATATCCTTTAGTTAGGTTCATCATAAATGCTAGCTAGATGTTTTTATCCTTAGTTAGGTTCATCATAAATGCTAGCTAGATGTTTTTATCCTTAGTTAGGAAATGTGGACTCGTCAGACCACAGAAGACTTTTCCACTTTGCGCCAGTCCATCTTAGATGAGCTCGGGCCCGGCCAAGCCGGCAGGGTTTCTGGGTGTTGTTGATAAAATGGCGTTGGCTTTGCATAGTAGAGTTTTAACTTGTACTTACAGACGTAGCGACCAACTGTAGTTACTGACAGTGGGTTTTTGAAGTGTTCCTGAGCCCACGTGGTGATATCCTTGACACATAACCTTTAGTTAGGTTCATCATAAATGCTAGCTAGATGTTTTTATCCTTAGTTAGGTTCATCATAAATGCTAGCTAGATGTTTTTATCCTTAGTTAGGTTCATCATAAATGCTAGCTAGATGTTTTTATCTTTAGTTAGGTTCATCATAAATGCTAGCTAGATGTTTTTATCTTTAGTTAGGTTCATCATAAATGCTAGCTAGATGTTTTTATCCTTAGTTAGGAAATGTGGACTCGTCAGACCACAGAACACTTTTCCACTTTGCATCAGTCCATCTTAGATGAGCTCGGGCCCGGCCAAGCCGGCGGGGTTTCTGGGTGTTGTTGATAAAATGGCGTTGGCTTTGCATAGTAGAGTTTTAACTTGCACTTACAGACGTAGCGACCGACTGTAGTTACTGACAGTGGTTTTCCGAAGTGTTCCTGAGCCCATGTGGTGATATCCTTTACACATATCATTTAGTTAGGTTCATCATGAATGCTAGCTAGATGTTTTTATCCTTAGTTAGGTTCATCATAAATGCTAGCTAGATGTTTTTATCTTTAGTTAGGAAATGTGGACTCGTCAGACCACAGAACACTTTTCCACTTTGCATCAGTCCATCTTAGATGAGCTCGGGCCCGGCCAAGCCGGCGGGGTTTCTGGGTGTTGTTGATAAAATGGCGTTGGCTTTGCATAGTAGAGTTTTAACTTGCACTTACAGACGTAGCGACCAACTGTAGTTACTGACAGTGGGTTTTTGAAGTGTTCCTGAGCCCATGTGGTGATATCCTTTACACATAACCTTTAGTTAGGTTCATCATGAATGCTAGCTAGATGTTTTTATCTTTAGTTAGGAAATGTGGACTCGTCAGACCACAGAACACTTTTCCACTTTGCGTCAGTCCATCTTAGATGAGCTCGGGCCCGGCCAAGCCGGCGGGGTTTCTGGGTGTTGTTGATAAAATGGCGTTGGCTTTGCATAGTAGAGTTTTAACTTGCACTTACAGATGTAGCGACCGACTGTAGTTACTGACAGTGGTTTTCCGAAGTGTTCCTGAGCCCATGTGGTGATATCCTTTACACATAACCTTTAGTTAGCTTCATCATGAATGCTAGCTAGATGTTTTTATCTTTAGTTAGGAAATGTGGACTCGTCAGACCACAGAAGACTTTTCCACTTTGCGTCAGTCCATCTTGGATGAGCTCGGGCCCGGCCAAGCCGGCGGGGTTTCTGGGTGTTGTTGATAAAATGGTGTTGGCTTTGCATAGTAGAGTTTTAACTTGTACTTACAGACGTAGTGACCGACTGTAGTTACTGACAGTGGTTTTCCGAAGTGTTCCTGAGCCCATGTGGTGATATCCTTTACACATATCCTTTAGTTTGGTTCATCATAAATGCTAGCTAGATGTTTTTATCTTTAGTTAGGAAATGTGGACTCGTCAGACCACAGAACACTTTTCCACTTTGCGTCAGTCCATCTTAGATGAGCTCGGGCCCGGCGAAGCCGGCGGGGTTTCTGGGTGTTGTTGATAAAATGGCGTTGGCTTTGCATAGTAGAGTTTTAACTTGCACTTACAGATGTAGCGACCAACTGTAGTTACTGACAGTGGTTTTCCGAGGTGTTCCTGAGCCCATGTGGTGATATCCTTTACACATATCCTTTAGTTAGGCTCATCATAAATGCTAGCTAGATGTTTTTATCCTTAGTTAGGTTCATCATAAATGCTGGCTAGATGTTTTTATCTTTAGTTAGGAAATGTGGACTCGTCAGACCACAGAAGACTTTTCCACTTTGCGTCAGTCCATCTTAGATGAGCTCGGGCCCGGCCAAGCCGGCGGGGTTTCTGGGTGTTGTTGACAAAATGGCGTTGGCTTTGCATAGTAGAGTTTTAACTTGCACTTACAGACGTAGCGACCAACTGTAGTTACTGACAGTGGGTTTTTGAAGTGTTCCTGAGCCCATGTGGTGATATCCTTTACACATAACCTTTAGTTAGGTTCATCATGAATGCTAGCTAGATGTTTTTATCTTTAGTTAGGAAATGTGGACTCGTCAGACCACAGAACACTTTTCCACTTTGCGCCAGTCCATCTTAGGTGAGCTTGGGCCCGGCCAAGCCGGCGGGGTTTCTGGGTGTTGTTGATAAAATGGCGTTGGCTTTGCATAGTAGAGTTTCAACTTGCACTTACAGACGTAGCGACCGACTGTAGTTACTGACAGTGGGTTTTTGAAGTGTTCCTGAGCCCATGTGGTGATATCCTTTACACATAACCTTTAGTTAGGTTCATCATGAATGCTAGCTAGATGTTTTTATCATTAGTTAGGTTCATCATAAATGCTGGCTAGATGTTTTTATCCTTAGTTAGGTTCATCATAAATGCTAGCTAGATGTTTTTATCCTTAGTTAGGTTCATCATGAATGCTGGCTAGATGTTTTTATCTTTAGTTAGGAAATGTGGACTCGTCAGACCACAGAACACTTTTCCACTTTGCGTCAGTCCATTTTAGATGAGCTCGGGCCCGCCCAAGCCGGCGGGGTTTCTGGGTGTTGTTGATAAAATGGCGTTGGCTTTGCATAGTAGAGTTTTAACTTGCACTTACAGACGTAGCGACCAACTGTAGTTACTGACAATGGTTTTCCGAAGTGTTCCTGAGCTCATGTGGTGATATCCTTTACACATATCCTTTAGTTCGGTTCATCATAAATGCTGGCTAGATGTTTTTATCTTTATTTAGGAAATGTGGACTCGTCAGACCACAGAAGACTTTTCCACTTTGCGTCAGTCCATCTTAGATGAGCTCGGGCCCGGCCAAGCCGGCGGGGTTTCTGGGTGTTGTTGATAAAATGGCGTTGGCTTTGCATAGTAGAGTTTTAACTTGCACTTACAGACGTAGCGACCGACTGTAGTTACTGACAGTGGGTTTTTGAAGTGTTCCTGAGCCCATGTGGTGATATCCTTTACACATAACCTTTAGTTAGGTTCATCATGAATGCTAGCTAGATCTTTTTATCTTTAATTAGGAAATGTGGACTCGTCAGACCACAGAAGACTTTTCCACTTTGCGTCAGTCCATCTTAGATGAGCTCGGGCCCGGCCAAGCCGGCGGGGTTTCTGGGTGTTGTTGATAAAATGGCGTTGGCTTTGCATTGTAGAGTTTTAACTTGCACTTAAAAGATGTAGCGACCAACTGTGGTTACTGACACTGGGTTTTTGAAGTGTTCCTGAGCCCATGTGGTGATATCCTTTACACACTGAAGTGGCTTTTTGATGCAGTGCCGCCTGAGGGATCCAAGGTGTGTAATATCATGGCTTACGTGCAGTGATTTCTCCAGATTCTCTCAACCTTTTGATGATATTACGGAGCGTAGATGGTGAAATCCCTAAATTCCTTGTTGAGAAATGTTGAAAAGTATGGTGAAAAAAGGAGTGCAAAAAGAGCGAGACGCCAGCAGGTGAGAAATCAGCAGACTCTCCTCTCCTTGATGGCAACTTAAGCTGTGAATAATAACATTTGAAAGTCCTCACTAAATATTTAACATGCACTCAGCACTTATTTAAATATCACTCACAGATGCGCACGGAAATTGAATTTTATGGAAATCCTCGCGACGGGGAAAAAAAAAAAAAAGATAAAAACCTTTTTAACGTCGTCACCCAACAAAAAGTGTTTATGAACATTTTCCTCTCACATGAATCACCGCACGGCATGGAAAGCAATTTAAAGGCGCAGTACGCCTGCTGTAATGAACACACGGCTAACCGCTGGGCCGGCGGGGGGTTAATAGGCGGCACCGGGGGGGAGGCTAATGCCTGGAGTCACCACTACATCAATCATGCTTTATTTATATC
The DNA here is from genome assembly GCF_033978785.1 of Entelurus aequoreus. Lineage (NCBI taxonomy): Eukaryota > Metazoa > Chordata > Actinopteri > Syngnathiformes > Syngnathidae > Entelurus > Entelurus aequoreus. The sequence continues at coordinate 9,804,980 of NC_084737.1, read as the reverse complement.
GCATGCAGACTTCAAAACTTTTTATAGTTTGCAAAATGTTACAGAATAAAGAGCAGGCTGAATAAATATTCACTTTTAACTGATAGCTACAATTGTATTATGAACACTGAAAAGGAACAATTTTCAAACAAAATGTTCAAAAAACGGTACTATACCCTGTTTGAAAAATACCGGTTCGCCATATTTGTTTTTTTTTTGCAGGCATGACGTCATGTGGTGACATTACTGCTTTTACCAGCAGAGGAGCATGTTGGGCAGCGCACACACACAGAGTACTTACAAGCAGACACAGTGCGGAGACACAAAAGGGAGAACGGACGCATTTTGGTGTAAAAAGTAAAGATAAAGGTGACGTTATAACACTGAAGAGGTGCTTGAAGACATGGCCAGCTAGTTAGCAGGCTAACGTCCATCCGCAGTGTTTTAGCTACTTTTAAATCCCTAATCCTGGCCTCCGTGACGACAAATATAGTACGTTTCTTACAAGTAGCGTTATCACTGGAGGAGGAGGGATAGCTAAACATGCTTCACTACACACCGTAGGAGGATACAATAGCTCACCGCCGTCACAATGTAAACAAACGCCTACACTTGACATCCACTGTAATGATACCAAGTACAGGAGCGTATCTAGTTGATACTACTATGATTACATTGATATTTTTTATCGTAAGAAATGTATTTTTTATTTTTAAACTGAGGAAATACGTCCCTGGACACATGAGGACTTTGAATATGGCCAATGTATGATCCTGTAACTACTTGGTATCGGATCCATACCTAAATGTGTTGTATCATCCAAAACTAATGTTAAGTATCAAAGAAGAGAAGAATAAGTGATTATTACATTTGAACAGAAGTGTAGATAGAACATGTTAAAAGAGAAAATAAGCAGATAGTAACAGTAAATGAACAAGTGGATTAATAATCAATTTTTACATTTTGTCCTTTATAATGTGTACAAAATAATAGGTGTATAAATGACACAATATGTTACTGCATAGACTAATTAGGAGTCTTTGTTTACTTACTACTAAAAGACAAGTTGTCTAGTATGTTCACTATTTTATTGAAGGACTAAATGACAATAATAAACATGTTTTCACTGACCTGATCACTACCATGTCTTTCATGTATCCTTCCTCTCCTAAAGGTAAAGAAGAATGGGTGCTCAAAATAAAAAGTGTGATTATTATGCGTTCATACATAAATATTGCAATATTTTAGTCATTAATCGCAATCATTTAAAAAAAAAAACGTTTCAAGAAGTAGTTAAGACTTTTTTTTTTTTTTAAAGAGGAAATATATACTTTAATTTACGGCCAAAAACTCAACACAGACGACACCAAGCGCCCATATTTGGGCATCCTACAAAGGCAACATAGATATTTATGGAATGTCCTAAAAGTCGTGCAAATTTGCAGTATTGAACAAAAATGTTTGGAAAAAGTCAAACTTCAAATGGGCTTTACTTTGGCTTTTTTTGTGTGTGCTGTTGTTGGGGAAGAGGAAGCATGTGATGATAACCATAGAACAAGGAACTTGAGTAGTTTGACTTTCTTTTAGTTTTGTTATACATTGTATGGACACATGATTCACACTCATAACATATTTTAAATACATTTATCAATAAAAAATACATTTGAAAGTAATTTGTGACTTTAAATAAATATGAAATAAATCATTTAAAAAAATGTGAAATACACGGTAGTAAATAACAAAACGTATTGGACTAAAGTTAATAAATACATAGATAAATAAATAAACTAAAAATAATGTAAAGTGTTCCTATTTTTTGTATTTATAATTGTATAATTTAAGCATTTTTACCTAAATTTCCAGACTTGAGGGACACTCTGCACATTGCTTAACTTCTTTTTACACTTGTATGACGCATACAAATTTGACTTTAAACATTGCCCGTACACTAAATAAAGCTTTTATGATAATTCCCAGTTTGACCCTGGAACGGATCATTTGTATTTACATCATTAGTAATCGTGGTTAACTTCTTTTTACACTTTTATAACAGATACAAATGTTAAAATATAACTTCAAACATTGCCTGTACTCCAATTAAAGCTTTTATGATGAACCACAGTTTGACCCCGGAACAGATCATTTGTATTTACATCATTAGTAATCGTGGTTAACTTCTTTTTACACTTTTATAACAGATACAAATGTTAAAATATGACTTCAAACATTGCCTGTACTCCAATTAAAGCTTTCATGATAAACCACAGTTTGACCCTGGAACAGATCATTTTTATTTACATTATTAGTAATCGTGGTTAACTTCTTTTTACACTTGTATAACAGATACAAATGTTCAAATATGACTTCAAACATTGCCTGTACTCCAATTAAAGCTTTCATGATTAACCACAGTTTGACCCCGGAACGGATAATTTCTATTTACATTATTAGTCATCGTGGTTAACTTCTTTTTACACTTTTATGACGGTTAAGAACGTCAAAATACAACTTGGGAGACGCCCCGTGCACTTGACAAAATGTTTATGCTGGCCACAGTTTGACCCTGGAACAGATCATTTTTATTTACATTATTAGTAATCGTGGTTAACTTCTTTTTACACTTGTATAACAGATACAAATGTTCAAATATGACTTCAAACATTGCCTGTACTCCAATTAAAGCTTTCATGATTAACCACAGTTTGACCCCGGAACGGATAATTTCTATTTACATTATTAGTCATCGTGGTTAACTTCTTTTTACACTTTTATGACGGTTAAGAACGTCAAAATACAACTCGGGAGACGCCCCGTGCACTTGACAAAATGTTTATGCTGGCCACAGTTTGACCCTGGAACAGATCATTTTTATTTACATTATTAGTAATCGTGGTTAACTTCTTTTTACACTTTTATAACAGATACAAATGTTCAAATATGACTTCAAACATTGCCTGTACTCCAATTAAAGCTTTTATGATAAACCACAGTTTGACCCCGGAACGGATAGTTTCTATTTACATTATTAGTAATCGTGGTTAACTTCTTTTTACACTTTTATGACAGTTAAGAATGTCAAGATACAATTTGGGAGACGCCCCGTGCACTTGACAAAATGTTTATGCTGGCCACAGTTTGACCCTGGAACAGATCATTTTTATTTACATTATTAGTCATTCTGGTTAACTTCTTTTTACACTTTTATAACAGATACAAATGTTCAAATATGACTTCAAACATTGCCTGTACTCCAATTAAAGCTTTCATGATTAACCACAGTTTGACCACGGAACGGATAATTTCTATTTACATTATTAGTCATCGTGGTTAACTTCTTTTTACACTTTTATGACGGTTAAGAACGTCAAAATACAACTTGGGAGACGCCCCGTGCACTTGACAAAATGTTTATGCTGGCCACAGTTTGACCCTGGAACAGATCATTTTTATTTACATTATTAGTAATTGTGGTTAACTTCTTTTTACACTTGTATAACAGATACAAATGTTCAAATGTGACTTCAAACATTGCCTGTACTCCAATTAAAGCTTTTATGATAAACCACAGTTTGACCCCGGAACGGATAATTTCTATTTACATTATTAGTAATTGTGGTTAACTTCTTTTTACACTTTTATGACAGTTAAGAACGTCAAAATACAACTCGGGAGACGCCCCGTGCACTTGACAAAATGTTTATGCTGGCCACAGTTTGACCCTGGAACAGAACATTTTTATTTACATTATTAGTCATTGTGGTTAACTTCTTTTTACACTTTTATAACAGATACAAATGTTCAAATATGACTTCATACATTGCCTGTACTCCAATTAAAGCTTTTATGATAAACCACAGTTTGACCCCGGAACGGATCGTTTGTATTTACATTATTAGTAATTGTGGTTAACTTCTTTTTACACTTTTATGACAGTTAAGAACGTCAAGATACAACTCGGGAGACGCCCCGTGCACTTGACAAAATGTTTATGCTGGCCACAGTTTGACCCTGGAACAGATCATTTTTTAATTACATTATTAGTCATTCTGGTTAACTTCTTTTTACACTTTTATAACAGATAGAAAATGTTAAAATATGACTTCAAACATTGCCTGTACTCCAATTAAAGCTTTTATGATAAACCACAGTTTGACCCCGGAATGGATAGTTTCTATTTACATTATTAGTAATTGTGGTTAACTTCTTTTTACACTTTTATGACGGTCAAGAATGTCAAGATACAACTCGGGAGACGCCCCGTGCACTTGACAAAATGTTTATGCTGGCCACAGTTTGACCCTGGAACAGATCATTTTTATTTACATTATTAGTCATTCTGGTTAACTTCTTTTTACACTTTTATAACAGATAGAAAATGTTAAAATATGACTTCAAACATTGCCTGTACTCCAATTTTTATGATAACTCACAGTTTGAGCCTGGAACAGATCGTTTCTATTTACATTATTAGTAATTGTGGTTAACTTCTTTTTACACTTACATAACATTGATCGTGATTAACTTCTTTTTACACTTTTATGACGGTTAAGAATGTCAAGATACAACTCGGGAGACGCCCCGTGCACTTGACAAAATGTTTGTGCTGGCCACAGTTTGACCCTGGAACAGATCATTTTTATTTACATTATTAGTCATTCTGGTTAACTTCTTTTTACACTTTTATAACAGATACAAATGTTCAAATATGAATTCAAACATTGCCTGTACTCCAATTAAAGCTTTTATGATAAACCACAGTTTGACCCCGGAACGGATAGTTTGTATTTACATTATTAGTAATTGTGGTTAACTTCTTTTTACACTTTTATAACAGATACAAATGTTAAAATATGACTTCAAACATTGCCTGTACTCCAATTTTTATAACTCACAGTTTGATCCTGGAACAGATCGTTTCTATTTACATTATTAGTAATTGTGGTTAACTTCTTTTTACACTTACATAACAGTTATCGTGGCTAACTTCTTTTTACACTTTTATGACGGTCAAGAATGTCAAAATACAACTTGGGAGACGCCCCGTGCACTTGACAAAATGTTTATGCTGGCCACAGTTTGACCCTGGAACAGATCATTTTTATTTACATTATTAGTAATCGTGGTTAACTTCTTTTTACACTTTTATAACAGATACAAATGTTCAAATATGACTTCAAACATTGCCTGTACTCCAATTAAAGCTTTTATGATAAACCACAGTTTAACCCTGGAACGGATCATTTGTATTTATGTCATTAGTAATCGTGGTTAACTTCTTTTTACACTTTTATGACAGTTAAGAATGTCAAGATACAATTTGGGAGACGCCCCGTGCACTTGACAAAATGTTTATGCTGGCCACAGTTTGACCCTGGAACAGATCATTTTTATTTACATTATTAGTAATCGTGGTTAACTTCTTTTTACACTTTTATAACAGATACAAATGTTCAAATATGACTTCAAACATTGCCTGTACTCCAATTAAAGCTTTTATGATAACTCACAGTTTGAGCCTGGAACGGATAGTTTCTATTTACATTATTAGTAATTGTGGTTAACTTATTTTTACACTTACATAACAGTTATCGTGGCTAACTTCTTTTTACACTTTTATGACGGTCAAGAATGTCAAGATACAATTTGGGAGAGGCCCCGTGCACTTTACAAAATGTTTATGCTGGCCACAGTTTGACCCTGGAACCGATCATTTTTATTTACATTATTAGTAATCGTGGTTAACTTCTTTTTACACTTTTATAACAGATACAAATGTTCAAATATGACTTCATACATTGCCTGTACTCCAATTAAAGCTTTTATGATAAACCACAGTTTGACCCCGGAACGGATAGTTTGTATTTACATTATTAGTAATTGTGGTTAACTTCTTTTTACACTTTTATGACGGTCAAGAATGTCAAAATACAACTTGGGAGACGCCCCGTGCACTTGACAAAATGTTTATGCTGGCCACAGTTTGACCCTGGAACAGATCATTTTTATTTACATTATTAGTCATTCTGGTTAACTTCTTTTTACACTTTTATAACAGATACAAATGTTCAAATATGACTTCAAACATTGCCTGTACTCCAATTTTTATGATAACTCACAGTTTGAGCCTGGAACAGATCGTTTCTATTTACATTATTAGTAATTGTGGTTAACTTATTTTTACACTTACATAACATTAATCGTGATTAACTTCTTTTTACACTTTTATGACAGTTAAGAACGTCAAAATACAACTTGGGAGACGCCCCGTGCACTTGACAAAATGTTTATGCTGGCCACAGTTTGACCCTGGAACAGATCATTTTTATTTACATTATTAGTAATTGTGGTTAACTTCTTTTTACACTTGTATAACAGATACAAATGTTCAAATGTGACTTCAAACATTGCCTGTACTCCAATTAAAGCTTTTATGATAAACCACAGTTTGACCCCGGAACGGATAATTTCTATTTACATTATTAGTAATTGTGGTTAACTTCTTTTTACACTTTTATGACAGTTAAGAACGTCAAAATACAACTCGGGAGACGCCCCGTGCACTTGACAAAATGTTTATGCTGGCCACAGTTTGACCCTGGAACAGAACATTTTTATTTACATTATTAGTCATTGTGGTTAACTTCTTTTTACACTTTTATAACAGATACAAATGTTCAAATATGACTTCATACATTGCCTGTACTCCAATTAAAGCTTTTATGATAAACCACAGTTTGACCCCGGAACGGATCGTTTGTATTTACATTATTAGTAATTGTGGTTAACTTCTTTTTACACTTTTATGACAGTTAAGAACGTCAAGATACAACTCGGGAGACGCCCCGTGCACTTGACAAAATGTTTATGCTGGCCACAGTTTGACCCTGGAACAGATCATTTTTATTTACATTATTAGTAATCGTGGTTAACTTCTTTTTACACTTTTATAACAGATACAAATGTTCAAATATGACTTCAAACATTGCCTGTACTCCAATTAAAGCTTTTATGATAAACCACAGTTTGACCCCGGAACGGATAGTTTGTATTTACATTATTAGTAATTGTGGTTAACTTATTTTTACACTTACATAACAGTTATCGTGGCTAACTTCTTTTTACACTTTTATGACGGTCAAGAATGTCAAGATACAACTTGGGAGACGCCCCGTGCACTTGACAAAATGTTTATGCTGGCCACAGTTTGACCCTGGAACAGAACATTTTTATTTACATTATTAGTCATTGTGGTTAACTTCTTTTTACACTTTCATAACAGATACAAATGTTCAAATATGACTTCAAACATTGCCTGTACTCCAATTAAAGCTTTTATGATAAACCACAGTTTGACCCCGGAACGGATCGTTTGTATTTACATTATTAGTAATTGTGGTTAACTTCTTTTTACACTTTTATGACAGTTAAGAACGTCAAGATACAACTCGGGACACGCCCCGTGCACTTGACAAAATGTTTATGCTGGCCACAGTTTGACCCTGGAACAGATCATTTTTTAATTACATTATTAGTCATTCTGGTTAACTTCTTTTTACACTTTTATAACAGATAGAAAATGTTAAAATATGACTTCAAACATTGCCTGTACTCCAATTAAAGCTTTTATGATAAACCACAGTTTGACCCCGGAATGGATAGTTTCTATTTACATTATTAGTAATTGTGGTTAACTTCTTTTTACACTTTTATGACGGTCAAGAATGTCAAGATACAACTCGGGAGACGCCCCGTGCACTTGACAAAATGTTTATGCTGGCCACAGTTTGACCCTGGAACAGATCATTTTTATTTACATTATTAGTCATTCTGGTTAACTTCTTTTTACACTTTTATAACAGATAGAAAATGTTAAAATATGACTTCAAACATTGCCTGTACTCCAATTTTTATGATAACTCACAGTTTGAGCCTGGAACAGATCGTTTCTATTTACATTATTAGTAATTGTGGTTAACTTCTTTTTACACTTACATAACATTAATCGTGATTAACTTCTTTTTACACTTTTATGACGGTTAAGAATGTCAAGATACAAATTGGGAGACGCCCCGTGCACTTGACAAAATGTTTGTGCTGGCCACAGTTTGACCCTGGAACAGATCATTTTTATTTACATTATTAGTCATTCTGGTTAACTTCTTTTTACACTTTTATAACAGATACAAATGTTCAAATATGAATTCAAACATTGCCTGCACTCCAATTAAAGCTTTTATGATAAACCACAGTTTAACCCTGGAACGGATCATTTGTATTTATGTCATTAGTAATCGTGGTTAACTTCTTTTTACACTTTTATGACGGTTAAGAACGTCAAAATACAACTCGGGAGACGCCCCGTGCACTTGACAAAATGTTTATGCTGGCCACAGTTTGACCCTGGAACAGATCATTTGACTTTGTGTCGTTTTATAGGCGGTAGAAAGGTGAGAATGATGAAAGCACACGTGTGTTGTGATTGGATGACAAGCAGGAAGTGAATAAAAGGATTAGCGTCATCAGTGTCAATCTCCCGCTGCCTGAGGATGTTTATCCAGCGCAGACAAAGCCGTGGTGAGTAATTATCCACACGTGAGTAATTATCCACACAGATTATTACAAACAAAGAATGTGAAAATGAGTCTTTGCTCATTTGATTATTGCCTTGAATAAATAAAGGACTTTAAATGTGGTTGACATCCGCACGCCGTGTGGCGCCGCCGCCGCCGACCGCCAGCCTGCTCATTTCCTCAGATTGCACCTGGCACCTGCAGGCCCCCGCTGGCCTTCGCCGACCCCGACGTTGTGTTTCCAATCAGCGGCCATGATTGCCTGCTACCTGCTGTAATTACACCTTCTTCCCTTTAGGACGCCATCTTGTTTGCTTGACTCTTTACTCAACTTTAAAAGACTCTTTCATACTTTGTTGTTCACCAAAGGTGCATTGTCGTCACCTGTGGCTGTAGGCAACCCCCCTGCACTTCTGCATTCACAATAGAATAGAAAGTACTTCATTGATCCCTGGGGGAAATTCAACACCACAGTTCACTCACAATAAACACTTAGGTATTATTCACAGGTGAATAATATAAATACAGTCTATTATACAGCATTATTCACATGTGAATAACATAAATACAGTCTATTATGCAGCATTATTCACATGTGAATAACATAAATACAGTCTATTATACAGCATTATTCACATGTGAATAACATAAATACAGTCTATTATGCAGCATTATTCACATGTGAAGACATAAATACAGTCTATTATACGGAATCATTCACATGTGAATAACATAAATACAGTCTATTATACAGCATTATTAACACGTGAATAACGTAAATACAGTCTATTATACAGCATTATTCACATGTGAATAACATAAATACAGTCTATTATGCAGCATTATTCACATGTGAATAACATAAATACAGTCTATTATACAGCATTATTCACATGTGAATAACATAAATACAGTCTATTATGCAGCATTATTCACATGTGAAGACATAAATACAGTCTATTATACGGAATCATTCACATGTGAATAACATAAATACAGTCTATTATACAGCATTATTAACACGTGAATAACGTAAATACAGTCTATTATACAGCATTATTCACATGTGAATAATATAAATACAGTCTATTATACAGCATTATTCACATGTAAATAATATAAATACAGCCTATTATACAGCATTATTCACATGTGAATAACAT
>NC_084737.1:9780268-9787768 GCF_033978785.1 Entelurus aequoreus | reverse complement strand
AGAAAAAAAAATAAAAACATTTTTTAAATCACCCCTAATTTGAATGATAAATATGATTAAAAAAAAAATTAATAATTTTACTCCAAACTTATTCAAGCCCCTTCCTGCTCAATCTTCCATGCACTTATCTTGCAAGGCAGTCAAGCTGGGTTTGATCCCGACTGGAAGTGGTGGCAAGAAGTCAAGTTTGCACATTTTTTTCCCCCTCAAAATTCTACACACAATACCCCACAATGACAATGGGAAACGTTTTTATTATTTATTTATTTTTTGCAAAAGTGTAAATAAACACTTTTTGCATACTTTTGTCACGCTTTGGTCAAAAAATTGGACTCCGATCTAGAGTAGGGCAGTGTTTTTCAACCACTGTGCCGCAGCACACTAGTGTGCTGTAAGCCGTAGAAAATGGATGGATGCATGGGTTAAAAAAAATGTTCCCTCAAAATTCTACACACAATACCCCACAATGACAATGTGAAACGTTTTTTTTTTCATTTTTTTTTTGCAAAAGTGTAAATAAACACTTTTTGCATACTTTTGTCACGCTTTGGTCAAAAAATCGGACTCCGATGCAGAGTAGGGCAGTGTTTTTCAACCACTGTGCCGCAGCACACTAGTGTGCTGTAAGTGGTAGGAAATGGATGGATGCATGGGTTACATTTTTTTTTTCCTCTCAAAATTCTACACACAATACCCCACAATGACAATGTGAAACGTTTTTATTATTTTTTTTTTGTTGTTTTTTTTTGCAAAAGTGTAAATAAACACTTTTTGCATACTTTTGTCACGCTTTGGTCCAAAAATCGGACTCCGATGCAGAGTAGGGCAGTGTTTTTCAACCACTGTGCCGCAGCACACTAGTGTGTTATAAGCGGTAGAAAATGGATGGATGCATGGGTTAATTTTTTTTCCCCCTCAAAATTCTACACACAATACCCCACAATGACAATGTGAAACGTTTTGTTTTTTTTCCAAAAGTGTAAATAAACACTTTTTGCATACTTTTGTCACGCTTTGGTCAAAAAATCGGACTCCGATGCAGAGTAGGGCAGTGTTTTTCAACCACTGTGCCGCAGCACACTAGTGCGCTGTAAGCGGTAGAAAATGGATGGATGCATGGGTTAAAAAAAATGTTCCCTCAAAATTCTACACACAATACCCCACAATGACAATGTGAAACGTTTTTATTTTTTTTTTTTTTTTTTTTTTTTGCAAAAGTGTAAATAAACACTTTTTGCATACTTTTGTCACGCTTTGGTCAAAAAATCGGACTCCGATGCAGAGTAGGGCAGTGTTTTTCAACCACTGTGCCGCAGCACACTAGTGTGCTGTAAGTGGTAGGAAATGGATGGATGCATGGGTTAAAAAAATGTTTTCCCTCAAAATTCTACACACAATACCCCACAATGACAATGTGAAACGTTTTTATTTTTTTATTTTTTTTTGCAAAAGTGTAAATAAACACTTTTTGCATACTTTTGTCACGCTTTGGTCAAAAAATAGGACTCCGATGCTGTTTTGGCAAACTGCACACGAGGCCAAAGCCTTCACCCAAACAGAAGGGCCTCATCTCCAAATATGAGTTTGGCTCCCATTTCCCCCCAGAGGACAGAACTGGAATTACATTTCCCAACAGCTGAAGACCATCAGTAATCAGGAAGGCTCTCACCTGAAGCAATCAAGTCCTCTCCTTTTAAGTCTGCAGTCCAGCTCAGACTTCAGGCCAACAAACACTCCTGGAGGACAATTTGCCAACTACAGTAGTGACAACTTCTGCAGAGCCCAGGGTGGCTGACGGTGAGATGACTTATATTATTTGGATGTTTTCATTTGATGGGTTTCATTTATTTTAATTGCCAAGTGGTTGTTAAATGTTTGAATGTCAAATCCAAGCTGTTAAAGGTCATGTATATGTACTTTTGGAAACACTTTTACTTAAAAAAATGTTCAAAAAAAAGTATTATAATTTGTTTATATTTGGTCCCTAATTAGGGTCCGCATGGCCCTGTACAAAGGACTCTATTGAAATTGTAAGGTTTTATTATTAGGGTCCGCCCTGTACCCTGTACAAAGGACTCCCCCAGGGAGTCCTTTGTACTGGTTACAAAGGAACCTATTGTTATTGTAAGGTTTTATTATTCTTTCTTTCTTTCTTTCTTTCTTCTTCCGCAGCTTTGCGCACTACTTCGCCCCCCTTAACATGCTTCAAAACTCACCAAATTTTTTACACACATCCAAAAAGTGTGCCAGCAGACTTTAATATAAAAACCTAACCCCAAAACATAAAATTGAGCTCTAGCGCCCCCTAGGAAAAAAAAAAACAAACTGCCTGTAACTCCCACTAGGAAGGTCGTAGAGACATGAAACAAAAACCTGTATGTAGGTCTGCTAAAGACCTACAACTCATAATTTTACATCGTCGGGCGAAAACCAACAGGAAGTTGGCAATTTCCCCTTCAAGACAAAAATGTACTAAAAACACTGTTTTTTACGTCTTTGACCTCTAATTTGACCCCCTTAAAATACTTCAAAACTCACCAAACTTCTCACACACATCGGGACTGGTAGAAATTGCGCTCTCAAAAAATAACCGAACCCCGAAACTCAAAATTGTGCTCTACAGCAATTTTTTTATAAAACTGACAAAAAACTGCTCCTCAGAGGAAAACTCTGACAAAACTGCTTGTAACTTCCGGTAGGAACGTCGTAGAGACATGAAAAAAATACCTCTACGTAGGTCTTGCCTAGACCTACATTTCATACATTGACACCCTTCAGCAAAAATCAACAGGAAGTTTGTTATCTCCATTTCAAAACAACATTTTTGTACCAAACGGTCACCAAACATCAAACATTATCTCCTCTGAGCGCGTTTGTCGTTTCGGCTTCAAACTGCTACAGGAGAGAGATTGAACCCTTCTGATTAAAAGTTCTGTACGGATTTTTATTTAGTGCTACCGTTTTGATTTTACGAGCCTTCAAAGACCCGCAGCACTGATGCTGCTACGGTGCCAAAAATGACAACGAAAATGCAATTAGACCTTCTTTGGCCTCAATACACACAATAGCCTATAATGACAATCTGAACTCAGACACAACTTCCTCTAACTCCCAGTACCAATATCGTAGAGACACGAAACAAAAACCTCTATGTAGGTCTCACTCAGGACTACCACTGGACAAAAGTATTGGACACCTAGGACTAGCACCTGCCAGAAGGCGGACCCGACCAATGCTGCTTGCAGCTTTAATTATTATTATTATACCAGCCGCCTCTTCGAGCTGCAATTTGACCCACTTAACATGCTTCAAAACTCACCATATTTGACACATCAGGACCTGCGAAAATTGCCATCTAATAAAAAAAAAAAAAACCCCAAAACTCAAAATTGCGCTCTAGCGCCCCCTAGGAAAAAACAAAAACAAACTGCCTGTAACTCCCACTAGGAACGTCTTAGAGACATGAAACAAAAACCTCTATGTAGGTCTGACTTAGACCTACATTTCATAATTTAACATCCTCGGGCAAAAACCAACAGGAAGTTGGCAATTTCCCCTTAAAGACAAAAAATGACTAAAAACACTCATTTTTGCCTCTTTGAGCTGTAATTTGACCCCTTTAAAATACTTCAAAACTCACCAAACTTTTCACACACATCAGGACTGGTGGAAATTGCGATCTACTAAAAAAACCGAACCCCAAAACTCAAAATTGCGCTCTAGCGCAATTTTTGAATAAAACAGAGACAAAACTGCTCCTCAGAGGAAAACAGACACAACTGCTTGTAACTTCCAGTAGGAACGTCTTAGAGACATGAAACAAAAACCTCTATGTAGGTCTCACCTAGACCTACATTTCATAGATTGACATCCTTCAGCAAAAATCAACAGGAAGTTTGCAATCTCCCCTTCAAAACAAGATTTTTGTAAAAAACGGTCACCAAACATCAAACATTATCTCCTCTGAGCGCGTTTGTCGTTTCGGCTTCAAACTACTACAGGAGAGAGATTGAACCCTTCTGATTAAAGGATACTCAAAGAGTTTGGATAAGTGCTACGGTTTTGATTTTACGAGCCTTCAAAGAACCACTGTGCCGCACCACCTAGGAAAAAAACACAGACACAACTTCCTCTAACTCCCAGTACGAATAGCGTAGAGACATGAAACAAAAACCTCTATGTAGGTCTGACTTAGACTTACATTTCATCATTTAACATCCTCGGGAAAAACCAACAGGAAGTTGGCAATTTCCCCTTAAAGACAAAAAATGACTAAAAACACTCATTTTTGCCTCTTTGAGCTGTAATTTGACCCCTTTAACATACTTCAAAACTCACCAAACTTTTCACACACATCAGGACTGGTGGAAATTGCGATCTACTGAAAAAACCGAACCCCAAAACTCAAAATTGCGCTCTAGCGCAATTTTTGAATAAAACAGAGACAAAACTGCTCCTCAGAGGAAAACACAGACACAACTGCTTGTAACTTCCAGTAGGAACGTCTTAGAGACATGAAACAAAAACCTCTATGTAGGTCTCACCTAGACCTACATTTCATAGATTGACATCCTTCAGCAAAAATCAACAGGAAGTTTGCAATCTCCCCTTCAAAACAAGATTTTTGTAAAAAAACGGTCACCAAACATAAAAAATTATCTCCTCTGAGCGCGTTTGTCGTTTCGGCTTCAAACTACTACAGGAGAGAGATTGAACCCTTCTGATTAAAGGATACTCAAAGAGTTTGGATAAGTGCTACGGTTTTGATTTTACGAGCCTTCAAAGAACCACTGTGCCGCACCACCTAGGAAAAAAACACAGACACAACTTCCTCCAACTCCCAGTACGAATATCGTAGAGACATGAAACAAAAACCTCTATGTAGGTCTGACTTAGACTTACATTTCATCATTTAACATCCTCGGGAAAAACCAACAGGAAGTTGGTAATTTCCCCTTAAAGACAAACAATTACTAAAAACACTCATTTTTGCCTCTTTGAGCTGTAATTTGACCCCTTTAAAATACTTCAAAACTCACCAAACTTTTCACACACATCAGGACTGGTGGAAATTGCGATCTACTAAAAAAAACGAACCCCAAAACTCAAAATTGCACTCTAGCGCAATTTTTGAATAAAACAGAGACAAAACTGCTCCTCAGAGGAAACCCCAGACAAAACTGCTTGTAACTTCCAGTAGGAACGTCTTAGAGACATGAAACAAAAACCTCTATGTAGGTCTCACCTAGACCTACATTTCATAGATTGACATCCTTCAGCAAAAATCAACAGGAAGTTTGCAATCTCCCCTTCAAAACAAGATTTTTGTAAAAAAACGATCACCAAACATCAAACATTATCTCCTCTGAGCGCGTTTGTCGTTTCGGCTTCAAACTACTACAGGAGAGAGATTGAACCCTTCTGATTAAAGGATACTCAAAGAGTTTGGATAAGTGCTACGGTTTTGATTTTACGAGCCTTCAAAGAACCACTGTGCCGCAGCACCTAGGAAAAAAACACAGACACAACTTCCTCTAACTCCCAGTACGAATATCGTAGAGACATGAAACAAAAACCTCTATGTAGGTCTGACTTAGAGCTAGATTTCATACACTGACCACTTAGGACTAGCACCTGCCAAATATGCGGGCCCGACCAACGCTGCTTGCAGCTTTAATTGCTTTTGTATTTGTCCACCTTTTCCAAAGGTTTTTCCACCTTACAGCTATTTAATGAAAACAAGAGACAATCAAGTCCAAAATAAAAGGAGAAACAGAGATTTGTCTCATCATTGGATTAAAACAAAGAGTGAAGTCCCAGTGTAACCCCTGGTCAAAAAGTCAAAATCCATTTCAAGTTAAGGGAGAGCACAAACAAACAAACAAACCATAACTTGACAGACGCAGAGTAGGGCAGTGTTTTTCAACCACTGTGCCGCGGCACACTAATACAGTCTGGTGTGCCGCGGCACACTAATACAGTCTGGTGTGCCGCGGCACACTAATACAGTCTGGTGTGCCGTGGGAGATAATATAATTTCACCTAATTGGGTTAAACATTTTTTATGCAAACCAGTAATTATAATCCGCAAATATCGTGTTGTTGGGGGGTGCTGGAGCCTATCTCACATACTTGCCAACCTTGAGACCTCCAATATCGGGAGGTGGGGGGGCTTGGTTGGGGGCGGGGGGGCATGGTTGGGGTAGTGGTTATTTACAGCTACAATTCACCAACTCGAGTATTTCATATATATATATATATATATATATATATATATATATATATATATATATATATATATATATATATATATATATATATATATATATATATATATATATATATATATATATATATATATATATATATATATATATATATATATATATATATATAAAATAAATAATTGAATTTGAGTGTTCCGGTGGCTATCCGTTAGATGGCAGCATTGTCCTGTTTAACTTCTCCGTTCATGATGAGTATATCATTTCGGCCACCGTGTCCAATGGAGAAGTCTGTTCTACATATTTACAGGCAACATACACCTTCCCTTTCGAACTGTCCTGGATGAACTCAAATTCTTGTTTCCATTCGTTTGAATTTGTTAGGCAAGCTGTTTATATTGTGGGAAAGCGGACGTGAGAACAGGCTGCCCCCACTCAGTCTCAGGTCCGCATTGAGCTGGAGGGGGCGTGGCCTCCAGCTCCGGCTGAATACCGGGAGTTTGTCGGGAGAAAATCTCTGTCGGGAGGGGCGCTGAATAACGGGATACTCCCGCTAAAAACGGGAGGGTTGGCAAGTATGCTATCTCAGCTGCATTGAAAGTCTGCAGTCATCCCACATAAGAAGATGAGCAGCGGGGCGGTGTCACGTACATCGCAGCTCTCATCCAAAGCCAGCGCAAAATGGTCAAAGTCGGCCGTTCTGTTCTTCAGCTGAAGCTCAAAGTTTCCAGCGATGGTCTTAACCCGCCTCGTTACAGTGCGTCGGGAGAGTGACACGTTTTTAAATGCGCCCCTCTTCTCCGGGCGTATCAGCGCAACAGAGACCAATAAGCACTCCTTAATAAACTCTCCGTCAGAAAACGCCTTACTTTTTCTGGCGATTTGGTGAGAAATGACGAAACTTGTCCTGACGGCTGCATCTCTGGGGGTGTGACATTTGGCAAAAAGTCCTTGTTGGGTGTGCAGTTTTACCATCAACGCATCAGCCTCCCTTGATTCCGCTATTTTTGCTGGTGCTTGGTGGTGTAGTGGCGATTCAAATGATATTCTTTAAACACAGCTAGCTGTCTACCACAAATGAAGCACACGGCTTTACCTTTAATTTCTGTAAAGAAACACTTGGCAGTCCATGTCTTGTTGGAAACACGCCATTCCTCATCAACTTTTCTCTTTTTAGCGTCTCGGGGGTAAACCGTGCATCACTTGTCGCTGTGCACCTTCACTCACAGGTTACACATACGCCCATAAATAACACTTTTCAAAATAAAAGCAGCAC
>NC_084737.1:9775268-9777768 GCF_033978785.1 Entelurus aequoreus | reverse complement strand
GAAGAAAATGGGCTGTCATTTGTCTAAACAAACACCATCATTACTCATTTTAGTCTAAAATAGATGCTTATAGTTAACATTGTTTTGGGCTAGTTATGGTTATAGTTATAGTTAGTTGATTAGTTATGCAGGTATACAAAATAAAATGATACGTAATGATGATAAACCCAATTGACTGCTGATATATTTACAGTAAATATATTTTGGCCTCCATTTTTCTTGGCCTAATTAGTGAGCTTCCTCTCACCTGACACTTTGATACCACTCTGCTCTGCCGGTCCACGCGATATCACTGTAGATATTTCAAAGTGATACCTCGTCTGCTTCAACACGGCGCGGGCGGATGGAGATCACGTCGTAACGGCTTCTCTTGAACACACATCTACCCCAAATGTGTCAAAATACACATTTTCTGGCAGCACATGCGCTTCCCAGCATGCATTGTGTTTGTGTTGACGGCACCGTGAGTGAGGTAGCGCTTCAAGGTGACGACCCTCTGTACTTTGGGTGCTGCGTCAGCTCGTAATAGTTATAATTCTAGGTGGAAAAAAACTTCCTCATACTGTTCTGTCGTCTACAAATTGCAGACATTCTCCGCGTATGTTTTACGCTTGAAAAGTGTGCATCTTAAACATTCATTTCTCTTAACCCCCGCACGTTAAAAAGCAGTGTTTAACCATTGAGAGCGAGCTACAGCGCACATTTTTCTTGGTAAATGAGAGACGGTGAGAGGTTATCATCACACTTCAACATCTCTAACATGTTAAATGCTGCCTTTTTGCTGGGTCAGCATTGCAAGTGAACGTAAGTTATTAATTGTTATGAATGTTGAATAACTATATATAAATACATGTCAACTAGGAGGTCAGTGTGTTGCTGAATGTTCATATACTACATTACCCAGAAGGCTTTGCGCCATCAACAGGAACCGGAAGTAGGACAACAATTGGGCTCTTTGAGCAATAATGCTTTTATATTTCCTGTATTTTATATTATTACTTTGAACTGTTTTATATTTAATTTTTTATCCTGTAATGCATCTTTGAGTACTCTGAAAAGCACTATACCAAATAACATTTATTATTATTATTATTATTATTATTATTATTATTAATAAAGAGTTGATATATTGAAACCTGTGGTTCCATTTCATCCACTCAAGAAACAAACTTAATGGCCAAACATGATAACTTAATTAGTTATTAGACTTAGACTTCCTTTTTATTTTCATTAAAATTTTAACTTTACAGTACAGATAAGAACGAAATATTGTTGCATTAGCTCATGGTAGTGCAGGATAAAAGAGCAATAAGGTGCACATATAAATAAATAGATTACTGTACAGATAAATATATTGCATATTTGCATATGCATCCACGTTTATGGATGTATGTTATATTTAGGGATGTCCGATAATGGCTTTTTGCCGATATTCCGATATTGTCCAACTCTTAATTACCGATACCGATATATACAGTCGTGGAATTAACACATTATTATGCCTAATTTGGACAACCAGGTATGGTGAAGATAAGGTCCTTTTTAATAAAAATAATAAAATAAGATAAAATAAATTAAAAACATTTTCTTGAATAAAAAAGAAAGTAAAACAATATAAAAACAGTTACATAGAAACTAGTAATGAATGAAAATGAGTAAAATGAAGTGTTAAAGGTTACGGACTGTATCCCTTGCAGACTGTATTGATATGTATATTGATATATAATGTAGGAACCTACCAGAATATTAATAACAGAAAGAAACCACCCTTTTGTGTGAATGGGGGAGGGAGGTTTTGTGGGTTGGTGCACTAATTGTAAGTGTACCTTGTGTTTTTTATGTTGATTTAATTTAAAAAAAATTTAAAAAAACAACAAAAACCGATACCGATAATAAAAAAAACTTAAATGGAAAAGTTTGTATAGTGAATCGGAGTTCTCCATAAAAACTATGTAAACATGAATAATTGGTTCCAGCCTCGACACAAGTCCCTGTTTTAGCCAAAAGTGCACACTTTTGCAACCCTAAATGTGACGATCTGTCACTTGACTTCTGGTTGTGGTTTCTTGTTTTGGTGTTGGTTTCCTGTCGGCGCTTTTAATTTTGTTCCTCTTCCTGCATGTCTCCCTGAGCGCTCGTTTCCCCACACCTGTCCCTGATTGGCAGCCTGGCACACCTGCTTGCAGTTGCCAATCAGAAGGGTATTTATGCCTGCCTCACCTGTTTGCAGGGGCTGGAGGATTGATTATGTTCAGGACCTTTGCATGCATGACTGCTTCTCCCTATTTTGACTATATTACAAGACTGTCACCTGCACGCTGTTCTGCTGTTTGCTGCATCTCGGGCAAACAAAAAGCAAACACTTTCATGTGTATTGGACAGAAAGGAGGACTTTTTTTCCTCCTCCTCCATTAGAAAATGTGGAGGTTATCATCACTACTGTCTGATTCCAATCAATGCAAGTCATCACAATCAGGTAATACACCAACTTATATTCTTG
>NC_084737.1:9730268-9770268 GCF_033978785.1 Entelurus aequoreus | reverse complement strand
AGTCACTACTGTACCACCACCATAGTCACTACTGTACCACCACCATAGTCACTACTGTACCACCACCATAGTCACCACTGTACCACCACCATAGTCACTACTGTACCACCACCATAGTCACTACTGTACCACCACCATAGTCACTACTGTACCACCACCATAGTCACTACTGTACCACCACCATAGTCACTACTGTACCACCACCATAGTCACCACTGTACCACCACCATAGTCACCACTGTACCACCACCATAGTCACCACTGTACCACCACCATAGTCACCACTGTACCACCACCATAGTCACTACTGTACCACCACCATAGTCACTACTGTACCACCACCATAGTCACCACTGTACCACCACCATAGTCACCACTGTACCACCACCATAGTCACCACTGTACCACCACCATAGTCACCACTGTACCACCACCATAGTCACCACTGTACCACCACCATAGTCACCACTGTACCACCACCATAGTCACCACTGTACCACCACCATAGTCACTACTGTACCACCACCATAGTCACTACTGTACCACCACCATAGTCACCACTGTACCACCACCATAGTCACTACTGTACCACCACCATAGTCACTACTGTACCACCACCATAGTCACCACTGTACCACCACCACCGTAGTCACCACTGTACCACCACCATAGTCACCACTGTACCACCACCATAGTCACTACTGTACTACCACCATAGTCACCACTGTACCACCACCATAGTCACCACTGTACCACCACCATAGTCACTACTGTACCACCACCATAGTCACCACTGTACCACCACCGTAGTCACCACTGTACCACCACCGTAGTCACTACTGTACCACCACCGTAGTCACTACTGTACCACCACCATAGTCACCACTGTACCACCACCATAGTCACCACTGTACCACCACCATAGTCACCACTGTACCACCACCATAGTCACCACTGTACCACCACCATAGTCACCACTGTACCACCACCATAGTCACTACTGTACTACCACCATAGTCACCACTGTACCACCACCATAGTCACCACTGTACCACCACCATAGTCACTACTGTACCACCACCATAGTCACCACTGTACCACCACCGTAGTCACCACTGTACCACCACCATAGTCACCACTGTACCACCACCATAGTCACCACTGTACCACCACCATAGTCACCACTGTACCACCACCATAGTCACCACTGTACCACCACCATAGTCACCACGGAGACGACACATACTTGTAAAGCCAAAGAAGACAATTAAAGGTGACCTCATTCCTAAAAGTGTTTGTGTACGACAGCGGTCTTCTTCTTAGTGCAAGTGTGCTGGTCTCCCCGGGACCGCCCGCCTCTGTCGCCCCTCAAAAGGGGAAACAAAAATCCAAACTGCAGTTAATTTCCATGGGGATGCTGACGCGGGGGACAGGCGGTAATTGCCGGCCGCATAGTTTCTTTGTACCATATTATTATTATTATTGTTATTGTTAATTTGTCCTTGCTCGCAGGCGTTTGTCACACACGTGACGGATGGCTGGCCTCAGATGGCAGGCGGCGTGCAAACATGGCGGCTGTACAGATGGTACGTCCATGCTCTCTCCACGCGTCGGTCCTTGATCTGTCCCACCACATGAGTTGTGGTGATGGAACAAAAAAAAACCACACGATGAAATTCTTTGTGCCCACCGAGCCACCTGATTTACTTTGTGAAGTGAACAATGTTTAGCACCATGAAGCATCACTAATGCCTTTTAACCATTACCACTAACCATACACATTATTACCACTAACCATACACGTTATTACCACTAACCATACACATTATTACCACTAACCATACACATTATTACCACTAACCATACACATTATTACCACTAACCATACACGTTCTTACCACTAACCATACACATTATTACCACTAACCATACACATTATTACCACTAACCATACACGTTATTACCACTAACCATACACGTTATTTTACCACTAACCATACACGTTATTTTACCACTAACCATACACATTATTTTACCAATAACCATACACATTATTTTACCACTAACCATACACATTATTTTACCACTAACCATACACGTTATTACCACTAACCATACACGTTATTACCACTAACCATACACATTATTACCACTAACCATACACATTATTACCACTAACCATACACGTTATTACCACTAACCATACACGTTATTACCACTAACCATACACGTTATTACCACTAACCATACACGTTATTACCACTAACCATACACGTTATTACCACTAACCATACACGTTATTACCACTAACCATACACGTTATTACCACTAACCATACACGTTATTACCACTAACCATACACGTTATTACCACTAACCATACACGTTATTACCACTAACCATACACGTTATTACCACTAACCATACACGTTCTTACCACTAACCATACACGTTCTTACCACTAACCATACACGTTCTTACCACTAACCATACACATTATTACCACTAACCATACACATTATTACCACTAACCATACACATTATTACCACTAACCATACACATTATTACCACTAGAGATATACATTATTACCACTAGAGATATACATTATTACCACTAGAGATACACATTATTACCACTAGAGATACACATTATTACCACTAACCATACACATTATTACCACTAGAGATACACATTATTGTGCGTGTGTGTGTGTGTATACACACATATATGTGTGTGTATATATATATATATATTATTGTGTGTGTGTATGTATATATATATATATACAGTATGTATATTTATATATGCATATATGTATGTATGTATGTATGTATGTATGTGTATATATATGTGTATATATATATACACACACTACCGTTCAAAAGTTTGGGGTCACATTGAAATGTCCTTATTTTTGAAGGAAAAGCACTGTACTTTTCAATGAAGATAACTTTAAACTAGTCTTAACTTTAAAGAAATACACTCTATACATTGCTAATGTGGTAAATGACTATTCTAGCTGCAAATGTCTGCTTTTTGGTGCAATATCTACATAGGTGTATAGAGGCCCATTTCCAGCAACTATCACTCCAGTGTTCTAATGGTACAATGTGTTTGCTCATTGGCTCAGAAGGCTAATTGATGATTAGAAAACCCTTGTGCAATCATGTTCACACATCTGAAAACAGTTTAGCTCGTTACAGAAGCTACAAAACTGACCTTCCTTTGAGCGGATTGAGTTTCTGGAGCATCACATTTGTGGGGTCAATCAAACGCTCAAAATGGCCAGAAAAAGAGAACTTTCATCTGAAACTCGACAGTCTATTCTTGTTCTTAGAAATGAAGGCTATTCCACAAAATTGTTTGGGTGAAAAAAAAAAAGTTGTACAATACATGAAGTCGAAAGTAAGAATTCTGTTGGTTTTAAGTAAGAAAAGGTCAAAGTTTACACAACGTTTTGAAAATGATCTTTTTGTCTTTCCTGTAGATTTTGAGGTCACCTGCAGGACTAATTGGTGTCATGTTGGAAGATTGACGGATGCACTTCCTCACCTCCTTTCTTCTGCCACGGGTCAGCGAGGAGGCGGAATGGTCGACAGGACGCCACGCGCCCTCCAACATGGCCGCCCGGGGGGGGGGGGGGGGGGTGGAATTAGCGGCGCCCTTTGAAGGCCTCCAGCCTGCCGTGAAAATGGCCGCACGCCAGCGCTTTGATGGGGGCTCCTCCCCCTTCGTTCCACCTGACCGGCGCTGCGTGTGCGCATGAAGTCATCATCGGGGAACACAAGCTCCGCCCCCTCGCACGGACAGTTGGACTTCAGGTAGGACACCAAACATTCAGTTTGATTGACATGTAGGTGGCGCTATTGTTCTTTACTTGATGGCCATCACGTGACCAATAACATGTAGGTGGCGCTATTGTTCTTTACTTGATGGCCATCACGTGACCAATAACGAGAGACATGGCCACACCTCCCCATTGTACTGTCAGCAGCATATCATGCACCATCTTCACTGAAGTACGCCGTGTCGTGCGTGTCGAATGTTTACGCTGACCAACAACGTTGAATTTTTGTGCTTCCATGTCGCCTTTTTTTTATCTTGGAATAAATGCAGCGAGCAGCATATTATGCACTGTCTTCAATGAAGACACCTTTTCACTGTAACAGCAAAACAAGACGTTTTGCCCCCAAAACAGCCAACATTATTTTCAAGGCAAAAACTGATTTTTTAAGGTAAAAAAATATTTTCAAGGTAAAAGTTGATTTTCCAGGCAAAAACTGATTTTCAAGGCAAAAACTGATTTTTTTTAAGGTAAAAAAAGATTTTTTAAGGTAAAAAAATGCTTTTTAAGGTAAAAAAAAAAATTCTTAAGGTAAAAAAATGATTTTTTAAGGTAAAAAATGATTTTTTAAGGTAAAAAAATGATTTTTTTAAGGTAAAAAAATGATTTTTTTAAGGTAAAAAAAATGTTTTTTTAAGGTAAAAAATGTTTTTTTAAGGTAAAAAATGATTTTTTAAGGTAAAAAATGATTTTTTAAGGTAAAAAATGATTTTTTAAGGTAAAAAAATGATTTTCTTAAGGTAAAAAATGATTTTTTTAAGGTAAAAAAATGATTTTTTTAAGGTAAAAAATGATTTTTTAAGGTAAAAGTTGATTTTCAAGGAAAAAACTGATTTTCAAGGCAAAAACTGATTTTCAAGGCAAAAACTGATTTTTTTTAAGGTAAAAAAAGATTTTTTAAGGTAAAAAAAGATTTTTCAAGGTAAAAAAAGATTTTTTTAAGGTAAACAATGATTTTTTAAGGTAAAACCTGATTTTCAAGGTAAAAGTTGATTTTCAAGGAAAAAACTGATTTCAAGGTAAAAAGTGATTTTCACGGTAAAAGTTGATTTTCAAGGCAAAAACTGTTTTTATGGTAAAAAATGATTTTTTATGGTAAAAAATGATTTTTTAAGGACAACAATTTATTTTATATTTTTATGTATGTATGTATGTGTGTGTGTGTGTGTGTATGTGTGTATGTATGTATGTATGTGTATATATATATATTTATATGTATGTGTGTGTATATATGTATGTATGTATGTATGTATGTGTGTGTATATATATATTTATATGTATATATATGTATGTGTGTGTATATATTTATATGTATACATATGTGTGTATATATATGTATATATTTATATGTATACATATGTATATATGTGTGTGTGTATATATATATATATATATATATATATATATATATATATATATATATATATATATATATATATATATATATACACATTATGTATGTATATTTATATATATATATATATATATATATATATATATATATATATATATATATATATATATATACACACATTATGTATGTATATTTATATATATATAGTGTGTGTGTATATAATGTTTTGAGGAAAAAAAAACTTTAATCTTTAGTGTGTGTCCCCTCAGTGGGAAAAGATGCTATCAGCATACCATGCACTGTCTTGAAAGAAGACGCTTTACCCCCCCAAACAGCGAACATTTAATTTAACCCTGTAAGATTTTGTCTGCACTTTCTTGGAGACTTTGGGCTTTATATCTTTTTTATTTGTCTTTTTAAGTTCAATTAGCACAGCAGCATATCATGCACTGTCTTGAATGAAGTCACCTTTTCACTGTAACAACAAAACATCAATTGAACCCTGACAGATTTTGTCTTGCAGCTCCTTGACGATTGTGGGCTTTATATCTTCTTTTATTCGTCTTCTTACGTTTAATTAGCACAGCAGCATATCATGCACTCTCTTAAAAAAAAAAAGCGCCTGTGCACATGTAACAAGTTGCAATTCGATGTTAAGATATCTCTACTTTTACCACCGTTTGATCATGTGATGCCAAATATGCAGTTTGATGTACGTTGTTGGTTTCAAGGCACGGCGGCAAGCAGCATGTCATGCACTGTCTTGACTCAAGATGTTTACCCCATAACAGCTAATCTTAATATAACCCCAACAGCTTTTTGTCTGCAGTTTCTAGAAGATTTTGGGCTTAATGTATTCTTGTATTTATCTTCTTGAGTTCAACTAGCATAGCAGCAAGCAGCATATCATGCACTGTCTTGACTAAAGATGTTTACCCCGTAAACGCTAATCTTAATATAACCCAGACAGTTTTTTGTCTGCAGTTTCTAGAAGATTTTGGGCTTAATGTATTCTTGTATTTATCTTCCTGAGTTCAACTAGCATAGCAGCATATCATGCACTGTCTTGACTAAAGATGTTAAACCCCGTAACAACCAACATTATTGTAACCCCGACAGTTTTTTGTCTGCACTTTCTGCAAGATTTTGGGCTTAATGTATTGTTGTATTTGTCTTCCTGAGTTCAGCTAGCATAGCAGCAAGCAGCATATCATGCACTGTCTTGACTAAAGATGTTTACCCCGTAACAGCCAACATTATTTGAACTCCGACAATTTTTTTGTCTGCAGTTTCTACAAGATTTTGGGCTTAATGTATTCTTGTATTTGTCTTCTTGAGTTCTACTAGCATAGCAGCAAGCAGCATATCATGCACTGTCTTGACTAAAGATGTTTACCCCGTAACAGTTAACCTTAAAATAACCCAGACAGTTTTTTGTCTGCAGTTTCTAGAAGATTTTGGACTCAATGTATTCTTGTATTGGTCTTGAGTTTAACGAGCATAGCAGCATATCATGCACTGTCTCGAAGAAAACTGATGCAAAGCCACTCCACATGACAATTATTGTCAATATTTTCCAGTTAATTTGGCACATTTTGAACATTTGTGCTCAGGATGAGTCTTGAAGAAGCGTGCGATGATGCTTGGTTCCTGACGAAGTGTAATCTGATTACCAACATTGTGTTCTGGTCCAGTGAGTGTGATGGATTGGATCTAGTGGAGAACATGCATGGACGGTCTCAGTCTAGTCCGGTTCTAGCGTGATCCTGAAACAAGTCAAATGGACTCGTAACAGCGTTATGATGAATTTGATTTAGTCCAATTCCAGTCGCGCTAACTTGATTACTACGAGCTGACCCAATCATCTCTAATGTACTGCTTTTTACGGCTCGTTTCTTATAGGCCCGCGGCACGTTCAAAACAATCCGATTAAATTTGCGCGCAGGTGTAATAAAACTCGGAACATTGCAAAGTTGACTAATAATAACACAAAACTGCCATTGCTCTAAAAATAATAGTGAAAATATTATTATAAATATTTACCCATTGAAGGCTCCAAATACTTCACATTAAAATATCGCACTTTATCAACAACACCCAGAAACGCTTCGCAGTTTTAGTTTTAGCTATTTGGCTGTTCTAGTTTTTATTTTTTTATTTTTTTTATTATATTTTTATTTTGATACGCTGTAACACTTTGAGGTTGTTTGCTCAATGTAAAGTGCTTTTTACAAATAAAATCTATTATTATCAGTGTGTAAAGGATATCACCACATGGGCTCAGGAACAGGTCAGAAAACCACCGCCGGTAACTACAGTTGGTCGCTACATCTGTAAATGCAAGTTAAAACTCTACTATGCAAAGCCAAAGCCATTTATCAACAACACCCGGGAACGCCGCCGGCGTCGCTGGGCCCGAGCTCATCTAAGATGGACTGATGCAAAGTGGGGAAAGTGTTCTGTGGTCTGACGAGTCCACATTTCAAATTGTTTTTGGAAACTGTGCTCCATACTGGAGCTGCGGATATTGGCCGATACTGATATCCGCTACGATAACAGGAATCAAACATAGTAATATTATCGTGTAGCGAAGGGAACCTGTGATGAAATTAGTCTTTTCTGACTTCTAAACGTTGTTCAGAAGTTGAACAGTCGTGTTCAACAATGCCAAATATCACATTTAGGGCTGCAACTAATGATTCTTTTGATAATCGATTAATCGGTCGATTATTACTTCGATTAA
Organism: Entelurus aequoreus; assembly: GCF_033978785.1. NCBI lineage: Eukaryota > Metazoa > Chordata > Actinopteri > Syngnathiformes > Syngnathidae > Entelurus > Entelurus aequoreus. The sequence goes on along the minus strand of NC_084737.1, from coordinate 9,762,326 downwards.
TCGATGAATAATCGGATAAAGGAGACAAACTGCATTTCTATCTTTTCTAGTATTTTATTGAAAAAAAACCCCAGCATACTGGCACCATACTTATTTTGATTATTGTTTCTCAGCTCTTGGTACATGTTGCAGTTTATAAATAAAGGTTAATAAAAAATAAATAAATTAAAATTAAAAATAAATAAATAAAATGCCTCTGCACATGCGCATAGCATAGATCCAACGAATCGATGACTAAATTAATTGCCAACTATTTTTATAATCGATTAGTTGTTGCAGCCCTAATCAAATTATGAGGTTTGCGCGTTTTGGCACAAATTTGCACGCAGGTTAGGATTGCGGTTGTGACGTCAATGGGGTGGATGTCCTTATTTGGGCATTATGTCGAGCTCCCAACCAGGGCGAAAGGAACTCCCCCCCCCTGCTTCCAGCTATGAGGAAACACACAAAAAAAAGGTCAGATAAAATATTATTTCCATATAATCTTGGCGGTCAAATAAGAACATTAATTCTGTGTGGAGGTTTTTAATATAAAATCTTTTTTTTTTGGACACTGTTTTTATGTAACTGATTTTTATTTTGCATTAAAACTTTTTTAAAATGTTTTTTTTTACATTAAACTATGCTGATAATTTAACTGAATAACAAATTGTGAGCCATTTTTATTCAATTAAGTTTTTCAAAACAGTATTTTAAAATTCAGTGTAAAAACATTTTATTGTATTAAAACATTTGGTGTACAAAAAATTCAGTTGACATAATTCAAATGCCAAACTTTCAATTAAATAAATTCAGTGTCAAAAAACCCCCAAAACTTTTGGAATAAAAACACACATTTTCCTCCATAATTCTCCATAATTAATAATTTTCTCTTTCTTTTTATCTGTTTTATCCATAATGGGGTTATGGATGAAATATATCGAATGTTTTGTGTTTATTGTGATTTTTAACGTTGGATCCACTCTATTGGTTGGGAAATGACCACATTTCAATGTTCAAATCAACGTCACAACCTGACATTGAATAAACGTTGACAAAAAGCATGTTTCAACGTTGTATTTGTGTTGTTACAACGTAATATTTGTGTGGTAGAATATTGGTTGGGAAGTGACAAAAATTCAATGGTCAAAACGTCAGAACCCGACATTGATTAAACGTCGTCAAAAGCATGTTGTTTCAGCGTTGTATTTGCGTTGTAGAATATTGGTTGGGAAATGACCACATTTCAATGGTCAAATCATCATCAGAACCCAACATTGAATAAACGTTGTCAAAAAGCATGTTGTTTCAACGTTGTATTTGCGTTGTAGTATATTGGTTGGGAAATGACCACATTTCAATGGTCAAATCAACGTCAAAACCCGACATTGAATAAACGTCAAAAAGCATGTTGTTTCAACGTTGTATTTGTGTTGAAGAACATTGGTTGGGAAAAGACCAAATTTCAACGAACAAATCAACGTCAGAACCCAACATTTAACAAACGTTGTCAAAAATCATGTTGTTTCAACGTTGTATTTGAGTTGTAGAATATTGGTTGGGAAATGACCAAATTTCAACGGGCAAATTAACGTCAGAACCCAACGTTAATTAAACGTCATCAAAAAGCATGTTGTTTCAACGTTGTATTTGTGTTGTGGAATATTGGTTGGGTAGTGACAAAAATTCAACGGTCAAATCAACATCAGAACCCGACATTGAATAAATGTTGTCAAAAAGCATGTTGTTTCAACGTTGTATTTGTGTTGTAGAATATTGGTTGGGAAATGACCACATTTCAATGGTCAAATCATCGTCAGAACCCAACATTGAATAAACGTTGTCAAAAAGCATGTTGTTTCAACGTTGTGTTTGTGTTGTAGAATATTGGTTGGGAAACGACCACATTTCAATGGTCAAATCAACATCAGAACCCAACATTGATTAAACGTCGTCAAAAAGCATGTTTTAATTTTGTATTTGTGTTGTGGAATATTGGTTGGGAAATGACCACATTTCAACGGTCAAATCAACGTTACAACCTGACATTGAATAAACGTTGTCAAAAAGCATGTTGTATTTGTGTTGTAGAATATTGGTTGGGAAATGACCATATTTCAACGAACAAATCAACATCAGAACCCAACATTTAACAAACGTTGTCAAAAAGCATGTTGTTTCAACGTTGTATTTGAGTTGTAGAATATTGGTTGGGAAATGACCAAATTTCAACGGACAAATTAATGTCAGAACCCAACGTTAATTAAACGTTGTCAAAAAGCATGTTGTTTCAACGTTGTATTTGTGTTGTAGAATATTGGTTGGGTAGTGACAAAAATTCAACGGTCAAATCAACATCAGAACCCGACATTGAATAAATGTCGTCAAAAAGCATGTTGTTTCAACGTTGTATTTGTGTTGTAGAATATTGGTTGGGAAATGACCACATTTTAATGGTCAAATTAACATCACAACCTGACATTGATTAGACGTTGTCAAAAAGCATGTTGTTTCAACGTTGTATTTGTGTTGTGGAATATTGGTTGGGAAATGACCAAATTTCAATGAACAAATTAACGTCACAACCCAACGTTAAACGTTGTCAAAAAGCATGTTGTTTCAACGTTTTTATTGTGTGGTAGAATATTGGTTGAGAAATGACCACATTTCAATGGTCAAATCAACGTCACAACCTGACATTGAATAAACGTTGACAAAAAGCATGTTTCAACGTTGTATTTGTGTTGTAGAATATTGGTTAGGAAATGACCACATTTCAATGGTCAAATTGTCAAAATCAAACGTTGAATAAACGTTGTCAAAAAGCATGTTGTTTCAATGTTGTTTGTGTTGTAGAATATTGGTTGGGAAATGACCAAATTTCAACGGACAAATTAACGTCAGAATCCGACGTTAATTAAACGTCGTAAAAAGCATGCTTTAATTTTGTATTTGTGTTGTAGAATATTGGTTGGGAAATGACCACATTTCAACGGTCAAATCATCGTCAGAACCCGACATTGAATAAACGTTGACAAAAAGCATGTTGTTTCAACGTTGTATTTGTGTTGTAGAATATTGATTAGGAAATGACCACATTTCAATGGTCAAATTGTCAAAATCAAACGTTGAATAAACGTTGTCAAAAAGCATGTTGTTTCAATGTTGTTTGTGTTGTAGAATATTGGTTGGGTAGTGACAAAAATTCAACGGTCAAATCAACATCAGAACCCGACATTGAATAAATGTCGTCAAAAAGCATGTTGTTTCAACGTTGTATTTGCGTTGTGGAATATTGGTTGGGAAATGACCACATTTCAATGGTCAAATCAACGTCAAAACCTGACATTGATTAGACGTTGACAAAAAGCATGTTGTTTCAACGTTGTATTTGTGTTGTAGAATATTGGTTGGGAAATGACCAAATTTCAATGAACGAATTAACGTCACAACCCAACGTTAAACGTTGTCAAAAAGCATGTTGTTTCAACGTTGTATTTGTGTGGTAGAATATTGGTTGGGAAATGACCACATTTCAATGGTCAAATCAACGTCACAACCTGACATTGAATAAACGTTGTCAAAAAGCATGTTGTTTCAACGTTGTATTTGAGTTGCTCACCGTCAGGACCTAAATCAATAAGTTTCCAATGTTGTATCAATGTCTGCTGGGTTAGCGGTGCATATTTTGGTGTTTTTTGTGTACAGTTTCAGACTTCAACGTTGATTAAACGTCGTAAAAAGCATGTTGTTTCAACGTTGTATTTGTGTTGTGGAATATTGGTTGGGAAATGACAAAAATTCAATGGTCATATAAAAACTGAAGGCTCCAAATACTTCACATTAAAATATTGCACTTTATCAACAACACCCAGAAACGCTTCGCATGGCCCGAGCTCATCAGCGACATCAGTGTGTAAAGGATATCACCACATGGGCTCAGGAACACTTCAGAAAACCACTGTCGGTAACTACAGTTGGTCGCTACATCTGTAAGTGCAAGTTAAAACTCTGCTATGCAGAGCGAAAGCCATTTATCAACAACACCCAGAAACGCTGCCGGCTCTGCTGGGCCCGAGCTCATCTAAGATGGACTCATGCAAAGTGGGAAAGTGTTCTGTGGTCTGACGAGTCCACATTTCAAATTGTTTTCGGAAACTGTGGACGTTGTGTCCTCCGGACCAAAGTGGAAAAGAACCATCCGGATTGTTCTAGGCGCAAAGTGTAAAAAGGCAGCATGTGTGATGGTATGGGGGTGTATTAGTGGCCAAGACATGGGTAACTTACACATCTGTGAAGGCACCATTAATGCTGAAAGGTACATACAGCTTTTGGAGCAACGTTATCATGGACGCCCCTGCTTATTTCAGCAAGACGATGCCAAGCCACGTGTTACAACAGCGTGGCTTCGTAGTAAAATAAAAATTTGTGGCACATTATGACGGCTAAAATATGAGAAGGGAGACTGTTGAACAACCCAACATTGATTGAACGTTGTCAAAAAGCATGTTGTTTCAACGTTGTATTTGTGTTGTAGAATATTGGTTGGCGGTCAGAATAATCGTATCTAAGTTATCACAAAACTTTGTGTTGCCATGAATTCCCGGCGAGAAGACAAAAGCTGTCTTTGATCCTACCAAGAAGAAGGCTTGTAGAACTACTCCACTGTGTAGGACGGGAAGCGACATGAAGGTGTTCTGTTTCTTTGATGTATTGTAATCCGCAGAAGGATTTTGTCTTGACTCGAGAACTGCAAAGCGTAGAGGAAGCAGGACCAGACTCCTCCCCGGGCGACCTTTTCTTTGAACCGTTTTACGAACTTTTCTTCGAACTGTTCCGTAACCAAAGGCGACGGCTGTTTACGACCCCCGTCCCTTAGAACCGGCTGTTGCCACGTAATCGGGGAAAGTCCGAATAAAAGAGGAGGCGTACAATCTTTCGGCGGAGCGTGGTGGAACACCGCGCAAGGGTACAGGTGTACGCGTTTCTCCTCGTTGAGCCAAATTGAATTCTGTCTCTGTTTAATTCCTTGCTTCTTGTCTTGTTTAATAATTTTGGGAAATGACCAAATTTCAATGGTCGAATCAACGTGACAGCCTGACGTTGATGAAACGTCGACAAAAACCGTGTCTTATTTGAGTTGCTGAACGTCAGGACATAATTCAACAAGTTGTCAACGTTGTTTCAATGTCTGCTGGGTCAGCGTTGCATATTTGAGCGGTTTTTTTTTTTGCGTACAGTTTGAGACTGGAGCGTGGTGTAGCCGCACCTCACAAATCAGGTTAATCTTTAATTTCTCTCAAAGCGCAAAACGGGAAGCAACATGAAGGTGTTCTGTTTCTTTGATGTATTGTAATCCGCAGAAGGATTTTGTCTTGACTCGAGAACTGCAAAGCGTAGAGGAAGCAGGACCAGACTCCTCCCCGGGCGACCTTTTCTTTGAACCGTTTTACGACCTTTTCTTCTAACTGTTCCGTAACCAAAGGCGACGGCTGTTTACGACCCCCGTCCCTTAGAACCGGCTGTTGCCACGTAATCGGGGAAAGTCCAAATAAAAGAGGAGGCGTACAATCTTTCGGCAGAGCGTGGTGGAACACCGCGCAAGGGTACAGGTGTACGCGTTTCTCCTCGTTGAGCCAAATTGAATTCTGTCTCTGTTTAATTCCTTGCTTCTTGTCTTGTTTAATAATTTTGGGAAATGACCAAATTTCAATGGTCGAATCAACGTCACAGCCTGACGTTGATGAAACGTCGTCAAAAACGGTGTCGTATTTGTGTTGCTGAACGTCAGGACATAATTCAACAAGTTGTCAACGTTGTTTCAATGTCTGCTGGGTCAGCGTTGCATATTTGAGCGTTTTTTTTTTTTTGCGTACAGTTTGAGACTGGAGCGTGGTGTAGCCGCACCTCACAAATCAGGTTAATCTTTCATTTCTCTCAAAGCGCAAAACGGGAAGCAACATGAAGGTGTTCTGTTTCTTTGATGTATTGTAATCCGCAGAAGGATTTTGTCTTGACTCGAGAACTGCAAAGCGTAGAGGAAGCAGGACCAGACTCCTCCCCGGGCGACCTTTTCTTTGAACCGTTTTACGACCTTTTCTTCGAACTGTTCCGTAACCAAAGGCGACGGCTGTTTACGACCCCCGTCCCTTAGAACCGGCTGTTGCCACGTAATCGGGGAAAGTCCGAATAAAAGAGGAGGCGTACAATCTTTCGGCGGAGCGTGGTGGAACACCGCGCAAGGGTACAGGTGTACGCGTTTCTCCTCGTTGAGCCAAATTGAATTCTGTCTCTGTTTAATTCCTTGCCTCTTGTCTTGTTTAATAGATGTCATCAGTGTTTGAGCCTGACAATGGGAAATGACCAAATTTCAATGGTCGAATCAACGTCACAGCCTGACGTTGGTTAAACGTCGTCAAAAACGGTGTCGTATTTGAGTTGCTGAACGTCAGGACATAATTCAACAAGTTGTCAACGTTGTTTCAATGTCTGCTGGGTCAGTGTTGCATATTTGAGCGTTTTTTTTTTGCGTACAGTTTGAGACTGGAGCGTGGTGTAGCCGCACCTCACAAATCAGGTTAATCTTTCATTTCTCTCAAAGCGCACAACGGGAAGCAACATGAAGTTGTTCTGTTTCTTTGATGTATTGTAATCCGCAGAAGGATTTTGTCTTGACTCGAGAACTGCAAAGCGTAGAGGAAGCAGGACCAGACTCCTCTCCGGGCGACCTTTTCTTTGAACCGTTTTACGACCTTTTCTTCGAACTGTTCCGTAACCAAAGGCGACGGCTGTTTACGACCCCCGTCCCTTAGAACCAGCTGTTGCCACGTAATCGGGGAAAGTCCGAATAAAAGAGGAGGCGTACAATCTTTCGGCAGAGCGTGGTGGAACACTGCGCAAGGGTACAGGTGTACGCGTTTCTCCTCGTTGAGCCAAATTGAATTCTGTCTCTGTTTAATTCCTTGCTTCTTGTCTTGTTTAATAGATGTCATCAGTGTTTGAGCCCGACATTGGGAAATGACCAAATTTCAATGGTCGAATCAACGTCACAGCCTGACGTTGATTAAATGTCGTCAAAAACGGTGTCGTATTTGTGTTGCTGAACGTCAGGACATAATTCAACAAGTTGTCAACGTTGTTTCAATGTCTGCTGGTTCAGCGTTGCATATTTGAGCGTTTTTTTTTTTGCGTACAGTTTGAGACTGGAGCGTGGTGTAGCCGCACCTCACAAATCAGGTTAATCTTTCATTTCTCTCAAAGCGCAAAACGGGAAGCAACATGAAGGTGTTCTGTTTCTTTGATGTATTGTAATCCGCAGAAGGATTTTGTCTTGACTCGAGAACTGCAAAGCGTAGAGGAAGCAGGACCAGACTCCTCCCCGGGCGACCTTTTCTTTGAACCGTTTTACGAACTTTTCTTCGAACTGTTCCGTAACCAAAGGCGACGGCTGTTTACGACCCCCGTCCCTTAGAAACAGCTGTTGCCATGTAATCGGGGAAAGTCCAAATAAAAGAGGAGGCGTACAATCTTTCGGCAGAGCGTGGTGGAACACCGCGCAAGGGTAGAGCTGTACGCGTTTCTCCTCGTTGAGCCAAATTGAATTCTGTCTGTTTAATTCCTTGCTTCTTGTCTTGTTTAATAATTTTGGGAAATGACCAAATTTCAATGGTCGAATCAACGTGACAGCCTGACGTTGATTAAACGTCGACAAAAACCGTGTCGTATTTGAGTTGCTGAACGTCAGGACATAATTCAACAAGTTGTCAACGTTGTTTCAATGTCTGCTGGGTCAGCGTTGCATATTTGAGCGGTTTTTTTTTGCGTACAGTTTGAGACTGGAGCGTGGTGTAGCCGCACCTCACAAATCAGGTTAATCTTTCATTTCTCTCAAAGCGCAAAACGGGAAGCAACATGAAGGTGTTCTGTTTCTTTGATGTATTGTAATCCGCAGAAGGATTTTGTCTTGACTCGAGAACTGCAAAGCGTAGAGGAAGCAGGACCAGACTCCTCTCCGGGCGACCTTTTCTTTGAACCGTTTTACGACCTTTTCTTCGAACTGTTCCGTAACCAAAGGCGACGGCTGTTTACGACCCCCGTCCCTTAGAACCGGCTGTTGCCACGTAATCGGGGAAAGTCCGAATAAAAGAGGAGGCGTACAATCTTTCGGCAGAGCGTGGTGGAACACCGCGCAAGGGTACAGGTGTACGCGTTTCTCCTCGTTGAGCCAAATTGAATTCTGTCTGTTTAATTCCTTGCTTCTTGTCTTGTTTAATAATTTTGGGAAATGACCAAATTTCAATGGTCGAATCAACGTCACAGCCTGACGTTGATGAAACGTCGTCAAAAACCGTGTCGTATTTGAGTTGCTGAACGTCAGGACATAATTCAACAAGTTGTCAACGTTGTTTCAATGTCTGCTGGGTCAGCGTTGCATATTTGAGCGTTTTTTTTTTTGCGTACAGTTTGAGACTGGAGCGTGGTGTAGCCGCACCTCACAAATCAGGTTAATCTTTAATTTCTCTCAAAGCGCAAAACGTACGCAAACTCCGCCCCCTCCCCCCTCCACCTCCCCCCCCACCCTTCATTCAATAGGAATTGAGTTAGTTTCCCATCAAGCAAATCACGTCTTGTAGCGAGCGAGGGCCCGCCGTCTAAAAAAAAAAAAAAAAAGTCGCTATTTGATTACTGCCCGGCGTTGACGGGCGGGGATCTATTTGAGAGGAATTCCAATATGGACGCGGTCCAGCTATCGACCCCCACCCTAACCCTCACCCTCACCCTCACCCTTGTAAGCCTGTGCCGTGCTTTTAGTGCACCGCTGGTTGTCGTCGCTCGTCGTCCCTTTTGATGGCGCTAGCTCCTTTTTTGCGTTATTGACGCATGGGAGAACGTGGCGAGCTTACCTTTTTTGGAGGCGGGCTGCTTGAAGGTTTTCACTGGCAAACAGTTTGACCCCGGAACTGATCATTTCGTGGTGTCAAGTAAACAAAGTCTTCGCAAATTTGCGCCGTTTGCGCGTCACTTTTTGTCATTTTGATGACAGTTTGACCCCGGAACAGACTATATGTAATAATATGCTCATTATGTATGCTATGCGGAGATTAGTAGCATTCTATATCGTCTTAAATGTGGCACGTGAGTCAAAAAATGTATAATTTGCAGCCAAACAGCAAGTTGAAGTGAGTACATGAGAGCTGAGACTGACACAGGAGTTCACATGTCGGCCGACAGATGGCAGTGTTCCTACACAAACTACAAGGAGAACGTCACTAATTATATACTGTATATATAATTTTTAATACGAATAATATTTTCAATAAATACAAATAAAATAGTATGTATAAATGATAAAAATAATGTATTTTTTTGTATTTGCATTTATTTATTTGAATTAAATTTTACATTTTGAAGAAAATAAATTGACAAAAAATATCAGAATAATATTTCAAAAAGGGTTTAAAAAATATCTTTATGAAAGGTATGTTTAGATCAGCCACTTTTATGACAACTAATACAAATAATGACACATCTATGTCCATACATCATGATATTTTAATTGGGATGCAAAGTTACTGTACTTTAAAGTGCATCACACGCCTACAGTTAAACATTCATTCTAAAAGCAGTTGATTAAAAAACATTTTAATTTTAATTCAGATGTGTTGAATAAATCTGTAATTTTTAAATAAATGCAGTAATACGAATTAAACAAAGGAATATGTGTATGCAGATAACACTAATACTGTTAAAAGTTAAAAAAGTCGTTAATATCCCAAAAATATATATGATAATTCTTGTTAGTGTATGTTCTAGAATATTAGTATTTTTCAAAATTGTTTAAAAAAAAAAGCATTATTACTCTTAAAAAATATAAGTGATAACTATTGTTAGTATATTTTTGAGAATATTTTTCAAAAATGTTTAAAAATCATTCATATTCTAATATATATATATGATACCCATTGTTGATATATGTTTTAGAATATTAATATTTTTCTAAATTGTTAAAAAAAAATCCTTATTCTAAAAAAATATATATACATAAGTATTGTTAGGATATTTTTGAGAATATTCATATTTTTTTCAATGTTTAGAAACCATTAATATTCAAAAAAATATATAACTATTGTTAGTATATTTTTTTTAAATATTCATATTTTTCAAAAATGTTTAGCAAACATTAATATTCTAAAAAGTATCAATTGTTTAAAAAAATCCTTATTCTAAAAAATATATATAACTATTGTTAGTATATTTTTGACAATATTCATGTTTTTCGAAACATTAAAAAAAATCATTAAAAAATATATATATGACAACTATTATTAGTCTATTTTTAAGATTCATATTTAAAAAAAAATCATTGTTTGTATAATTTTGAGAATATTAATATGTAAAAATGTTTTTTAAAAATCACTAATATTCTAAGAAATATATATATAATAACTATTGTTAGTATACATTTTTTGGAGAATATTCATATTTAAAAAAAATACAATATTCTAAAACATATTAAAAACTATTGTTAGTATAATTTTTTGGAACATTAATATGTAAAAATGTTTTTAAAAAATCACAAATATTCCAAAAAATATACATAACTATTGTTAGTATATATTTTTTTGAGAATATTCATATATTAAAAAAAGACACATAAATATTCTAAAACATAATAATAATAACTATTGTTAGTGTAATTTTTTAAATATTATTTTTCAAACATTATTGATGACAGGATTATTCATAAATGTTTACTTGATCTTTTTATTGGCTAGGGTTAGGGGCTAAGGTTAAGGTTAGGATTAGGGTGCAGCGTGTAAGCGTGTGTGTGTGCGTGTAAGTGTGTGTGTGTGTGTGTGTGCGTGTAAGAGTGTAAGTGTCTGTGTGCATGCGTGTGAGCGCGTGCGTGAGTGCGTGTAGGCGTTTGTGTGTGTGCGCGTGTGAGCCAGCGTGTGTGCGTGCACGCGTGTAAGTGTGTGTGTGAGCATGTGTGTGCGAGTGTGTCCGCGTGTGAGCAAGTGTGTCTGTGTGTGCGTGTAAGTGTGCGTGTGAGCGTGTGCGTGAGTGTGTGTAGGCGTTTGTGTGTGTGCATGTGTGTGTAAGTGTGTGTGTGTGTGTGCGTGAGTGCGTGTAAGTGTTTGTGTGTGAGCATGTGTGTGCGTGTGTGTGTGTGAGCAAATGTGTCTGTGTGTGCGTGTGTGTGTGTGTGTATACATGTGTGTGTTTGTGTGCATGTGCGTGTAAGTGTGTGTGTGTGCGTGAGTGCGTGTAGGTGTTTGTGTGTGTGAGCATGTGTGTGCGTGTGTGTGTGCGCGCGCGTGTGAGCAAATGTGCCTGTGTGTGCGTGTAAGTGAGCGGGTGCGTGAGTGCATGTAGGTGTTTGTGTGCTGAGCAGGTGTGTGTGCGTGTGCGTGGGTGCGTGCGTGTGTGTGCACGTGTGCGTGTAAGTGTGCGTGTAAGAGTGTGTGTAAGTGTGTGTGTGTGTGCGTGTAAGTATGGGTGTAAGTGTGTGTGTGCGTGCGTGTGAGTGAGTGTGTGTGTGCGTGCGTGTAGGTGTTTGTGTGTCAACATGCGTGTGAGTGTGCGCGCGCGTGTGAGCAAGTGTGTTTGTGTGCGTGTAAGTGAGCGTGCGCGTGTGCATGTAGGTGTTTGTTTGCGTGAGCGTGTGTGTGTGTGTGTTGTGTGTGCGTGTGTGTGTGTGTCTGTGCGTGCGTGTGTGAGTGTTGTGCGTGTAAGAGTGTGTGTAAGTGTGTGTGCGTGTAAGTATGGGTGTAAGTGTGTGCGTGCGTGTGTGCACGCATGTGCATGTGCGTGTTAGCGTGTGTGTGTGCGCGCGCGTGTGAGCAAGTGTGTCTGTGTGTGTGTGTGTAAACACGAGTGTAATTGTGTGTGTGCGTGCATGTGAGCGTGTGCGTGTAGGTGTTTGTGTGTGTGTGTGTGTGTGTGTGTGTGCGCGCGCAAGTATGTGTGTGTGTCGTGCGTGTAAGTGTGCGTGTAAGAGTGTGTGTAAGTGTGTGTGTGCGTGTAAGTATGGGTGTAAGTGTGTGTGTGCGTGTGAGTGTGCGCGTGTAGGCGTTTGTGTGAATGCGCGTGTGAGCAAGCGTGTGTGCGTGTGCATGTGCGTGTTAGTGTGTGTGTAAGAGTGTGTGTGCGCGCGCGTATGAGCAAGTGTGTCTGTGTGTGCGTGTAAGCATGAGTGTCATTGTGTGTGTGCGTGCATGTGAGCGTGTGCGTGTAGGCGTTTGTGTGTGTGTGCGCGCGCGCGCGTGTGCGTGAGTGCGTGTAGGTTTTGTGTGCGTGAGCATGTGCGCCCGCGTGCGTGCGTGCGTTCGTGCGTGCGTGCGTGCGTGTGTGTGTGTGTGTGTGTGTGTGTGTGTGTTCATAGCGTCGGGTTGTCTTTCTGCGTGTGCGTGTGCGTGTGCGTGTGTGTGTGTGTGCGTGTGCGTGCGTGCGTGCGTGTGCGCGCGTGTGTCTGTGTTCATAGCGTCGGGTTGTCTTTCTGCGTGTGTGTGTGTGTGTGTGTGTGTGTGTGTGTGTGTGTGTGTGTGTGTGTGTGTGTGTGTGTGTGTGTGTGTGTGTGTGTGTGTGTGTGTGCTGCGCGCGCACCTCCCTCGCGCTGCTGGTGACGACGATGATGATGATGATGATGAAGACGATGATGGAGCCGCGCGTCCGAGTGTGTCCTGCTCAGTGAGGCGCGCCGCGATGTCCGCACAGCAGCAGCAGCGTCACCACGCAGGACTTTTGGCGCCATCACCTTCATCATCATCATCATCATCGTCGTCGTCGTGGTCACGTGGAGGAATTTGATGCTCTCACCTACCTCAAGTTGCTGCCTTATAAGAAGGGGGGGAGAAGGGGGGGTCAGTACAGGTGTGCGGAGGGAATTTCCACGGGAGATTACCGGACACGTTGTTGCTGTTTTATTGTCCCCGCTGTGGATGCGACGTGCCGGCAGATCGAGGCACCATCGGGGGGGACGGGCGGGATGAGGAGGTGAGTGTGACGAAACCAGGCTGCATGCACGTGCTCCTATTTCTATTCCGTCTTATATTCGTGTGACTTGTGACTTACTGAGCCCCCTTCGAAGGTGTTGCCTGGCAACCGAGATGTCAATAAAACTGCTACCTTTGGCCAAATAGTGAGCCCGCATACATTGCATGGGGACGAGGCATGCAAACGTCAAATAGTGAGCCTCTCGCTGCAAACAGTTAAGAAAAGTAGAAAAAAAACAAACAAACGTCCTCGATGTCGTTATTAAGTCAAACATTTCCATTCATTAAAAAATACTCAATTACAACTTCATACTCAATCACGACATAAAGTGAGATTATGAGCTTGCCAAATAGTGAGCTTCTCGGTGCACACACTTCTATAGTCATTCAACAATATGTTGTTAATAAATAAGTCTTATTAAATCGTAAAAAAATATTTTTAAATCTACAAAAAAATTCTAGCGATTGTAAAAACATATATATATATATATATGTATATATATATATATATATATATATATATATATATATATATATATATATATATATATATATATATATATATATATATATATATATAGTGTATACACAATACAATATTAGCAATAACAATCGTGTACTCAATTATCATATAGTTATTAAACTACATAAGGTGTGAACATGATACCAGTTTTTTATAAGTATTTAATACAATAATAAAATGAAAATGAGACTTAGACCAGCGTGTGATGTTTTTGCTGCAAATGAATACTAATTGGATAATGATTAACCTTTACAAACCTATTTATAAATATTAAAAAATCCATACATTGAAAATTCCTATTTATCTAAAAGATAAACTTAAGATGAATAGATTTTCAATGAATATGTATTATATTGCAAACATTGACGTAAATGTTCGACAATAATCTTGACGTGCATGATAAAGTCGTATAAAAACTTTTTTTTTAATGTCTTAAAGAAAAACAATAGGATATCTAAGTGGTCGCCTTTTTTTTTAAATAATATTGCATGCTTTTATTATTTTTCGAAAATGTTTTAAAAATCATTAATATTCTAAAAATATATAAATATATACATGAGATGATTAGTATATGTTTTAAAATATCAGTATTTTTCAAAATTGTTTAAAAAAATCATATTTATTCTAAAAAAAAAAGGATGTGATAGCTATTGTGGTATATTTTTGAGGATGTTCATATTTTTCTAAAATGTTTGAAAAATCATTAATATTCAAAAAAATATATGATAACGACTTTGGGTATATTTTTGAGAATATTCATATTTTTAAAAAATCATTAATATTCTAAAAAAAATTATATAACTATTGTTAGTATATGTTTTAGAATATTAGTATTTTTCAAAATTGTTTAAAAAGTCATTATTTAAAAAAATATGTGATAATTATTGTTAGTATTTTTGAGAATATTCATATTTTTCAAAAATGTTTAAAAAATAATTTTTGTAAAAATATTTGATAACTATTGTTAGTATAGTTTTGAGAATATTTATATTTTTAAATTTTTTTTACAAATCAATATTGTAAAAAATTATATATAACTATGTGGTATATTTTTGAGAATATTTGTATTATTCCAAAAAAAATGTAAATCATTAATATTCCAAAAATGTATATATATGATAACTATTGTTAATATATGTTTTAGAATATTAGTATTTTTCAAAATTGTTTAAAAAGTAATTATTTAAAAAAATATATGTATTTATTGTTAGTATTTTTGGGAATATTCATATTTTTAAAAAATGTTTACAAATCAATATTGTAAAAAATTATATATAACTATCTGGTATATTTTTTGAGAATATTCATATTTAAAAACTTTTTTTTTTTTAAATCATTAATATTCTAAAAAATGTATAACTATTTTTAGTATAATTTTGAGAATATTCATATTTTTCAAAAATGTTAAAAAAAAAAATCCTTAGTATTCTAAAAAACATATATGATAACTATTGTTAGTATGTTTTACAATATTAGTATTTTTCAAAACATTATTCTAAAACATATGTGATAACGATTGTTAGTATATTTTTGAGAATATTCATAAGTTTCAAAAATGTTTAAAAATGCATTATTTTAAAAAATATGTGATAATTATTGTTAGTATTTTTGAGAATATTCATATTTTTCCATAAAATCGTGTAAAAACTTTTTTTAATGTCTTAAAAAAGCAATAGGATATCTAAGTGGTAGCCTTTTTTTTTAAAGAATATTGCATGTTTTTATGATGATAAAAATATAATAAATACATATACTGTAGTATTTTCTTTTAGAACTTTTTCGGCATGTAAAATGATATATTAATGTATTTACAATATTAATATAACTATAACTATAAATAAGTTAAGACAATGTTATCATTCTGTTGGAGGTTTCTTCCTTGTTGGTTTTTCCTGGCCTCCGTCGCCAAAGTGCTCGCTGGTTTCGGGGTCTTTGAAGTCTGGGGGGGTCACGTGTTCTGCCGGGAGTTTCCATATACGGTGCGGCGTCTTTGTGAAAGGACGCCGTTTCATTGTGCCGAGCTGAAGCCCAGCCGGCGACTGGAGAGCGGCGGAGAGTCCACACGGACGCCGCAGCCTGGCCTGGCCTGGCGTGCCCACAAATCTCCGGGCTGCCACGCCTCCCGAAGGACTGGCGCCCGCTCCGAGTGCCTCGCATTTGCATGAAAATAACGTTACATCTGCTCGGGCGGACGGCGAGCGTATTAATCCTGCTGCCCCGTGCAATCAAACCCTCGCCTGCGCTGTAAAGGCGGCGCATCACGCTCGTTATTTTAATGCCCGTTTAAGCGGCGGGGGCGCAAATTGCTGCGTTTTAGGAGAACAAACCCGGCTGGCGGCGTCGCTCTGATTATGAGGAGCTTGTTTGGTCCGAGCTAATTAGCATCGGCGTTATCAGGAGGAAGCGTGTCGTCGTTGTGCGCGAGGCGGCGCTGGAGGTGATGTTCCGCCAAGTGTCAGCTTTGAACACCTCGTTGCTGCCTGAACGGGCTGCGGTGGGGAAGACCCTAGCGCGGCGTTCATGTTTGCGTCACTGATGTACTGGACTTTTGCTGTGTTTGGAGGCCGAGGAGCCAGTCTACTGAGGAGTGACCGGCAGAGGGAGAACCTGAGTCAGCTCCGACTAGTTTACTGCCTAAATGGGCTGCGGCGAATGTCCAAGCATGTCGGAAACAAAGATAATTTGAGCTATTGTATCGATGATGTAGTTGCTGTGTCTTGAAACCATTAGGAAGTCATGACTATTTACAATGACCCGGTTTGCTGCCTAAACAGGCTGTGGTGAACATCATGGTTTCAGTTCTGACTATCTTACTGCCTAAATGGGCTGCGGCGAACGTCCAAGCATGTCGGAAACAAAGATAATTTGAGCTATTGTATCGATGATGTAGTTGCTGTGTCTTGAAACCATTAGGAAGTCATGACTGTTTACAATGACCTGGTTTGCTGCCTAAACAGGCTGTGGTGAACATCATTGTTTCAGTTCTGACTATCTTACTGCCTAAATGGGCTGCAGTGAACGTCCGAGCATGTCGGAAACAAAGATAAATTGAGCTACTGTATCGATTATATAGTTGCTGTGTCTTGAAACCGTGTTGTCATTAGGAAGTCGTCACTGTTTACAATGACCCGGTTTGCTGCCTAAACAGGCAGTGGTGAACATCATGGATTCAGTTCTGACTAGATTACTGCCTAAATGGGCTGCAGTAAACGTCCAAGCATGTCGGAAACACAAAGATAATTTAAGCTACTGTATCGATGATGTAGTTGCTGTGTCTTGAAACCATTAGGAAGTCATGACTATTTACAATGACCTGGTTTGCTGCCTAAACAGGCTGTGGTGAACATCATTGTTTCAGTTCTGACTATCTTACTGCCTAAATGGGCTGCAGTGAACGTCCAAGTGTGTCGGAAACATAATGATAATTTGAGCTACTGTATCGATGATATAGTTGCTGTGTCTTGAAACCGTGTTGTCATTAGGAAGTCATCACTGTTTACAATGACCCGGTTTGCTGCCTAAACAGGCTGTGGTGAACATCATGGATTCAGTTCTGACTAGCTTACTGCCTGAACGGGCTGCGGTGGGGAAGATCCTAGCGCGGCGTTCATGTTTGCGTCGCTGATGTACTGGAGTTGCTGTGTCCGGAGGCAGAGGAGTCAGTCTACTAAGCAGTGACCGGCAGAGGGAGAACCTGAGTCAGCTCCGACTAGTTTACTGCCTAAATGGGCTGCGGCGAATGTCCAAGCATGTCGGAAACAAAGATAATTTGAGCTATTGTATCGATGATATAGTTGCTGTGTCTTGAAACCATTAGGAAGTCATGACTGTTTACAATGACCTGGTTTGCTGCCTAAACAGGCTGTGGTGAACATCATTGTTTCAGTTCTGACTATCTTACTGCCTAAATGGGCTGCAGTGAACGTCCAAGTGTGTCGGAAACATAAAGATAATTTGAGCTACTGTATCGATGATGTAGTTGCTGTGTCTTGAAACCGTGTTGTCATTAGGAAGTCATCACTGTTTACAATGACCCGGTTTGCTGCCTAAACAGGCTGTGGTGAACATCATAGATTCAGTTCTGACTAGCTTACTGCCTGAACGGGCTGCGGTGGGGAAGATCCTAGCGCGGCGTTCATGTTTGCGTCGCTGATGTACTGGAGTTGCTGTGTCCGGAGGCCGATGAGTCAGTCTACTTAGCAGTGACCGGCAGAGGGAGAACCTGAGTCAGCTCCGACTAGTTTACTGCCTAAATGGGCTGCAGTAAACGTCCAAGCATGTCGGAAACACAAAGATATTTTTTTTGTATCGAGGATATAGTTGCTGTGTCTTGAAACCTTGTTGTCAGTAGGAAGTCATCACTATTAACAATGACCTGGTTTGCTGCCTAAACAGGCAGTGGTGAACATCATGGATTCAGTTCTGACTAGCTTACTGCCTAAATGGGCTGCAGTGAACGTCCAAGCATGTTGAAAACAAAGATAATTTGAGCTATTGTATCGATGATGTAGTTGCTATGTCTTGAAACCTTGTTGTCAGTAGGAAGTCATCATTATTAACAATGACCTGGTTTGCTGCCTAAACAGGCAGTGGTTAACATCATGGATTCAGTTCTGACTAGCTTACTGCCTAAATGGGCTGCAGTGAACGTCCAAGCATGTCGGAAACATAAAGATAGTTTGAGCTATTGCGTCGATGATGTAGTTGCTATGTCTTGAAACCATGTTGTCATAAGGATGTCATCACTATTCACAATGACCCAGTTTGCTGCCTAAACGGGCTGTGGTGAACATCTGAACACACCGTGACTATGATTGATTTAAATTGAAAACATTCAAATGTTCTTATTGATGATGTATTGCTACGTCTTGAATTACTGGACAGCAACCAGTAAAGGGTGAAATTAAGTCAGGCCCGACTAGTTTGTTGCCTAAAAGGGCTGTGGTAAATTTTCATGTCGAAAACATAAAGATGATTTGAGCTATTGCATGGATGATATGGTTGCTATGTCTTAAAGCCATGCTGTCATAATTAAGTTATTATTTAGAGTCAGGCCGACCTGGTTTGCTGCCTAAACAGGCTGCGGTAAACATTTAAACATGTTGTGAACAGGATTGGTTTAAATCAACAAAATTAAAGTGTTCTTATTGTGGAAGTTGTTGCTACGTCCCGAACTACTTTACAGAAACCATTAAAGGATGAAACTGAGTCAGGCCCGATTAGTTTGTTGCCTAAAAGGGCTGTGGTGAACATCCAAACACCAAGCAAAGGAGACAAGATCAAACATCTAAGATAAACATGTAAAATTAATTGTTTGTAAATCGTGCAGCATCTTGTCTTGGAGCCAAGCCCGACTAGTTGGCTGCCTAAACAAGCTGTAAATATTTACAAGTATAGTTTTTTAAATTAAAAGCATAATAAAGTTGATCGATTACGCTTGTAGTGATGATTAGCTACGTTTTGATGCCATTGAGTCGTAAGGGAGTTCACTATTTGGCAGCAACCAGTAGAGTCAGCTCCGACTAGTTTACTGCCTAAATGGGCTGCAGTAAACGTCCAAGCATGTCGGAAACACAAAGATATTTTTTTTGTATCGAGGATATAGTTGCTGTGTCTTGAAACCTTGTTGTCAGTAGGAAGTCATCACTATTAACAATGACCTGGTTTGCTGCCTAAACAGGCAGTGGTGAACATCATGGATTCAGTTCTGACTAGCTTACTGCCTAAATGGGCTGCAGTGAACGTCCAAGCATGTTGAAAACAAAGATAATTTGAGCTATTGTATCGATGATGTAGTTGCTATGTCTTGAAACCTTGTTGTCAGTAGGAAGTCATCATTATTAACAATGACCTGGTTTGCTGCCTAAACAGGCAGTGGTTAACATCATGGATTCAGTTCTGACTAGCTTACTGCCTAAATGGGCTGCAGTGAACGTCCAAGCATGTCGGAAACATAAAGATAGTTTGAGCTATTGCGTCGATGATGTAGTTGCTATGTCTTGAAACCATGTTGTCATAAGGATGTCATCACTATTCACAATGACCCAGTTTGCTGCCTAAACGGGCTGTGGTGAACATCTGAACACACCGTGACTATGATTGATTTAAATTGAAAACATTCAAATGTTCTTATTGATGATGTATTGCTACGTCTTGAATTACTGGACAGCAACCAGTAAAGGGTGAAATTAAGTCAGGCCCGACTAGTTTGTTGCCTAAAAGGGCTGTGGTAAATTTTCATGTCGAAAACATAAAGATGATTTGAGCTATTGCATGGATGATATGGTTGCTATGTCTTAAAGCCATGCTGTCATAATTAAGTTATTATTTAGAGTCAGGCCGACCTGGTTTGCTGCCTAAACAGGCTGCGGTAAACATTTAAACATGTTGTGAACAGGATTGGTTTAAATCAACAAAATTAAAGTGTTCTTATTGTGGAAGTTGTTGCTACGTCCCGAACTACTTTACAGAAACCATTAAAGGATGAAACTGAGTCAGGCCCGATTAGTTTGTTGCCTAAAAGGGCTGTGGTGAACATCCAAACACCAAGCAAAGGAGACAAGATCAAACATCTAAGATAAACATGTAAAATTAATTGTTTGTAAATCGTGCAGCATCTTGTCTTGGAGCCAAGCCCGACTAGTTGGCTGCCTAAACAAGCTGTAAATATTTACAAGTATAGTTTTTTAAATTAAAAGCATAATAAAGTTGATCGATTACGCTTGTAGTGATGATTAGCTACGTTTTGATGCCATTGAGTCGTAAGGGAGTTCACTATTTGGCAGCAACCAGTAGAGTCATACCCGACTAGTTTGTTGCCTAAAGGGCTGTGGTGAACATCCAAACACCAAGCAAAGGAGACAAGATCAAACATCTAAGATAAACATGTTAAATTGTTTGTTTGTAAATCGTGCAGCATCTTGTCTTGGAGCCAAGCCCGACTAGTTGGCTGCCTAAACAAGCTGTAAATATTCCCGAGTATAGTTTTTTAAATTAAAATAAAGTTGATCAATAACGCTTGTACTGAGGATTAGCTACGCGTTGATGCCATGGAGTCGTAAGGGAGTTCACTACTCGGCAGCAACCAGTAGAGTCATACCCGACTAGTTTGTTGCCTAAAAGGGCTGTGGTGAACATCCAAACACCAAGCAAAGGAGACAAGATCAAACATCTAAGATAAACATGTAAAATTAATTGTTTGTAAATCGTGCAGCATCTTGTCTTGGAGCCAAGCCCGACTAGTTGGCTGCCTAAACAAGCTGTAAATATTTACAAGTATAGTTTTTTAAATTAAAAGCATAATAAAGTTGATCGATTACGCTTGTAGTGATGATTAGCTACGTTTTGATGCCATTGAGTCGTAAGGGAGTTCACTATTTGGCAGCAACCAGTAGAGTCATACCCGACTAGTTTGTTGCCTAAAGGGCTGTGGTGAACATCCAAACACCAAGCAAAGGAGACAAGATCAAACATCTAAGATAAACATGTTAAATTGTTTGTTTGTAAATCGTGCAGCATCTTGTCTTGGAGCCAAGCCCGACTAGTTGGCTGCCTAAACAAGCTGTAAATATTCCCGAGTATAGTTTTTTAAATTAAAATAAAGTTGATCAATAACGCTTGTACTGAGGATTAGCTACGCGTTGATGCCATGGAGTCGTAAGGGAGTTCACTACTCGGCAGCAACCAGTAGAGTCATACCCGACTAGTTTGTTGCCTAAACGGGCTGCGTCAAACATCCAAACACCAAGTAAACAGGATTGGAGTGATGTATTCAATGAAATAGATGATAGCATGTATAAATATCGTCGCATTGTAGCTTCGAGTCAGACCCGATCGTTTTGCTGCCTAAACAAGCGGCGGTACAAGTGGAAGTGCAAAGTAAACAGGAAGAAAGTGAGGTTTTCCTATGTCAAGTAGTGGTGAGGTTCCCCAATGTTGGCCAAGTTCATCGACTTTTGTTTGTCAACGTTGCTGATTACTAATTAGGGACTTTTATTTTGACACCACTTCCTGTTCCTGCTTGTTAGCGCGGGTGTGGCGTCCTCCGATGGCGTCCACCGTCAAGCCCCTGGATGAAGTTCATTATCTTTCGTTAATCACGATCATAACATATCACGTCACTGCTGCTCCGAGTGCTGTGTCAACAACACCCAGCACGTACGAACACACACACACACACACATTCTTGTATATCTTACCTTCTTGAGACCCCTGAAAATTGCTTTATTAATACTTTTTAGGTATATCAAGATTTGTATTTACAACATTAATAATATATACATACTATGCAAATATAAAAAAGGTAAGCTTTTATTTTTTTATTTTTTTTCCGTTTGTAATTGGTTTTTAATATTCATTATTTACTTCAAGTTATTACAGTATGTCTCTCTCTCTCTCTCTCTCTCTCTCTCTCTCTCTCTCTCTCTCTCTCTCTCTCTCTCTCTCTGTCTCTCTCTCTCTCTCTCTATATATATATATATATATATATATATATATATATATATATATATATTTGAAAAATATGAATATTCTCAAAATTATACTAAACATAGTTATATATTTTTTAGAATATTAATGATTTAAAAAAAAAAGAATGAATTCTCAAGAATATACTAACAATAGTTATCTTTTTTTTTTTGGGGAATATTAATGATTTTTAAACATTTTTGAAAAATATAAATATTCTGAAAAATATACCAGATAGTTATATATAATTTTTTACAAAATTGATTTGTAAACATTTCTAAAAAATATGAATATTCTAAAAAATATACTAGCAATAGTTATCATATATTTTTTTGAATATTAATGATTTTTAAACATTTTTGAAAAATATAAATATTCTCAAAAATATACCAGATAGTTATATATAATTTTTTACAATATTGATTTGTAAACATTTCTGAAAAATATGAATATTCTCAAAAATATACTAACAGTTATCATATGTTTTTTGAAAAATAATTATTTTTTAAACATTTTTGAAAAATATCAATATTCTCAAAAATACTAACAATAATTATCACATATATCTTTTGAAATAATGACTTTTTAAATAATTTTGAAAAATACTAATATTCTTAAAACATATACTAACAATAGTTATCATATATATATATATTTAATATTAATGATTTTTGAAAAAAATGAACATTCTCAAAAATATACTAAAAGTCGTTATCATATATTTTTCTGAATATTAATGATTTTGAAAAAATTTGTGAAAAATATGAATATTCTCAAAAATACTAACAATAATTATCACAAAAATATTTTGAAATGACTTTTAAAATAATTTTGAAAAATACTAATATTCTTAAAACATATACTAACAATAGTCATCATATATATTTTTTTTGATAATGATTTTTGAAAAATATGAACATTCTCAAAAATATACTAAAAGTCGTTCTCATATATTTTTCTGAATATTAATGATTTTGAAAAAATTTGTGAAAAATATGAATATTCTCAAAAATACTAACAGTAATTATCACAAAAATCTTTTGAAATAATGACTTTTAAAATAATTTTGAAAAATACTAATATTCTTAAAACATATACTAACAATAGTTAACTCTTTTTTTTTTGATAATGATTTTTGAAAAATATGAATATTCTCAAAAATATACTAAAAGTCGTTCTCATATATTTTTCTGAATATTAATGATTTTGAAAAAATGTGTGAAAAATATGGATATTCTCAAAAATACTAACAATAATTATCACAAAAATCTTTTGAAATAATGACTTTTAAAATAATTTAGAAAAATACTAATATTCTTAAAACATACACTAATAGTTATCATATATATATGTTTTAATATTAATGATTTTTGAAAAAAATGAACATTCTCAAAAATATACTAAAAGTCGTTCTCATATATTTTTCTGAATATTAATGATTTTGAAAAAATGTGTGAAAAATATGGATATTCTCAAAAATACTAACAATAATTATCACAAAAATCTTTTGAAATAATGACTTTTAAAATAATTTTGAAAAATACTAATATTCTTAAAACATATACTAACAATAGTTAACATAAATATATTTTTTGATATTAATGATTTTTGAAAAATATGTATATTCTCAAAAATTTACCAAAAGTCGTTATCATATATTTTTCTGAATATTAATAATTTTGAAAAAATTTGTGAAAAATATGAATATTCTCAAAAATACTAACAATAATTATCACAAAAATCTTTTGAAATAATGACTTTTAAAATAATTTTGAAAAATACTAATATTCTTAAAACATATACTAACAATAGTTATCATATATATATTTTTTTGATAATAATTTTTGAAAAATATGAACATTCTCAAAAATATACTAAAAGTCGTTCTCATATATTTTTCTGAATATTAATGATTTTGAAAAAATGTGTGAAAAATATGGATATTCTCAAAAATACTAACAATAATTATCACAAAAATCTTTTGAAATAATGACTTTTAAAATAATTTTGAAAAATACTAATATTCTTAAAACATATACTAACAATAGTTATCATATATATATTTTTTTGATATTAATGATTTTTGAAAAATATGAATATTCTCAAAAATATACTAAAAGTCGTTCTCATATATTTTTCTGAATATTAATGATTTTGAAAAAAATTGTGAAAAATATGGATATTCTCAAAAATACTAACAATAATTATCACAAAAATATTTTGAAATAATGACTTTTAAAATAATTTTGAAAAATACTAATATTCTTAAAACACATACTAACAATAGTTATCATATATATATATTTTTGATAATGATTTTTGAAAAATATGAATATCCTCAAAAATATACTAAAAGTCGTTCTCATATATTTTTCTGAATATTAATGATTTTGAAAAAAATTGTGAAAAATATGGATATTCTCAAAAATACTAACAATAATTATCACAAAAATCTTTTGAAATAATGACTTTTAAAATAATTTTGAAAAATACTAATATTCTTAAAACCTATACTAACAATAGTTATTATATATATATATATATATATATATTTTTAATACTAATGATTCTTGAAAAATATGAATATTCTCAAAAATATACTAAAAGTCGTTCTCATATATTTTTCTGAATATTAATGATTTTGAAAAAAATTGTGAAAAATATGGATATTCTCAAAAATACTAACAATAATTATCACAAATCTTTTGAAATAATGACTTTTAAAATAATTTTGAAAAATACTAATATTCTTAAAACATATACCAACAATAGTTATCATATATATATATATTTTTTTTATATTAATGATTTTTGAAAAATATGAATATTCTCAAAAATATACTAAAAGTCGTTCTCATATATTTTTCTGAATATTAATGATTTTGAAAAAATGTGTGAAAAATGTGGATATTCTCAAAAATACTAACAATAATTATCACAAATCTTTTGAAATAATGACTTTTAAAATAATTTAGAAAAATACTAATATTCTTAAAACATATACTAATAGTTATCATATATATTTTTTAATATTAATGATTTTTGATAAAAATGAACATTCTCAAAAATATACTAAAAGTCGTTCTCATATATTTTTCTGAATATTAATGATTTTGAAAAAATTTGTGAAAAATATGAATATTCTCAAAAATACTAACAATAATTATCACAAAAATATTTTGAAATAATGACTTTTAAAATAATTTTGAAAAATACTAATATTCTTAAAACATATACCAACAATAGTTATCATATATATATTTTTTTTATATGAATGATTTTTGAAAAATATGAATATTCTCAAAAATATACTAAAAGTCGTTCTCATATATTTTTCTGAATATTAATGATTTTGAAAAAATTTGTGAAAAATATGAATATCCTCAAAAATATACCAACAATAGTTATCACATATATTTTTTTAGAATAATAATGATTTTTTTTAACAATTTAGAAAAATACTGATATTCTAAAACATATACTAACAATATATATATACATATATATAATTTTTTATTTTATTAAAAAAATAAATACAATTTGGCCAAAGGGGGCGCATTTCAATTTCTTACACACACTAACTTGTCCATCGGTCCTCATATGGACGTTACTTTTCCTTGTTGGTGTCTCAAGGAGGGTAGAAATACAAGAACACACACACACACACGCACGCACACACACACACACACACACACACACACACACACACACACACACACACACGCCCTGCAGGCAGCCAGACTCAGGACTGAGTATCTTGAGAGAATTTGACAAGTGGCTGCGCACAGAAGCAGAATCCTTGACCTAAATCTTAATGAATGAACGCCGCAGACGCATCCTCGCCTATGTATGAAGCCCCGCCCCCCCCCTCCTGCTCTCGTCCAATCGCGAGCCTTTCTGCCCCCAACTGTCTTCTCGGCGCACATGTGAGATGATAATGCCGCTTTTGTTTGGACTGACTTGCTCCGGCCTTGGTGTTGGTTCTTGTCTTCACTTTCTGCTGCAAATGTTCATTAAGACACCACCACCCCCACCCTTTCACCCTTCCCGCCAACTTAGTCATGATAATCTCCGCTTTGCACAGCAGAAGTAAACCGAAGGACCGGCGATGGAGTCCACATTAGGCTGACACACATTCATGAGAAGGCCTTTGACTTGCTATTCATGCGATTGCTCCTCCCGCTACACTGCAAAAACTGCTATATTTTTCAACATATTGAGCAAAAAGGTCTCTTTTTTTTTTTCCTACCAAGAAAAGTGCAGTTATTAGTGAGAATATACTTATTTGAAGCTATTTTTTGGGTTCATTGATGTTAGCTAATTTGACTTGTTTTGGAAAGTCTTGACAAGCCAAATTTTCTTGTTCTATTGGCAGATAATTTTGCTTAGTTCAAATAAAATACCCCTCATTTTTGTATATTTTTTTCTTGTTTTTGAACACTGACTTTTTGCAGTGTAGTTGTCAGTGACAAAGTTGAACTGCAAAGTGGGACACACACGTTAGCAACTTGCTAACATTACTTTTTAATATCGTGCAAGGTTAGAGACAATACTGTAGCGATGTGGGCTACACTTTATTATCATTTTAGGTTAGCATCAATAGCATAGCTACGTGTGCCACTTGTCAACATTACTTTTTTAATATTATGCTAGGCTAGAGACAATACTGTAGCGATGTGGGCTACACTTTATTATCATGTTAGGTTAGCATCATTAGCATAGCTACGTGTGCCACTTGTTAACATTACTTTTTTAATATGCTAGGTTAGAAAACATTTTTTTTTTTAGCTAAGTGGGCTACACTTTATCATGATAGGTTAGTATCATTAGCATAGCTACGTGTGCCACTTGTTAACATTACTTTTTTAATATCATGCTAGGCTAGAGACAATACTGTAGTGATGTGGGCTACACTTTATTATCATTTTAGGTTAGCATCAATAGCATAGCTACATGTGCCACTTGTTAACATTACTTTTTTAATATCATGCTAGGTTAGAAAACTTTTTTTTTTTAGCTATGTGGGCTACACTTTATCATGATAGGTTAGTATCATTAGCATAGCTATGTGTGCCACTTGTTAACATTACTTTTTAAATATCATGCTAGGTTAGAAAACATTTTTTTTTAGCTATGTGGGCTACACTTTATCATGATAGGTTAGCATCATTAGCATAGCTACGTGTGCAACTTACTAACATTACTTTTTTAATATCATGCTAGGTTAGAAAACATTTTTTTTTAGCTATGTGGGCTACACTTTATCATGATAGGTTAGCATCATTAGCATAGCTACGTGTGCAACTTACTAACATTACTTTTTTAATATCATGCTAGGTTAGAGACAATACTGTAGCTACGTGGGCTACAGGTTAACATTACACTTCATTGTCATGCCAGGTTAGCATCATTAGCATAGCTATGTGAGCCACATGCTAATATTAATTTTTGGCATTATGCCTGGTTGGCAACACTAGCATAGCTATGTGAGGTAAATGCTAACATCGCACTTTAACATCATGCCAGGTTAGCAACACTAGCATAGCTATGTGAGCTACATGCTAACATTACACTTGGACCTCGTGCTAGGTTAGCAATACTAGCATAGCTATGTGAGCCACATGCTAATATTAATTTTTGGCATTATGCCTGGTTGGCAACACTAGCATAGCTATGTGAGGTAAATACTAACATCGCACTTTAACATCACGCCAGGTTAGCAACACTAGCATAGCTATGTGAGCTAAATGCTAACATTACACTTGGACCTCGTGCTAGGTTAGCAATACTAGCATAGCTATGTGAGCCACAAGCTAATATTAATTTTTGGCATTATGCCTGGTTGGCAACACTAGCATAGCTATGTGAGGTAAATACTAACATCGCACTTTAACATCACGCCAGGTTAGCAACACTAGCATAGCTATGTGAGCTACATGCTAACATTACACTTGGACCTCGTGCTAGGTTAGCAGCGTCGCAGAAGAAAAGCTACATGATCCCACTTGCAGTACCACTATCCTAACTTACTGGCAGATACCGGTAGTTGGTCGAGCTTTGTTTTAAGATATGTAGCGAAGCCTGCTTTTTGGACTCGTTACAGCTCGCTAAGTCGGATCTGTTTTACTGCTAGAACATCTTGCCAAAACACTCCGCACTTTGTTCCGTCCGCCACTTGTTTGGTCGCCGCCTTTTGTGGGGGTCTCCAAGTGGGAGGAGGAGTGACGTTACAGACCATTCGGGGGTCTCCAAGTGGGAGGAGGAGTGACGTTACAGACCATTCGGGGGTCTCCAAGTGGGAGGAGGAGTGACGTTACAGACCATTCGGGGGTCTACAAGTGGGAGGAGGAGTGACGTTACAGACCATTCGGGGGTCTCCAAGTGGGAGGAGGAGTGACGTTACAGACCATTGGGGGGTCTCGCTCTTCATCCGACGTCGTCAGTCGCGGGCTGGATTCCGGCACCGAATGAAGCCATTGCGGCGAAACGTGCGACGCCCGCCGGCTCCCCTTCCTGTACGCTGCCGTCTTTTTCATCCCAAGCCGCCGGACGCCATCAATGATCAATTAGCTGGTGTGACGGGGAGGGTGCGCTTGTTTTGTTTGTGGCAACTTGACAAGAAGTGAGCAACAACGAAAAGGAAAGGCAGGGGTGGCGGGAGGGGTGTGGGGGGTCTAGTGTCGGATGCTAAGGGGCAGCTGTCAGGAACAGATGACTGTGTGTATTGTGTGTGTTCTTGTATTTCTACCCTTCTTGAGACATGAAGAAGGAAAAGTATCTTCCATATGAGGAGGTGTGAACAAGTGATGACATAAATCAATAACATTGCATCTAATAGAGAATGTCTCATTTGCACCCCTGGTGGTGAAATCTATCAAAAATGAGGGTGGTCCCCAAAAAGGAGGGATTTTTCAAATTGACGGTGTGTCGGTTTTTAAAAGCCCCCCCCCCCCCACCCCCCCCCCACCCCTCTGGTCAACATATGAAATAACAAGTGTGTGTAAACATTTGAAGTGCTCCCCCTCTGGCCAACATATGTAATAAGTGTGTGTAATAAATTTGGACAAAATTAATTAAAAAAATAATAAAATACACATGTATATGTAGACATACTGTAATAACGAAGTAAATAATGAAGATTAAAAATCAATTACAAAAAATAAAAATAAAAAAAACAACTAAAAGCTTACCTTTTTTATTAGTTTGTATGTATTATTAATGTTGTAAATACACATCTTTATATATCTAGAAAAGGTGGTCCTAAAGAAGTAGGGATTTTTCGGAGGTCTCAGGAAGGTAACAAATACAAGAGAGTGTGTGTGTGTGTGTGTGTGTGTGTGTGTGTGTGTGTGTGTGTGTGTGTGTGTGTGTGTGTGTGTGTGTGTGTGTGTGTGTGTGTTCATATAAACCAGGGGTGTCCAAACTTTTTCCACTGAGGGCCGCACACGGACAAATTAAAGCATGTTGGGGGCCATTTTGATATTTTTCCTTTTCAAACCATAACAAAATATATGGATTTTTTTATTTATTTTACCTTTAGGGGTCCCGGGGACCATAAAGGGTCTCAGTCATTAAAATGTTAAAAATAAGTCAGATTATTATTATTTTTTAATTATTTAATGCTTGCAGTAAATCTCTATATCAACTTCAAGTTGATATAAAGTAATGCAAATGAAAAAAAAATGTTTTATGGTTTTTCTGTCAAAAACAACTTAGTTTTTTTTATAGTAAAACTGAAATATGCAGTATTTAGTAATTAGAGCCCTAAAAGATCAATAATGCAGGACACCATTGATTTTAATTATTTCATATTTTTGAGTAATCACGGAGAAAAGATAAATAAAAAATCACTAAGTATATTTGGGATCCAAAAGGTGCCCCACTCATAAAGTGATACATTTTTATTAGGTTTTTCTTTTACTTTCAACACTTAAATTACGAGATCAACTTCAGATATATCTGTCCATTTTATGCTGGAACTATTATTTTGTTGGTTTCATGCACTTTTGTCAAAGAAAACTTTGATGTTTTTATATGGCTACTACACAACATATGCAATATTTACCACGTAAAACATTTTAAAGTGAAATATTTGACGTAATTGGAGCGCTGAAAATAATTCATTATAACATGGATTTTTTGTCATTATTATTATTTTTTGAGCAATGGCAAAAAAAGAAAAATAAAGAAAGACAAAAGGAAAAAAAAACAGCCTGCATGGCAGCTTTTGTGTCAACATTGCAACTTTTTCTCGTTAGATTTCACCTCATTTCACTTTTTTTAATGTTCTTTTTTATTTTTACAACAGTATTTCCAGAATGTGTGGCGGGCCGCTAAACAATTAGCTGCGGGCCGCAAATGTCCCCCGGGGCCGCACTTTGGACACCCCTGATATAAACTGTACTGTATGTATTTATCTATACATTTTGTGTATGTTTAATTTTCTACTTATTATATACGTATATTTGTATATGTAGTACATGTTTTGTACATTTATACAATAATGTAAACTGAATGAAAATAGGTAGAGAAATGAGCAAGATATGATTTATTTTCAATTTAGATGTGTTACCTTCATTGAGTACTTTGCTGTCCCTAAAAATGGCCAACTTATTACTATGTGTGTGTACGGTCAAATCTACCTAGCAACAGCGGTCGGTCCTCACAACTACAGAAGTCAAATATTTTTTTTGTACTTTGTATGTTTTGCATTCTGAAGTGAAGTTGCAATTCTCTACTCCCATCTAGTGCTAGATATATGTCTTTCATCCTTCTAGCTATAGTGGAAAGGGGGGCCCTCAACCTACTGACCAAACGTGGGTCCTCACAAAGTCGGCAAGATGTGCGTGTGTGTGTGTGTGTGTGTGTGTGTGTGTGTGTGTGTGTTCCTGTATTTCCACCCTTCTTGAGACATCAACAAGTGATGACATAAATCATGGTCCCAATTGCATCTAGCAGAGAGACAAATACTAGAGTCCGTGAACATTGCTCCAAAGTCAGGATTTTTTTTTTGTTGATTTTTAAAGTGCCTACAAAAGTGAACATTGACAGGTGCAAAGGCAGCAATATATGATAAAACAAGACTATAGTGGCCATTAACTGTTAGCTTCTACAGCTGGGTTGCCCAAAGTGCGGCACAGGGGCCACCTGTGGTCCCTGACTCCTTTGTCATCGGCCTTAAGCACGTTACACAAAAAATAGAGATCTCATTTGCACCCCTGGTGGTGACATCTATCTAAATGAGGGTGGTCCCCAAAAAGGAGGGATGTGTGTCTCTGGTCTGCCCCCCTGTGGTTGACCACGGCCCCTTGTGGCCTCTCGGTGTTGCCATGGTGACCTTTATTTCCTAAACGTGTTGAAGTCGGTGGTCCCTCTGTTGACGACCAGGTGAGTCATGGTCGCCAGGTAAATGTTGTGTATGTGACTCACAGCACCCTGCTCATTTTCCATGATCGCACCCTGATAAATATGCGGTTAGTCAGGAATGAACCACCTCAAGCTAGGGTTGTACAATATACCGGTACTAGAATAGTACCGCAATACTAATGAATCATATTTGGTACTATAGCGCCTCTAAAAAGTACCGGTTCCCCCCTGCCCCGTCTTTTTTTTTTTTTTACAGGCGTGACGGAATGTCGTCGTCACGTGGTGACATTGCTGGTTTTACCAGCAGAGGAGCATGTTGGGCAGCGCACACACACAGAGTACTTACAAGCAGACACAGTGTGTAGACAGAAAAAGGGAGAATGGACGCATTTTGGTGTAAAAAGTAAAAGATAAAGGTGAAGTTATAACAGCTAGCGTCCATCTGCATTCGGCAGTGTTTTAGCTACTTCTAAATCACTAATCCTGGCCTCCATGGCAACAAAGTAAGTTTCTTACAAGTAGCATTATCACTGGAGGACGAGGAATAGCTAAACATGCTTCACTACACACCGTAGGAGGATACAATAGCTCATCACAATGTAAACAAATGCCACGGGTGGATCTACACCTGACATCCACTGTATTGATACCAAGTACAGGCGCGTATCTAGTCGATGCTACTCTGATTACATCAATATTTTTTAACATCACAAAATCTTAAAAAAAAAA
>NC_084737.1:9695268-9717768 GCF_033978785.1 Entelurus aequoreus | reverse complement strand
TTGAAGTAAAAAAAAATAAAAAAAAAATAATAATAATAATTTCACTAAAAGCAGTCTTTTTGTCACAATCGACTTTTTTCTTATAAAATTGGGAACAATTTCTCATATTCTTTCTGTTTCTGTAATATTGCAATATTTTCTGGTAAAATTACTACTTTTTTTATGTCAAATTATTACTTTTTAATGCAAAATGCTGACATTTGTCATATAAAATTCGGACTTTTTACACAATATTGCCCAATTTTTTTTAATTATTGTAAAATAGTGACATTTTTTTTAGTAAAATTATGACCCTTGTCATAATTTTCCCGAGTAAAATTCCAATTATTATTATATCGCCAACATTTTAAAAGTTTTCTTATAAAATTGTGACTTTTGTCGAGTAAAAGTACGACTCTTTTCACAAAGTTGCCAACATTTTAAGCTTTTTCTTGTAAAATCGTGACTGTTATCGAGTAAAATTCCAACTTTTATCATGATATTGCACAAATGTAAAAAAATTCTCGGAAAATTTGGACTGCTGTTGAGTAAAATGACGACTTTTATTATAATCCTGCTAAGTTTTTCTTGTGAAATTGTGACCTTTTTCTTGTGTAATTATGACACATTTTTCACAACAAGCTTTTTTGTATGTGCATAGTATGTATATATTATTAATGTTGTAAATACACTTCTTTATATATCTAGAAAGGCTGGTCCTAAAGAGGTAGGCATTTGTGTGTGTGTGTGTGTGTGTGTGTGTGTGTGTGTGTGTGTGTGTGTGTGTGTGTGTGTGTGTGTGTGTGTGTGTGTGTGTGTGTGTGTGTGTGTGTGTGTGTGTGTGTGTGTGTGTGTGTGTGTGTGTGTGTGTGTGTGTGGGGACCGCACAGGATGGAGTTCTGGCCTGAATTGTGTGGAAAATCAGCGCTGGCTGCGTTCCTTGCGAGTCCTGTGACCGTGTCCGGCACGCCGCCATCACTGCCATCATCGGCCGTGACGCGGCGGTCTTCCCGCACACGTTCTCCTGAAAAAGTCAAGATGGTGTAAATAAAAGGCTCGTTAGTCAAATTTGTCCCCGGCCGGTTCGTGTTTGGCGTCTCCCTGTCAGCACGCCGTCCACTTCCCCCCGCCGCACGCCGCCTTAACGCGACTCATCCCGGGGGGGAAGATTGGCTTAAGTAACTAGACGCCGACTCCATTTGCGGCACGCTGATGGAATTAGAGGCTGGCGAGATGAGGTGAGGGAGGCGGACTGTGGAACACAATCAGCTTCCTGCTTCCTGTTATTTCCTCACACAATACTTGATCAACACTTTGAGTGGTGTTACGCAACTTTTATTGGGCCACGTCTGGCTTTCCTCAGGCTTGACCTGCGACCCCGGCGAGGGGTTAGGTCTGGACGGGGACGTCAGCGCGTCTCTGTTCCTTTGGCCCCCGGCTCCAAAAGTCCCCAAAGGTGATAAAGAGAGGCGGTTTGTCAGGAGCTACTGGTTGAACTTTGACCCTTGACCCGGCCACTGAACACCACGCGGTATTGCAATGTTTACTTTAGACCTCTGATTTACTAGCAGTGAAGTTGTCACGTTGTGTAAATGGTAAATAAAAAGAGAATCCTTTTCAACTTATATTCAATTGAATAGACTGCAAAGACAAGATACTTAACGTTCGAACTGGGAGACTGTTATTTTTTGCAAATATTAAATTAATTAATTAATTAATAAATACTAAAAAAATTCTATAAATAATATATGATAATAAATAAATTAATTAATTAATAATAATAAATAAATAAATAATACAACATTAAATAAATAATAATACATAATAATAAATTATAATAAATAATATATATTTAATACATAAATAAATGAATAAATAAATCAAAATAAATTTTATTTAAAAAAAAAATAATAATAATAATTAAAAATTTTTTTTAAATAAGATACAATGCTACATTCATATACAGACCCCAAAAGCAGTGAAGTTGTCAGGTTGTGTAAATGGTCAATAAAAAGAGAATACAACAAATCCTTTTCAACTTATATTCAATTGAATAGACTGCAAAGACAAGATACTTAACGTTCGAACTGGGAGACTGTTATTTTTTGCAAATATTAAATAAATAAATAAATTAATAAATACTAAAACATGTTCTATAAATAATATATAATAATAAATAAATAAATAAAATAATAATAATAAATAAATAAATAATACAACATTAAATAAATAATAATACATAATAATACATTATAATAAATAATATATATTTAATAAATAAATAAATGAATAAATAAATCAAAATACATTTTATTTAAAAAAAAAAAAAAAATTAAATTTATTCTTTTTTAAAAATAAGATACAATGCTACATTCATATACAGACCCCAAAAGCAGTGAAGTTGTCACGTTGTGTAAATGGTAAATAAAAAGAGAATACAACAAATCCTTTTCAACTTATATTCAATTGAATAGACTGCAAAGACAAGATACTTAACGTTCAAACTGGGAGACTGTTATTTTTTGCAAATATTAAATTAATTAATTAATTAATAAATACTAAAAAAATTCTATAAATAATATATGATAATAAATAAATTAATTAATTAATAATAATAAATAAATAAATAATACAACATTAAATAAATAATAATACATAATAATAAATTATAATAAATAATATATATTTAATACATAAATAAATGAATAAATAAATCAAAATAAATTTTATTTAAAAAAAAATAAATAATAATAATTAAAAATTTTTTTTAAATAAGATACAATGCTACATTCATATACAGACCCCAAAAGCAGTGAAGTTGTCAGGTTGTGTAAATGGTCAATAAAAAGAGAATACAACAAATCCTTTTCAACTTATATTCAATTGAATAGACTGCAAAGACAAGATACTTAACGTTCGAACTGGGAGACTGTTATTTTTTGCAAATATTAAATAAATAAATAAATTAATAAATACTAAAACATGTTCTATAAATAATATATAATAATAAATAAATAAATAAAATAATAATAATAAATAAATAAATAATACAACATTAAATAAATAATAATACATAATAATACATTATAATAAATAATATATATTTAATAAATAAATAAATGAATAAATAAATCAAAATACATTTTATTTAAAAAAAAAAAAAAAATTAAATTTATTCTTTTTTAAAAATAAGATACAATGCTACATTCATATACAGACCCCAAAAGCAGTGAAGTTGTCACGTTGTGTAAATGGTAAATAAAAAGAGAATACAACAAATCC
This sequence comes from Entelurus aequoreus, assembly GCF_033978785.1. Classification (NCBI taxonomy): domain Eukaryota; kingdom Metazoa; phylum Chordata; class Actinopteri; order Syngnathiformes; family Syngnathidae; genus Entelurus; species Entelurus aequoreus. The sequence goes on along the minus strand of NC_084737.1, from coordinate 9,714,507 downwards.
TTTTCAACTTATATTCAATTGAATAGACTGCAAAGACAAGATACTTAACGTTCAAACTGGGAGACTGTTATTTTTTGCAAATATTAAATTAATTAATTAATTAATAAATACTAAAAAAATTCTATAAATAATATATGATAATAAATAAATTAATTAATTAATAATAATAAATAAATAAATAATACAACATTAAATAAATAATAATACATAATAATAAATTATAATAAATAATATATATTTAATACATAAATAAATGAATAAATAAATCAAAATAAATTTTATTTAAAAAAAAATAAATAATAATAATTAAAAAATTTTTTTAAATAAGATACAATGCTACATTCATATACAGACCCCAAAAGCAGTGAAGTTGTCAGGTTGTGTAAATGGTCAATAAAAAGAGAATACAACAAATCCTTTTCAACTTATATTCAATTGAATAGACTGCAAAGACAAGATACTTAACGTTCGAACTGGGAGACTGTTATTTTTTGCAAATATTAAATAAATAAATAAATTAATAAATACTAAAACATGTTCTATAAATAATATATAATAATAAATAAATAAATAAAATAATAATAATAAATAAATAAATAATACAACATTAAATAAATAATAATACATAATAATACATTATAATAAATAATATATATTTAATAAATAAATAAATGAATAAATAAATCAAAATACATTTTATTTAAAAAAAAAAAAAAAATTAAATTTATTCTTTTTTAAAAATAAGATACAATGCTACATTCATATACAGACCCCAAAAGCAGTGAAGTTGTCACGTTGTGTAAATGGTAAATAAAAAGAGAATACAACAAATCCTTTTCAACTTATATTCAATTGAATAGACTGCAAAGACAAGATACTTAACGTTCAAACTGGGAGACTGTTATTTTTTGCAAATATTAAATTAATTAATTAATTAATAAATACTAAAAAAATTATATAAATAATATATAATAATAAATAAATAAATAAATTAATTAATAATAATAAATAAATAAATAATACAACATTAAATAAATAATAATACATAATAATAAATTATAATAAATAATATATAATAATAAATAAATAAATATATTAAATAAATGAATAAATAAATCAAAATAAATGTTAATTTTTTTTTAATTTTTTTTTTTTTTAATTTTTTTTTTTTTTAAAATAAGATACAATGCTACATTCATATACAGACCCCAAAAGCAGTGAAGTTGTCACGTTGTGTAAATGGTAAATAAAAAGAGAATACAACAAATCCTTTTCAACTTATATTCAATTGAATAGACTGCAAAGACAAGATACTTAACATTCGAATATTTTTGCAAATATTAAATAAATAAATAAATTAATAAATAATAAAAAACGTTCTATAAATAATATATAATAATAAATAATTAAATTTAATTAATTAATTAATAATAATAAATAAATGAATAAATGAATACAACATTAAATACATAATAATACATACTAATACATTATAATATATAATAATAAATAAATAAATAAATGAATAAATAAATCAAAATAAATTTTAATTTAATTTTTTTTTTTTTAAAATAAAAAAAAAATTAAAAATAAGATAAAATGCTACATTCATATACAGACCTCAAAAGCAGTGAAGTTGTCGGTTTGTGTAAATGCTAAATAAAAAGAGAATACAACAAATCCTTTTCAACTTATATTCAATTGAATAGACTGCAAAGACAAGATATTTCATGTTCACACTGAGAAACTTTGGTTTTTTTTGCAAATATTAGCTCATTTGGAATTTGATGGCTGCAACATGTTTTCAAAAAAAGCTGGCATATGTGGCAAAAAAGAGTGAGAAAGTTGAGGAATGCTCATCAAAGACTTATTTGGAACATCCCACAGGTGAACAGGCTCATTGGGAACAGGTGGGTGCCATGATTGGGTATAAAAGCAGCTTCCATGAAATGCTCGGTCGTTCACAAACAAGGACGGGGGCGAGGGTCACCACTTTGTCAACAAATGCCTGAGCAAATTGTTGAAGAACAACATTTCTCAACAAGGAATTTAGGGACTTCACCATCTACGCTCCGTAATATCATCAAAAGGTTCAGAGAATCTGGAGAAATCACTGCACGTAAGCCATGATATTACGCACCTTGGATCTCTCAGGCGGTACTGCATCAAAAAGCCACATCAGTGTGTAAAGGATATCACCACATGGGCTCAGGAACACTTTAGAAACCCACTGTCAGGAACTACAGTTGGTCGCTACATCTGTACCCAATCATGGCACCCACCTGTTCCCAATTAGCCCGCTCACCTGCGGGATGTTCCAAACAAGTGAGCGTCCCTCAACATTCTCGGTCTTTTTTGCCACTCGTGCCAGCTTTTTTTTTTTTTTGGCAGCACACCAGTCTCTAAAAGACTGTACATCAAAACCTCACGCATACTCCGACAAGACGTTGACAGTTCTTCTCCCTGTGCCACTCCCATGCCCAGGCTCGGTCGGTATAATCATTGGCATCCCGTCCACCCCCCCGACTAGGCTGATAATTGAATTGATGGCTAATTGACTTTAGCGTGGTGTTACATCACCGCCTGGTTACATCACTTTACAAGGCTTGGGGGGTATTTTTTTCACTTTTTTTTTTTTTTTTGTGGGCTCAGCGCAAGAATTCCCCCGCTGTGAACTCCAGTGGTGTGATCAGACCCGACCGCGCGGCTGCAAACGGAGGGATTATTTTGGCTGACATGATCCCGCCCCCGTGTCCGCTAATTAAAGCCACCATCAGTAACTCCTCCGGATGACAGAAACATTACATCACAGGACCTAATGGAAGCTGCGTATGAATACTAGATGTCTGGGTGGGATGTGTCCTGGCTGGTCCACACATCTGGGGTTGCCGTAACAACACTGTAACGTTTGTATGTTTTGTTAGGTCAATATTAGACACGTATGGTTGCTTTAATGTCCTCTTTAAAGCTCAGCGGCCCTGATTCTGTACACTGAGCGTGTCTCGGCTGGTACACCGATATTACGTAGAGCTGAATTAGCTCGTGTGAGGTTGATGATGCATCCAAGTCATTATCCGACGACACATATAGTGGCTTTAATGTGTTTCTAAAGTTCAACATGTACAGGGCATATATATGTTCACCAATATTGCAAACTATCATGGTGACAGCCGTATGGTTAGTGTTGTTGTTTTTTACGTACTGTGGCTTTAATCTTTTCCGATGGCTTTTATGAATATGTACAAATCCATCCATCCATTTTGATTTGCATCATACCATATGGTTGCTTTATTGTCCTCACCAGTCCTGATGTCGTACACTGAGTGTGTCCTGGCTGGTACGCCGATATTGGGTAGAGCTAAATTAGCTCACGTGAGGTGGATGACGCTGGTCTCCCAGTGCAGCATCCGAGGCATTATGCGATGGCACATATAGTGGCTTTAATGTGCTCTCCCTGACCACCTGAGGGCACCACAGACTGTGGATGCTTTTAAAAAAGGCTTAAAAACCCTTCTTTTTAAAAAAGCCTTTTTTTTTTTAGATTAATACATACTAGTTATAGCTATCTGGCTGTTCTAGTTTTTTTATTTTTTTATTTTTTATTTTTGTATCTTTATTTTTTTAATACACTGTAGCACTTTGAGGTTGTTTACTCAATGTAAAGTGTTTTTTACAAATACAATCTATATTATTATTATTATTATTATAAAGTTAAGACACCCTAACACTAACCCTAAATCCAAATAGGTTAGTGTTTATTTTTACGTACTGCAGCTTTAATGTTTTCTGATGGCTTTTATGTAATATGTATGTTAGCGTGTTTTCCCAATGAAAATCATTTATCTCCACATTTTTGATTGTTGTACTTCAAAAAAACAACTCCAAAAGTGTCCTGGCTGGTCCATTGATATGACACAACACAAAATTCTCGCATCCGTTATGCAACACTCGGACTATAATGTATTCCTTAAAGATGTAGCTAAAGTTGGTTAGATGTGTCCTGGCTGGTACGCGCATCTGAGGTTGCCGTAACAACACTGTAACATTTGCGTGTTTTGTTAGGTCAATATTAGACACGTATGGTTGCTTTAATGTCCTCTTTAAAGCTCAGCGGCCCTGATTCTGTACACTGAGTGTGTCTTGGCTGGTACACCGATATTACGTAGAGCTAAATTAGCTCATGTGAGGTTGATGATGCATCCAAGTCATTTGATGGCACGTATAGTGGCTTTAATGTCTAACCCTAAATCCAAATAGGTTAGTGTTTATTTTTACGTACTGCAGCTTTAATGTTTTCTGATGGCTTTTATGAATATGTATGTTAGCGTGTTTTCCCAATGAAAATCATTTATCTCCACATTTTTGATTGTTGTGCTTCACAAACAAAACTCCAAAAGTGTCCTGGCTGGTCCATTGATGTGACACAACACTAAATTCTCGCAGCCGTTATGCAATACTCGGACTATAATGTATTCCTTCAAGACGTATCTAAAGTTGGTTAGGTGTGTCCTGGCTGGTACGCGCATCTGAGGTTGCCGTAACACTGTAACATTTGCATGTTTTGTTAGGTCAATATTAGACACGTATGGTTGCTTTAATGTCCTCTTTAAAGCTCAGCGGCCCTGATTCTGTACACTGAGTGTGGCTTGGCTGGTACACCGATATTACGTAGAGCTAAATTAGCTCATGTGAGGTTGATGATGCATCCAAGTCATTATTTGATGGCACGTATAGTGGCTTTAATGTGTTTCTAAAGTTCCGACACCCTAACACTAACCCTAAATCCAAATAGGTTAGTGTTTATTTTTACGTACTGCAGCTTTAATGTTTTCTGATGGCTTTTATGAATATGTATGTTAGCGTGTTTTCCCAATGAAAATCATTTATCTCCACATTTTTGATTGTTGTACTTCAAAAAAACAACTCCAAAAGTGTCCTGGCTGGTCCATTGATGTGACACAACACTAAATTCTCGCATCCGTTATGCAACACTCGGACTATAATGTATTCCTTAAAGACGTAGCTAAAGTTGGTTAGGTGTGTCCTGGCTGGTACGCGCATCTGAGGTTGCCGTAACAACACTGTAACATTTGCGTGTTTTGTTAGGTCAATATTAGACACGTATGGTTGCTTTAATGTCCTATTTTAAAGCTCAGCGGCCCTGATTCTGTACACTGAGTGTGTCTTGGCTGGTACACCGATATTACGTAGAGCTGAATTAGCTCATGTGAGGTTGATGATGCATCCAAGTCATTATTTGATGGCACGTATAGTGGCTTTAATGTGTTTCTAAAGTTCCGACACCCTAACACTAACCCTAAATCCAAATAGGTTAGTGTTTATTTTTACGTACTGCAGCTTTAATGTTTTCTGATGGCTTTTATGTAATATGTATGTTAGCGTGTTTTCCCAATGAAAATCATTTATCTCCACATTTTTGATTGTTGTACTTCAAAAAAACAACTCCAAAAGTGTCCTGGCTGGTCCATTGATGTGACACAACACTATATTCTCGCAGCCGTTATGCAACACTCGGACTATAATGTATTCCTTAAAGACGTAGCTAAAGTTGGTTAGGTGTGTCCTGGCTGGTACGCGCATCTGAGGTTGCCGTAACAACACTAACATTTGCATGTTTTGTTAGGTCAATATTAGACACGTATGGTTGCTTTAATGTCCTCTTTAAAGCTCAGCGGCCCTGATTCTGTACACTGAGTGTGGCTTGGCTGGTACACCGATATTACGTAGAGCTAAATTAGCTCATGTGAGGTTGATGATGCATCCAAGTCATTTGATGGCACGTATAGTGGCTTTAATGTGTTTCTAAAGTTCCGACACCCTAACACTAACCCTAAATCCAAATAGGTTAGTGTTTATTTTTACGTACTGCAGCTTTAATGTTTTCTGATGGCTTTTATGTAATATGTATGTTAGCGTGTTTTCCCAATGAAAATCATTTATCTCCACATTTTTGATTGTTGTACTTCAAAAAAAACAACTCCAAAAGTGTCCTGGCTGGTCCATTGATGTGACACAACACTATATTCTCGCAGCCGTTATGCAACACTCGGACTATAATGTATTCCTTAAAGACGTAGTTAAAGTTGGTTAGATGTGTCCTGGCTGGTACAAACATCTGAGGTTGCTGTAACAACACTGTAACATTTATATGTTTTGTTAGGTCAATATTAGACACGTATGGTTGCTTTAATGTCCTCCTAAAGCTCAGCGGCCCTGATTCTGTACACTGAGTGTGTCTTGGCTGGTACACCAATATTACGTAGAGCTGAATTAGCTCATGTGAGGTTGATGATGCATCCAAGTCATTTGATGGCACGTATAGTGGCTTTAATGTCTAACCCTAAATCCAAATAGGTTAGTGTTTATTTTTACGTACTGCAGCTTTAATGTTTTCTGATGGCTTTTATGTAATATGTATGTTAGCGTGTTTTCCCAATGAAAATCATTTATCTCCACATTTTTGATTGTTGTGCTTCACAAACAAAACTCCAAAAGTGTCCTGGCTGGTCCATTGATATGACACAACACTAAATTCTCGCAGCCGTTATGCAACACTCGGACTATAATGTTTTTCTTAAAGACGTAGCTAAAGTTGGTTAGATGTGTCCTGGCTGGTACGCGCATCTGAGGTTGCCGTAACAACACTGTAACATTTATATGTTTTGTTAGGTCAATATTAGACACGTATGGTTGCTTTAATGTCCTCTTTTAAAGCTCAGCGGCCCTGATTCTGTGCAATCAGTGTGTCTTGGCTGGTACACCGATATTACATAGAGCTGAATTAGCGCATGTGAGGTTGATGATGCATCCAAGTCATTATTTGATGGCACGTATAGTGGCTTTAATGTGTTTCTAAAGTTCCGACACACTAACCCTAAATCCAAATAGGTTAGTGTTTATTTTTACGTACTGCAGCTTTAATGTTTTCTGATGGCTTTTTATGAATATGTATGTTAGCATGTTTTCCCAATGAAAATCATTTATCTCCACATCTTTTGATTGTTGTGCTTCAAAAAAAACAACAACTCCAAAAGTGTCCTGGCTGGTCCATCGATATGACACGACACTAAAGAACTGATTGATATTCCCGCAGCCGTTATGCAACACTCGGACTATAATGCATTGCTAGAGACGTAGCTAAAGTTTATGTCTTGGTTAGATGTGTCCTGGCTGGTCCACCAGTATTACAGAAGATCAGCTCTTTTTGTGGTTGCCTTGGTAACAACATAGACGCTATTGTGCTAATTACAAGCCAGTGTAGCGTCCATATTACTTTGAAGCTGTTTATTTTTAACGTCATATTTTTGTACATATGGCGCCTTTGATGTCTCGTTAGCGTGAGTGCATGTTTATTTCTGTAGATCAAACAACATGAGTGTGTCCTGGCTGGTCCACCAATGTTGCAGTTACTTTAAATTGGCGCTACGTCAACTTATCTGAGCGTCCATATTGCTTTGATGCTGTCATTTCAGGGTCAGGTTTCTACGTATCATGGCTTTAAAGTATTGCTGTAGTCCAGGTACCCTGATTATAAGTGCTGGGAAAGCATTTTTATCTCTAAATTGTGCAAAACCCCCAAAAGCAGTGAAGTTGTCACGTTGTGTAAATGGTAAATAAAAAGAGAATACAACAAATCCTTTTCAACTTATATTCAATTGAATAGACTGCAAAGACAAGATATTTCATGTTCACACTCAGAAACTTTATTTTTTTGCAAATATTAGCTCATTTGGAATTTGATGGCTGCAACATGTTTCCAAAAAAGCTGGCACGAGTGGCAAAAAAGAGTGAGAAAGTTGGAATTTAGGGATTTCACCATCTACGCTCCGTAATATCATCAAAAGGTTCGGAGAATCTGGAGAAATCACTGCACGTAAGCGATGATATTACGCACCTTGGATCCCTTCATGAAAAAGCCACATCAGTGTGTAAAGGATATCACCACATGGGCTCAGGAACACTTCAGAAAACCACTGTCAGTAACTGCAGTTGGTCGCTACATCTGTAAGTGCAAGTTAAAACTCTACTATGCAAAGCCACAGTTATTTATCAACAACACCCAGAAATGCCGCCGGCTTCGCTGGGCCCGAGCTCATCTCAGATGGACTGATGCAAAGTGGAAAAGTGTTCTGTGGTCTGACCAGTCCACATTTCAAATTGTTTTTGGAAACTGTGGACGTGGTGTCCTCCGGACCAAAGAGGAAAAGAACCATGCGGATTGTTCTAGGGTGAAAGTGTAAAAGGCAGCATGTGTGATGGTATGGGGGTGTATTAGTGGCCAAGACATGGGTAACTTACACATCTGTGAAGGCACCATTAATGCTGAAAGGTACATACAGCTTTTGGAGCAACACATGTTGCCATCCAAGCAACGTCATCACGGACGCCCCTGCTTATTTCAGCAAGACGATGCCATTGAAAATGTGTGAAGGCTAAAATATGAGAAGGGAGACTGTTGAACAACTTAAGCTGTACATCAAGCAAGAATGGGAAAGAATTCCACTTCAAAAATGTGTCTCCTCAGTTCCCAAACCTTTACTGAGTGTTGTTAAAAGGAAAGGCCATGTAACACACTGGTAAAAATGCCCTTTTTTGCCATGTGTTGCTGCCATTAAATTCTAAGTTCATTTTTTAAATTTTTAAATTTTTATTTTATTTTTTTTAATTTTTTTTATTAATCAATCAACAAAACAATACACAACAATACCACAACAATGCAATCCAATTCCAAAACCAAACCCGTCCCACCAATGATAGGAATAACAACAAACAGAGCAATTGAGAGCAATTGAGGACACACAAACACGACACGGAACAATACAAATGTAGTGAAACAAAAATGAACATTATCGACAACAGCATCAATATTAGTAATAATTTCAAAATATTAGTGATTAAAAAAAAACACCCTCATTGATATTATCATTAAAAACATTAATAAAAAATAATTTTAAAAATTAGAAATGAACAATATTGTCACAGTGGCCCACACCTGCATCACATCTCACAAGCTTGACAACACACTGTGTCCAATATTTTCCACAATGATATAATAAGTCATATTTTGGTTCATTTAATAGTTGAAACAAATTTAAACAATGGATCCCATATTCCAATATATGACTCATTATTATCTAAACTAAATGCAGTTTGTTCTACTGATATCATCTCCATAGCTTGTGTGTACCAGTCAGTATGAGTTGGACTATCAACAGCTATCCATTTTTTAAATATTACCCTTTTTGTTATTATGCATATTGAAAGAAAAGCATTTTTACTCTTTGATGACACGTTACTAAATTGATGGAGATCCCCAAGAATACAAGTTTGCAGTGTCATTGGGATGTTTATATTAAGGAATGCGATTGCTTCTTTTGTTGTTTTCAACCATAACTCTTTTATTCTCTGACATTCCCACAATAAATGAACAAGAGTTCCCTCAGCTGCCCGACACTTCATACATAACTTGCTGTCTACTGCACCAATTTTAAACAGCTGAGAAGATGTCAAATACAATCTATTCAATATCTTAAATTGAGTCAGTTTATCTTTAATGCTTCTAAAGGGCTTATTGGCATTTTTCCAAATATCATTCCATGATATGTCTCTTTCATCGAAAATGTTTAAGTCCATCATCCATTTCCGAACACATGCATCATTTGCATTTCTAATGTGGTGTTCATTTATTATTCCATAAAATAGTTTCATTAATTTCTTAATTGTATCTTGATTAAAAAGTGCATCTTCCAGTTCATGGCTATTTAAAGACATACTTTCAGAGGATATGCATTTATTTACAGCGTGTTTTAATGAGATAAAAAAAATTCTAAGTTCATGATTATTTGCAAAAAAAACCCCCATGAAATATCTTGTCTTTGCAGTCTATTCAATTGAATATAAGTTGAAAAGGATTTGTTGTATTCTCTTTTTATTGACCATTTACACAACGTGACAACTTCACTGCTTTTGGGCTTTGTAAAAGTATTTAAATATGCATGTTCAGGTGCAGCAAAAGTGGAGTGTTTGTCTAGCGTGGTCGCAGGCAGATAAGGGCTGGGGGGGGGGTCAGGGGTCGGGGGTCAGGGGTCATGGCGCGTGCTTTGGCTAGAGCAGGGGTCGGCAACCCGCGGCTCTAGAACAGCATGCGGCTCTTTAGCGCCGCCCTAGTGGCTCTCTGAAGCTTTTTAAAAAATGTATGAAAAATGGAAAAAGATGAGTCGGAAAAAAAATATATTTTTTGTTTTAATCTGGTTTCTGTAGGAGGACAAACATGACACAAACCTCCCTAATTGTTATAAAGCACACTGTTTGTATTAAACATGCTTCACTGATTCCAGTATTTGGCGAGCGCCGTTTTGTCCTACTAATTTTGGCGGTCCTTGAACTCACCTTAGTTTGTTTACATGTGTAACTTTGTAGGACGTGTTTTATGCCACTTTTATACTGTCTCATTTTGTCCACCACACTTTTAACGTCGTGCGTGAATGCACAAAGGTGAGTTTTGTTGATGTTATTGACTTGTGTGGAGTGCTAATCAGACATATTTGGTCACTGCATGACTGCAAGCTAATCGATGCTAACATGCTATTTAGGCTAGCTATATGTACATATTGCATCATTATGCCTCGTTTGTAGCTATATTTGAGCTCATTTAGTTTCCTTTAAGTCATCTCAATTCAATGTATATCTCATGACACACTATCTGTATGTAATATAGCTTTTCATTTGTTGCGGCTCCGGACAAATTTGTTTTTGTATTTTTGCTCCAATATGGCTCTTTCAACATTTTGGGTTGCCGACCCCTGGGCTAGAGAAAGCGAACGTGCGACAACACTTTGGGACGTCAGTAGAGAGTCTTTATTCATTCCTTCCGCGCCGCTTTACTTCCACGCCATCCTCCCCCCCCCCCCCCCCCCCCCCAGGCTGCCCTCTGCACCTGAGACCTGCTGTCAAGTCGCCCGCTTCGCCAAGTCCATTTGTCCGCCTCAGCGGCTCCTAAATGTGCCGTAAGAGCCGGCATACAAAGTAGTCGCTTGCACTTGACTGTGTTAAAAAAAACAAAAAACGCTGAAAAACAAACACACACACACACACACACACACACACACACACACACACACACACACACACACACACACACACACACACACACACACACACACACACACACACACACACACACACACACACACACACCCCAGCTGCTGGCCTGACATGAACATTGCAGCGTAAAGGACAACTTGTGTTGTGTTTATTGTCATGTTAAACGCCACCAAGGGCCTTTTTGTGAACCTTGTAACAGATGAAATGAAGCGGCCGTATGGAATGTACAGCTAATTGCAGCGGAAATGAATTGGATGAAATAACAAAACAACTCTTTGGATGGGTAATTAATGTACCAGGTTGTTATTATATAGCTAAGGAATGATTTGGAGTGCATGAGAAAGCGGAAGCACTTCCTTTTATGAGCGAGTGTTGAGTACAACGCGGCGGAAAACACCACCGATGTTGTCGTCTGCTGAGTCAGCGTTAACACCTTTGTAGCACTCTCTCACCAACCAGTGGCAACATTTTATAGCGCATGCAGAGCTACATAAAACCCACCGCACTTCAAGTGCAGCTAATGCCATCGTGTGGGGTAAGAAAAAACTATATATATATATATATATATATATATATATATATATATATATATATATATATATATATATATATATATATATATATATATATATATATATATATATATATATATGTATATATGTATATGTATATGTATATATGTATATATATGTATATATGTATATATATATATATATATATATATGTAAGGCAAGGCAAGGCAAGGCAAGGCAAGGCAACTTTATTTGTATAGCGCTTTTCATACACAAGGCAGACTCAAAGTGCTTCACAGACAACAAAGTGAAATGAAAGAAAATAAAAAAAAATTAAAAAAAATAAATAAAAATAAAAATAAAAAAAAAATAAAAGCAAAATTAAAATGCAGACAATAAAAATAAAAACAGTGCAGACGTTAAAAGTTAAAAGATTAAAAGATTTAGCTGAAAGCTAAGGTGAACATAAAAGTCTTCAGTCTAGTTTTAAAAGTAGTGAGAGTTGGGGAGAGTCTGACATCTTCAGGAAGTTTATTCCAGCTATGTGTTGCATAGTGACTGAATGATGATCTCCCTTGATTTGAGTTTACTCTTGGAACCGCTAACAGATTGGTCTCAGAAGATCTTAGTGATCTAGAGGGCGTATATAGTGGGAGCATATCAGTGATATACTTGGGCCCTAGACCATGTAGTGATTTATATGTGAGCAGGAGGATTTTGAAATCTATTCTCTGATGTACAGGGAGCCAATGTAAGGATTTAAGAATTGGTGTAATGTGCTCACATTTTTTGGTCTTTGTTAGAACTCTAGCAGCAGCGTTCTGAACAAGCTGTAGCTGCCTGACAGTTTTTTTGGGAAGACCTGCAAGGAGACCATTACAATAGTCTAGCCTACTGGTAATAAAGGCATGTACAAGTTTTTCTAAGTCTTGAGCTGACATGAGCCCTCTAAGTCTTTTTACATTTTTGAGGTGATAGTAGGCCGATTTTGTTACTGATTTGATGTGACTGTCGAAATGTAAATCAGAATCTAAAATAACCCCAAGATTTCTGGCTTTATTTGAGGTTTTCAGGGACAGTGATTGAAGGTGTTGGATGACTTTAAACCTTTCTTTTTTAGCACCAAAAACAATTATCTCAGTTTTATCTTCATTTAGTTGTAGGAAATTTTGGCACATCCAGTGTTTGACTTGCTCAATGCACTGTATATACATATATACATATATACATATGTATATATGTATATATATGTATATATATATACATATATATGTATATATATGTATATATATGTATATATATATATATGTATATATATATATATGTATATATATATGTATATGTGTATATATATGTATATATATATGTATATATATATATATGTATATATATATATATGTATATATATATATGTATATATATATATATGTATATATATATATATGTATATATATATATATATGTGTATATATGTATATATATATATATATATATATATATATATATATATATATATATATATATATATATATATATATATATATATATATATATATATATATATATATATATATATGTAATCAGTGTTAGTCATGCTTGTATTGTCTCATCGCCACCTGCTGGCCCGGCATGCACATTCCACCTCTGCAGCAACAATATGCACATTACAACAATATGCACATTACAACAATATGCAAAATATGCACATTATGCAACAATATGCAGAATATGCACATTATGTAACAATATGCACATTATGCAACAATATGCAACAATATGCACATTCCACCTCTGCAGCAACAATAATGTCTCTTCAGAAATGCATTTTCTTTCTTCCCTTCCCGCCAGGTTCTTATTGGCTCTGACACGCTCGCTAGGGGAAATTCATTTGGCTGCCATGTTTAATTCACCACTCATGCTATTTGTCGCCACGTGCATCTTCACATTATCGCCTGTCATATTTCACCGCCTTATTGTGCCATCAATAATGTACACCCGCACCGTGTCTCGCTGACTAAAACACACTTTTATGTCCCGCCTTTTTTTACACGCTGCACTAGTGCACTCTCCATTACATTTACCTTTCTGTGGCCTTCACTTCATTGGCAGCACCTTCTTCTTTTCTGCTCAAATACGAATGTCTTCAATACATTGAGTGTAGTCATAGTGCTGGCAGCACTCGTGCGTCATCAGACCGTGACATTACTAGTACAATGTTTGATTGTAATCAAGTTTCAATCATGTTTCTGGTACTTTATGTTGGAATTTATGTTTCCCACTTTAATGAACCGCAGATTTCCTTTGCCGGCAGCACTCATGCAGCGTCAGACCGTGACATTACTAGTGCAATGTTTGATTGTAATCAAGTTTCAATCATGTTTCTGGTACTTTATGTTGGAATTTATGTTTGCACCTTAATGAACCACAGATTTCTTTTGCCGGCAGCACTCATGCATCGTCAGACCGGGACATTACTAGTGCAATGTTTGATTGTAATCAAGTTTCAATCATGTTTCTGGTACTTTATGTTGGAATTTATGTTTCCATCTTAATGAACCACAGATTTCTTTTGCCGGCAGCACTCATGCATCGTCAGACCGTGACATTACTAGTACAATGTTTGATTGTAATCAGGTTTCAATCATGTTTCTGCTACTTTATGTTGGAATTTATGTTTCCATCTTAATGAACCGCAGATTTATTTTGCCGGCAGCACTCATGCAGTGTCAGACCGTGACATTACTAGTGCAATGTTTGATTGTAATCAAGTTTCAATCATGTTTCTGTTAATTTGTTGGAATTTATGTTTCCTCCTTAATGAACCGCAGATTTCCTTTGCTGGCAGCACTCATGCAGCGTCAGACCGTGACATTACTAGTGCAATGTTTGATTGTAATCAAGTTTCAATCATGTTTCTGGTACTTTATGTTGGAATTTATGTTTCCACCGTAATGAACCGCAGATTTCCTTTGCCGGCAGCACTCATGCAGCGTCAGACCGTGACATTACTAGTGCAATGTTTGATTGTAATCAAGTTTCAATCATGTTTCTGTTAATTTGTTGGAATTTATGTTTCCACCGTAATGAACCGCAGATTTCCTTTGCCGGCAGCACTCATGCAGCGTCAGACCGTGACATTACTAGTGCAATGTTTGATTGTAATCAAGTTTCAATCATGTTTCTGGTACTTTATGTTGGAATTTATGTTTCCCACTTTAATGAACCGCAGATTTCCTTTGCCGGCAGCACTCATGCAGCGTCAGACCGTGACATTACTAGTACAATGTTTGATTGTAATCAAGTTTCAATCATGTTTCTGTTAATTTGTTGGAATTTATGTTTCTACCTTAATGAACCGCAGATTTCCTTTGCCGGCAGCACTCATGCATCGTCAGATCAGGACATTACTAGTTCAATGTTTGATTGTAATCAAGTTTCAATCATGTTTCTGGTACTTTATGTTGGAATTTATGTTTCCATCTTAATGAACCGCAGATTTCCTTTGCCGGCAGCACTCATGCAGCGTCAGACCGTGACATTACTAGTGCAATGTTTGATTGTAATCAAGTTTCAATCATGTTTCTGTTAATTTGTTGGAATTTATGTTTGCACCTTAATGAACCGCACATTTCCTTTGCCGGCAGCACTCATGCATCGTCAGACCGTGACATTACTAGTGCAATGTTTGATTGTAATCAAGTTTCAATCATGTTTCTGGTACTTTATGTTGGAATTTATGTTTCCATCTTAATGAACCGCAGATTTCCTTTGCCGGCAGCACTCATGCAGCGTCAGACCGTGACATTACTAGTGCAATGTTTGATTGTAATCAAGTTTCAATCATGTTTCTGGTACTTTATGTTGGAATTTATGTTTCCCACTTTAATGAACCGCAGATTTCCTTTGCCGGCAGCACTCATGCAGCGTCAGACCGTGACATTACTAGTGCAATGTTTGATTGTAATCAAGTTTCAATCATGTTTCTGGTACTTTATGTTGGAATGTATGTTTCCACTGTAATGAACCGCAGATTTCCTTTGCCGGCAGCACTCATGCATTGTCAGACCATGACATTACCACCACTATGCATGAGTGCAAACAATTTTCAATTTCTGTTCTATTCCTATTCTATTATATCAAGTTTAAATTATGTTTCTATTCCCTTGTTTCGGAATTCATGTTTCCACCTCAATGAACCGCATATTCCCATTGTCGGCAGCACTCATGCATCGTCAGACCATGACATTACCACCACTATGCATGAGTAGTGCACTACATTTTCAATTGTTTTTCTATTCCTATGTATCGGAATTCATGTTTCCGCCTTAATGAACCGCATATTCCCATTGTCGGCAGCACTCGTGCATCATCAGGCTACCACCTCCATGCTTGAGCGTAGGCAGGACATAATTATCGTGCTACTCACTTGTGCTGTCAGACATTTACACAATAAAAGTCAGTGGATATTAAATCCCTACTGACATACAAGCTGCACACTGACTACTCTAAAGTGTATTTCCTATATAGACAAGATAGAATGACAAATAAATGAATGAATGTGCACTTTTTTTTTTGCAAATATTGGAGACATTTTGATGGGATAAGGAATGAGTTGCAATGTAAAGTAGTCAGTGTACAGCTTGTATGACAGCGTGGATGCCCTTTCAAAGTAAGAGTAGAAAAGGAGTAGAATTCCTGGGTGGAAGTTTTCAAAGAGTCATTGATGGCCTCCAGCTTGTCTTTGCTTAAAGATGGCGGGGTTTTTTTTTTTTTTTTTTTTTAAACGATGCGTGCCCTGGATGATCCGCCACACCGAGACTCAATTACCCAGCGTGTCGCCGTGGTGATGATGATGTGTGGATCACACCGTGTGCAAAGTGCACTCCAGTCCGCTTTTAAGTGCGCTTTAATGTGCCCTAAATGACCACATCCATGCTGCTTTTAATGCAAAGTCAGAGATCCTCTATTTTACAGTGTGCTGTTTTTAGGACTCGACATAAGAGTCTCCGCGTAGTATAGAAGATCTTTGTATCGGCTCTTTTTAAGGACGTACCGCAACGGTCATCGTCAAAGATCCTTTATATGACAGGAGCGCTGTGCTGTCTTTAGGACACGAGTCCACTATGGATCACTCTGTTGGATTTTTAATATTTTTTGAAACCTACTCAAAACATCCAAACAAAGATCATGTTTACGATAAGAACGTTGCCATTGTTGTAAATCTACTGTTGTTGGAAGAACCTACGACAACAATGCTCGACAAAGATTCTCCGTGTAGTATAGAAGATCTTTGTATCGGCTCTTTTTAAGGACGTACTGCAACATTCATCGTCAAAGATCCTTTATACGACAGGACCGCTGTGCTGTTTATAGGACACAAGTCCACTATGGATCACTCTGCTGGATTTTTAATTTTTTTTGGAACCTACTCAAAACATCCAAACAAAGATCATGTTTACGATAAGAACGTTGCCATTGTTGTAAATCTACTGTTGTTGGAAGAACCTACGACAACAATGCTCGACAAAGATTCTCCGTGTAGTATAGAAGATCTTTGTATCGGCTCTTTTTAAGGACGTACTGCAACCGTCATCGTCAAAGATTCTTTATATGACAGGAGCGCTGTGCTGTTTATAGGACACAAGTCCACTATGGATCACTCTGCTGGATTTTTAATTTTTTTTGGAACCTACTCAAAACATCCAAACAAAGATCATGTTTACGATAAGAACGTTGCCATTGTTGTAAATCTACTGTTGTTGGAAGAACCTACGACAACAATGCTCGACAAAGATTCTCCGTGTAGTATAGAAGATCTTTGTATCGGCTCTTTTTAAGGACGTACTGCAACGGTCATCGTCAAAGATCCTTTATATGACAGGAGCGCTGTGCTGTTTATAGGACACGAGTCCACTATGGCTCACTATGCTGTTTTTTGTTTTTTTTTGGAACCTACTCAAAACATCCAAACAAAGATCATGTTTACGATAAGAACGTTGCCATTGTTGTAAATCTACTGTTGTTGCAAGAACCTACGACAACAATGCTCGACAAAGATTCTCCGTGTAGTATAGAAGATCTTTGTATCGGCTCTTTTTAAGGACGTACTGCAACGGTCATTGTCAAAGATCCTTTATATGACAGGAGCGCTGTGCTGTTTATAGGACACGAGTCCACTATGGCTCACTATGCTGTTTTTTGTTTTTTTTTGGAACCTACTCAAAACATCCAAACAAAGATCATGTTTACGATAAGAACGTTGCCATTGTTGTAAATCTACTGTTGTTGGAAGAACCTACGACAACAATGCTCGACAAAGATTCTCCGTGTAGTATAGAAGATCTTTGTATCGGCTCTTTTTAAGGACGTACCTTAACGATCATCGTCAAAGATCCTTTATACGACAGGAGCGCTGTGCTGTTTATAGGACACGAGTCCACTATGGCTCACTCTGCTGGATTTTTATTATTTTTTGGAACCTACTCAAAACATCCAAACAAAGATCATGTTTACGATAAGAACGTTGCCATTGTTGTAAATCTACTGTTGTTGGAAGAACCTACGACAACAATGCTCGACAAAGATTCTCCGTGTAGTATAGAAGATCTTTGTATCGGCTCTTTTTAAGGACGTACTGCTATGGTCATCGTCAAAGATCCTTTATACGACAGGAGCGCTGTGCTGTAGGAGTAAACATCGTGATGATGAAAAGATATGACTGAGTGAAATGATGTCTTGAATTGTTGTCAAATGAAAAAATGTCTCTGAAAGTTAATTGTTGCATTCGCGGAAGCAGCGTATCAGATAATATACGCTCATACTTTTTTATTCTTGATTAACTTGAATGTTTTGTTGTTGGTTTCACTTTTCTTCCTTTGTTTGACTTTGTGTGAAGGAAACAAAAACATGAAGTGAAGTGTTGATATCAATGATGACACTTTCACTTGCGTGAGAAGGATGGATGAAAAGACAGATGGATGGATGGAAGAATAGAAGAAAGGGAGGAGGGATACAAGATGGATGGATGAAGAAGGAATGGAGGATGAATACAAGGGTGGATGGATGAGGAAGGATGCATGAAAGATAGAAAGGCTGTATGGATGGTCTGACTGATGAATGGATGTATGAAAATATGGATGGATGATAGATGACGGATGGGATAAATGGATAATATAGAGATGAATAGAAATATGGATGATGGATGGATGAAGGATGGATAATATAGGGATGAATAGAAAGATGAATGATGGATGAATGAAGGATGGGATAAATGGATAATTAAGGGATGAATAGAAAGATGGATGAGGGATGATGGATGAATGAAGGATGGGATGAATGGATAACATAGGGATTAATAGAAAGATGGATGATGGATGGATGGGATGAATGGATAATATTGGGATGAATAGAAAGATGGATGATGGATGGATGAAGGATGGGATAAATGGATAGTATAGAAATTAATAGAAATATGGATGAGGGATGATGGATGGATGGGATACATTGATAATATAGGGATGAATAGAAAGATGGATGATGGATGGATGACAGATGGGATAATTGTAGGGATGAATAGAAAGATGGATGATGGATGAATGACAGA
>NC_084737.1:9632768-9687768 GCF_033978785.1 Entelurus aequoreus | reverse complement strand
AAACATTTATTTTTAAATTGTAAACATCGCTATACATATTGATACATGAAAAAACAATGATGAAAAAGTGTAAAAGTAAGTTAACTGCATAAAAAACAATTTAAAAAAAATTGTAAGTGTAAAAAAACTGCTAAAAAAACCCGAAATGTTCTAAGTGTAAGAAAAGTAAATTTTATATTGATATATAAAAACATTACTGTAAGCATAAAATTAAGTTAACTGCTTCATAAAAAAATAAGTAAACTGCTGTTAATATTAATAACTTAAACTAAGTTTACTTACAATACACATTCAAAAATAAAAATAGTTGCATGCTGTATTGATGTATAAAAACAATTAAAAAAAATATTGTAAGCATAAAATTAAGTTAACTGCTACATAAAAAAATAAGTGAACTGCTGTTAATATTAAGTTGTTGAAACTGTTAATACATGAAGAAACTATTTTGTTGCAGTTAAAATTACTTAACCGCTGGTATTGCATTCAAAAAATTTTTTTTAAATTGTAAACATCGCTGTACATATGGATAGATGAAAAAAAAATGATGAAAAAAGTGTAAAAGTAAGTTAACCGCATATAAAAAACCATTTAAAAAAAATTGTAAGGGTAAAAAACTGCTAAAAAATAACAAAATGTTCTAAGTGTAAGAAAAGTTAATTTTATATTAATATATAAAAACAAACATTTTTTGTAAGCATAAAATTAAGTTAACTGCTACATTAAAAAATAAGTGAACTGCTGTTAATATTAATAACTTAAAAAAATATTTTTTTTTACAATATACATTCAAAAATAAAAATAGTTGCATGCTATATTGATATATAAAAACATTGGAAAAAATATTGTAAGCATATAATGAAGTTAACTGCTTCATAAAAAAATAAGTGAACTGCTGTTAATATTAATAAGTTGTTGAAACTGTTAATACATGGAGAAACAATTTTGTTGTAGTTAAAATTACTTAACCGCTGGTATTGCATTCAAAACATTTTTTTTTAAATTGTAAACATTGCTGTACATATTGATACATGAAAAAAACCGATGAAAAAGCGTAAAAGTTAACCGCATAAAAAACAATTTTAAAAAATTGTAAGTGTAAAAAAACTCCTAAAAAATAAAATGTTCTAAGTGTAAGAAAAGTACATTTTATATTGATATATAAAAACAATGAAAAAAATATTGTAAGCGTAAAATTAACGACTACATTAAAAAAATAAGTTAACTGCTGTTAATATTAACAACTTAAAAAAATAAGTTTATTTACAATATAAATTCGAAAATAAAAATAGTTGCATACCATATTGATATATAAAAACAATGAAAAAAATATTGTAAGCATAAAATTAAGTTAACTGCTACAAAAAAAAATAAGTGAACTGCTGTTAATATTAAGTTGTTGAAACTGTTAATACATGGAGAAAATGTTTTGTTGTAGTTAAAATTACTTAACCGCTGGTATTGCATTCAAAACATTTTTTTAAAAATTGTAAACATTGCTGTACATATTGATACATGAAGAAAAAATGATGAAAAAGCGTAAAAGTAAGTTAACTGCATAAAAAACAATTTAAAAAAATTGAAAGTGTAAAAAAACTTCTAAAAAATAACAATGTTGTAAGTGTAAGAAAAGTACATTTTATATTGATATATAAAAACATTACTGTAAGCATAAAATTAAGTTAACTTCTTCATAAAAAAATAAGTAAACTGCTGTTAATATTAATAACTTAAACTAAGTTTACTTACAATACACATTCAAAAATAAAAATAGTTGCATGCTATATTGATATATAAAAAAAATTTAAAAAAATATTGTAAGCATAAAATTAAGTTAACTGCTACATAAAAAAATAAGTGAACTGCTGTTAATATTAATAAGTTGTTGAAACTGTTAATACATGGAGAAACTATTTTGTTGTAGTTAAAATTACTTAACCGCTGGTATTGCATTCAAAAAATGTTTTTTTAAATTGTAAACATCGCTGTACATATTGATACATGAAAAAAATGATGAAAAAGCGTAAAAGTAAGTTAACTGCATAAAAAAACAATTTTTAAAAAATTAAGCGTAAAAAAACTGCAAAAAAATAACAAAATTGTTGTAAGTGTAAGAAAAGTAAAATTTATATTGACATATAAAAACAATAAAAAAATTATCGTAAGCATAAAATTAAGTTAACTGCTACATAAAAAATAAGTGAACTAGTGTTAATATTAAGTTGTTGAAACTGTTAATACATGGAGAAACAATTTTGTTGTAGTTAAAATTACTTAACCGCTGGTATTCCATTCAAAAAAAAAATTTTTTGAATTGTAAACATCGCTGTACATATTGATACATGAAAAAAAAATGCTGAAAAAGCGTAAAAGTTAACCGCATAAAAAACAATTTTAAAAAATTGTAAGTGTAAAAAAACTCCTAAACATTAAACTGTTCCAATGAAAAATATATTGTAAGCATAAAATTAAGTTAACTGCTACATAAAAAAATAAGTGAACTGCTGTTAATATTAACAACTTAAAAAAATAAGTTTATTTACAATATACATTCAAAAATAAAAATAATTGCATGCCATATTGATGTATAAAAACAAAACAAAAAATATTGTAAGCATAAAATTAAGTTAACTGCTTCATAAAAAAATAAGTGAACTGCTGTTAATATTAATAAGTTGTTGAAACTGTTAATACATGGAGAAACAATTTTGTTGCAGTTAAAATTACTTAACCGCTGGTATTGCATTCAAAACATTTTTTTTTAAATTGTAAACATCGCTGTACATATTGATACATGAAAAAAAAAAAGATGAAAAAGCGTAAAAGTAAGTTAACTGCATAAAAAACAATTTTAAAAAATTGTAAGTGTAATAAAATTGCAAAAAAAGAACAAAATTGTTGTAAGTGTAAGAAAATTACATTTTATATTGATATATAAAAACAATAAAAAAAATTATTGTAAGCATAAAATTAAGTTAACTGCTACATAAAAAAATAAGTGAACTGCTGTTAATATTAATAACTTAAAAAATAAGTTTATTTACTATGTACATTCAAAAATAAAAATAGTTGCATGCTATATTGATGTATAAAAACAATGGAAAAATAATTTTTTGCAATGTGTTGCTGCCATTAAATTCTAAGTTCATGATTATTTGCAAAACAAAAACATGAAATATCTTGTCTTTGCAGTCTATTCAATTGAATATACGTTGAAAAGGATTTGTTGTATTCTCTTTTTATTTACCATTTACACAACGTGACAACTTCACTGCTTTTGGTAATATTTGTTGCAATATTGGACACTATTTTTTTTCCTAAACATCGCTGTACATATGGATAGATGAAAAAAATGATGAAAAAAGTGTAAAAGTAAGTTAACCACATATAAAAAAACATTTAAAAAAAATTGTAAGTGTAAAAAAACTGCTAAAAAAACCCAAAATGTTCTATGTGTAAGAAAAGTTAATATTATATTGATATATAAAAACAATACAAAAATTATTGTAAGCATAAAATTAAGTTATCTGCTACATAAAAAAAATTGAACTGCTGTTAATATTAATAACTTAAAAAAATAAGTTTATTTACAATATACATTCAAAAATAAAAATAGTTGCATGCTATATTGATATATAAAAACAATGGAAAAAAATATTGTAAGCATAAAAATAAGTCAACTGCTACAAAAAAAAAAGTGAACTGCTGTTAATATTAAGTTGTTGAAACAGTTAATACATGGAGAAACTATTTTGTTGTAGTTAAAATTACTTAACCGCTGGTATTGCATTCAAAAAATGTTTTTTAAAATTGTAAACATCGCTGTACATATGGATAGATGAAAAAAATGATGAAAAAAGTGTAAAAGTAAGTAAACCGCATATAAAAAAACATTAAAAAAAAATTGTAAGTGTAAAAAAACTGCTAAAAAATAAAATGTTCTAAGTGTAAGAAAAGTTAATTTTTTATTAATATATAAAAACAATTACAATTTTTTTGTAAGCATAAAATTAAGTTAACTGCCACATAAAAAAAGTGAACTGCTGTTTGTATTAATAACTTAAAAAAATATTTTTTTTACAATATACATTCAAAAATAAAAATAGTTGCATGCTATATTGATATATAAAAACCATGGAAAAAATTATTGTACGCATAAAATTAAGTTAACTGCTTCATAAAAAAATAAGTGAACTGCTGTTAATATTAAAAACTTAAAAAAATAAGTTTATTTACAATATACATTCAAAAATAAAAAATAGTTGCGTGCAAAAAAACAAGTGATCTATTATGCATTAAAACAATGAATGCGAGTGTAAAAAGAAAAAGTATTTATTATTATTATTGGAAACAGCAATAGGACGTCCATCAAGCATTATTACACACGTCGCCTTTCATTTGCGTCGCCCTTCTTCCTCCGCTGGAAATGCAAATTCAGAATACGACGTGCATCTCCCCCCCCCCCCTCTCCATCCCCCCCAACATGCCCCCCTTAAACATGTTCCCCTGCAGCTCCTCTGTAATTAGGCTTGTCGCATCGCTGCTTCTAATCCTGCATGATTTCAGGACCGTCTTTGTCTCCACACTTGTTAGCGTGTGTGTGTGTGTGTGTGTGTGTGTGTATGTGTGTGTGTGTGTGTGTGTGTGTGTGTGTGTGTGTGTGTGTGTGTGTGTGTGTGTGTGTGTGTGTGTGTGTGTGTGTGTGTGTGTGTGTGTGTGTGTGTGTGTGTGTGTGTGTGTGTGTGTGTGTGTGTGTGTTGCAGATCATGGGTGGAAATCAAAGTTGGGTTGTACAGTATACTAGTATAGTACCTACATACTAAAGAATCATATTCCGTACTATACCGCCTCTAAAAAAAAAAAAGTATGGTGACATTGCTTGTTTTAGGAACAGAGGAGCATGTTGGGCAGCGCGCGCACACAGAGTACTTACAAGCAGACACAGTGTGTAGACAGAAAAGGGACAATGGACGCATTTTGGTGTAAAAAGTCAAGATAAAGGTGAAGTTATAACACTGAAACACCCTCAGGAAGAGCTGCTTTAACACATGGCTAGCTAGCTAGCGGCTAACGTCCATCCGCAGTGTTTTAGCTACTGATAAATCACTAATTCTCGCCTCCATGGCGACAAATAAAGTACGTTTCTTTCAAGTAACATTATCACTGGAGGAGGAGGAATAGCTAAACATGCTTCACTACACACCGTAGGAGGATACAATAGCTCACCGCCGTCACAATGTAAACAAATGCCATGGCTGGCATCCACTGTAATGATACCAAGTACAGGAGTGTATCTAGTTGATACTACTGTGATTACATTGATATTTTTTAGCATCACAAAATCTTTTTTCCTTTTTTAAAATGTATATAATGTTTATGAAGTCAGTAAATACGTCCCTGGACACATGAGGACTTTGAATAGGACCAATGTATGATCCTGTAACTACTTGGTATCAGTCAATGTATGACCCTGTAACTACTTGGTATCAGTCAATGTATGATCCTGTAACTACTTGGTATCAGTCAATGTATGATCCTGTAACTACTTGGTATCAGTCAACGTATGATCCTGTAACTACTTGGTATCAGTAAATGTATGATCCTGTAACTACTTGGTATCAGTAAATGTATGATCCTGTAACTACTTGGTATCAGTAAATGTATGATCCTGTAACTACTTGGTATCAGTAAATGTATGATCCTATAACTACTTGATATCACGCATGGCTAGCTTCTGTGCTGTTGTGTGCTTAGCTGTTGTGTAGCAGCCAGCTCCGTATGGGACACTTTACATGCAAATGTATTTAAGTTGAAGTGGGGTGGTGATTGTATTTGACGACAACTAGTTCATCAGGTTAAGTGAGTTGACTGATGCGGACACGTTTGTTACTGGGTACTTTCTAATATGCTTTTTTCACGCAAAACGGGCAGCGTGTGATCTGTGGATAGAGAGGGGGCGGCCATGCTTGTGTGTGTCATTGTGTGTCATTGTGGGTGTTGTGTGATTGTGAGTGTCGTGTATGTCATTGTGTGTGTTGTGTATGTCATTGTGTGTGTTGTTTGTTATTGTGTGTGTTGTGTCATTGTGTGTGTTGTGTATGTCATTGTGTGTGTTGTGTGTCATTGTGGGTGTTGTGTGATAGTGTGTGTCGTGTATGTCAGTGTGTGTTGTGTGTTATTGTGTGTATTGTGTCATTGTGTGTGTTGTGTATGTCATTGTGTGGGTAGTGTGTTATTGTGTGTGTTGTGTCATTGTGTGTGTTGTGTATGTCATTGTGTGTGTTGTGTGCGTCATTGTGTGTTGTGCGTTTGATTGTGTGTGTTTCATTGTGTATGTTGTGTGTGTGTCATTGTGTTTAATTGTGTGTGTTAGTGTGTGTCATTGTGCGTCATTGTGTCATTGTGTGTTGTGTGTCATTGTGTTTAATTGTGTGTGTTAGTGTGTGTAATTGTGCGTCATTGTGTCATTGTGTGTTGTGTGTCATTGTGTTTAATTGTGTTTGTTAGTGTGTGCCTTGTGTGTGTCATTGTCATTGTGTGTGTTAGTGACTGTCATTGTGTATTGTGTGCGTCATTGTGTGTGTTGTGTGTGTGATTGTGTGTGTCGTTGTGTTCAATTGTGTTAGTTTGTGTGTCATTGTGTCATTGCATGTGTTGTGTCTGTGTGTTGTGTGTGTCATTGTGTGTGTTGGTGTGTGCGTTGTGTGTGTCATTGTGTCATTGTGTGTGTTATTGACTGACATTGTGTATTGTGTGCGTCATTGTGTGTGTTGTGCGTGTGATTGTGTGGGTTGTGTGTGTGTCATTGTGTTTAATTGTGTTAGTTGGCGTGTCATTGTGTCATTGCATGTGTTGTGTGTGTTGGTGTGTGTGTCATTGTGTCATTGTGTGTGTTGTGTATGATGTGTGTCATTGTGTGTTGTGTGTGTCATTGTGTTTAATTGTGTGTGTTTGTGTGTGCCATTGTGTCTTTGTGTGTGTTATTGACTGTGTGTTGTGTGTGTGTGTGTATTTTGTGTGTCATTGTGTGTGTTGTGCGTGTGATTGTGTTGGTTGTGTTCTCATTGTGTGTGTTGTGTGTGTCATTGTGTGTGTCTTTGTGTTTAATTGTGTGTTAGTGTATGTGTTGTGTGTGTCATTGTGTGTATTGTGTGTGTCGTTGTGTCAATGTGTGTGTTATAGTTTGTGTCATTGTGCATGTCATTGTGTGTGTTGTGTGTGTCATTGTGTGTGTAGTGTGTTTCATTGTGTGTGTGTTATTTTGTGTGTCATTGTGTGTCAGTGTGTTTCATTGTGTGTGTGTTATTGACTGTGTCGTTGTGTGTGTGTGTGTCATTGTGTGTGTGTGTGTGTGGTTGTGTGTCATTGTGTGGTTTGTGTGTGATGTGTGTCATTGTGTGTCATCGTGTGTTGTGTGTGTCATTGTGTTTAATTGTGTGTGGCTGTGTGTGCCATTGTGTCATTGTGTGTGTTATTGACTGTGTGTTGTGTGTGTGTGTGTATTTTGTGTGTCATTGTGTGTGTTGTGCGTGTGATTGTGTTGGTTGTGTTCTCATTGTGTGTGTTGTGTGTGTCATTGCGTGTGTCTTTGTGTTTAATTGTGTGTTAGTGTATGTGTTGTGTGTGTCATTGTGTGTATTGTGTGTGTCGTTGTGTCATTGTGTGTGTTATAGTTTGTGTCATTGTGCATGTCATTGTGTGTGTGTTGTGTGTGTCATTGTGTGTGTAGTGTGTTTCATTGTGTGTGTGTTATTTTGTGTGTCGTTGTGTGTCAGTGTGTTTCATTGTGTGTCTGTTATTGACTGTCATTGTGTGTGTCGTTGTTTGTGTGTGCGTGTGGTTGTGTGTCATTGTGTGGTTTGTGTGTGTGATGGAGTGGTGGTAAGTCTCCTCCTGGTCCAGCAGAAAGTCCCGTGTGTAACATTGTGTGATTGCTGAGTAAAGTCCAGTGTGTAACTTTGTCCACTTCATCCTCGGCCATGACCTTTGACCTTGTGTAGACGCCACTCATTCCCGCTCACCTTCTCCTCCCGCAGGAAGTGGTGACGACCCTCCCTGGCCACGCCGCCACGCACAACTTAGCCTAAACGGCGTCTCCCCGCCTTTTGCCTCCTGCTGCCTCCACCCAAGACGCGCTCCAGAATGCCAGCGTCGGCCCCCCTGCTGGCCCCCCTGCTGGCCCCCCTGCTGGCCCCCCTGCTGGCCCTCTGGCTCCTGGCGCTGCCCGCCGGCGCCCAGACCTTGGCCAGCTTCCGGCCGGAGCGGCGTGACTGGCACCTCAACCACCTGACGGTGCACCAGGACACGGGGGCGGTCTACCTGGGCGCCGTCAACCGCGTCTACAAGCTGTCGGGCAACCTGACGCTGCTGGTGTCGCACGACACGGGCCCCGAGGACGACAACAAGGCGTGCTACCCGCCGCTCATCGTGCAGCCGTGCTCGGAGCCGCTGGCGCCCACCGACAACGTCAACAAGCTGCTGCTGGTGGATTCCTCGCAGAAGCGTCTGCTGGCGTGCGGCAGCCTCTACCAGGGCGTGTGCAAGCTGCTGCGCCTGGACGACCTCTTCATCCTGGTGGAGCCCTCGCACAAGAAGGAGCACTACCTGTCCAGCGTCAACCAGACGGGCACCATGTACGGCGTCATCGTGCCCGCGCAGGGCCAGGACGCCACGCTCTTCATCGGCACGGCGGTGGACGGCAAGCAGGATTACTTCCCCACCGTCTCCAGCCGGAAGCTCCCCCGCGACCCGGAGTCGTCCGCCATGCTGGACTACGAGCTGCACACCGACTTCGTGTCGTCGCTCATCAAGATCCCGTCCGACACGCTGGCGCTGGTGGCCCACTTCGACATCTACTACGTGTACGGCTTCGCCAGCGGCGCCTTCGTCTACTTCCTGACCGTGCAGCCCGAGACGCCGGAGAACGGCATGTCGTCCGGCGGCTCGGCCGGCGATCTCTTCTACACCTCGCGCATCGTCCGCCTCTGCCGGGACGACCGCAAGTTCCACTCCTACGTCTCGCTGCCCATCGGCTGCGTGAAGAACGGCGTGGAGTACCGCCTGCTGCAGGCCGCCTACCTGGGCAAGCCGGGCCGCGTGCTGGCCGCCTCGCTTCACGTGGGCGCGCAAGACGACGTGCTCTTCGCCGTCTTCTCCAAGGGGCAGAAGCAGTTCCACCGGCCGCCCGACGACTCGGCGCTCTGCGCCTTCACCATCCGCGACATCAACGCGCGCATCAAGGAGCGCCTGCAGTCGTGCTACCAGGGCGAGGGACACCTGGAGCTCAACTGGCTGCTGGGGAAGGACGTGCAGTGCACCAAAGCGGTGAGTCGCACCCGCGCCACGGTCTTGCCGTCGTCTATTTATGGAACTGATTTTTTTTGCATTTGAATTTTGTGAACTTCATTTTAGTGTAAAAAATTCACGGTACGAAAATTCAGTGTATACAAATTAACTGTAAAAAAAATTCAGTTTATGAAAATTCTGTGTAAGAAAATTGTGTAAAAAAATTCTGTGTAAAAAAATGTAGTGTATAAAAATTTTGTGTAAAAAAATTAGTTGTATAAAAATTCAGTGTATAAAAATTGAGTATAAAAAAATTAATTGTAAAAAAATTAATTGTAAAAAAATTCAGTGTATAAAAATTCAGTGTATATAAATGAATTGTAAAAAAATGTCAGTGTACACAAAAAGTATATAAAAATGTATTGTAAAAATATTCATTGTAAAAGTTTGTGTTCAAAAATTAAGTATATACAAATTATGTGTAAAAAAAATCATTGTAAAAAATGACTGTAAAAAAATTCAGTGTACAAAAAGTAATTGTAAAAAAAAGAACTGTAAAAAAGTGTAAAAAAAAATATTGTAAAAAAATTCAGTGTTCAAAAATTCATTGTAAAAAAAAAAAGTCAATGTACAAAATATAAGTATATAAAAATTCTGTGTAAAAAAAAAAAAAGGGTAAAAAAATGACTGTACAAAAATGTATTGTAAAAAAATTATGTGTTCAAAAATGAATTGTAAAAAAAATTCAGTGTACAAAAATTTAGTATATAAAAATTCTGTGTAAAATTTATTTTTTTAAAAAGTGTAAAAAAAAATGCATGTACAAAATTCAGTGTAAAAAAATTATGTGTTGAAAAAGTAATTTAAAAAAAATTCAGTGTACAAAAATTAAGTATATAAAAATTGCTTGTAAAAAAAAGTAATTAATTGTATACAAATTACTGTAAAAAAATTCAGTGTACAAAAACTAATTGAAAAAAAAAGAACTATAAAAAAGTGTAGGAAAATCTTTGTGAAAAAATTCAGTGTAAAAAATGTATTGTAAAAAAATTCAGTGTTCAAAAATTCATTGTAAAAAAAAAAAGGCAATGTACAAAATATAAGTATATAAAAATTCTGTGTAAAAAAAAACAAAAATGTGTAAAAAAATGACTGTACAAAAATGTATTGTAAAAAAATTATGTGTTCAAGAATTAATTGTAAAAAAAATTCAGTGCACAAAAATTTAGTATATAAAAATTCTGTGTAAAAAATAAATAAAAAAGTGTAAAAAAAAATGCATGTACAAAATTCAGTGTACAAAAATGTATCCAAAAAGTAATTTAAAAAAAAATTCAGTGTACAAAAATTAAGTATATAAAAATTGCTTGTAAAAAAAAGTAATTAATTGTATACAAATTACTGTAAAAAAAATTCAGTGTACAAAAATTAATTGTAAAAAAAAGAACTGTAAAAAAGTGTAAAAAAATCTTTGTGAAAAAATTCAGTGTAAAAAAATGTATTGTAAAAAAATTCAGTGTTCAAAAATTCATTGTAAAAAAAAAGGCAATGTACAAAATATAAGTATATAAAACTTCTGTGTAAAAAAAACAACAAAAATGTGTAAAAAAAATGACTGTACAAAAATGTATTGTAAAAAAATTGTGTTCAAAAATGAATTGTAAAAAAAATTCAGTGTACAAAAATTTAGTATATAAAAATTCTGTGTAAAATTTTTTTTTTTTAAAAGTGTAAAAAAAAATGCATGTACAAAATTCAGTGTACAAAAATGTATTGTAAAAAAATTATGTGTTCAAAAAGTAATTTTAACAAAAATTCAGTGTACAAAAATTAAGTATATAAAAATTGCTTGTAAAAAAAAGTAATTAATATTATACAAATTACTGTAAAAAAAATTCAGTGTACAAAAATTAATTGAAAAAAAAAGAACTGTAAAAAAGTGTAAGAAAATCTTTGTGAAAAAATTCAGTGTAAAAAATGTATTGTAAAAAAATTCAGTGTTCAAAAATTCATTGTAAAAAAAAGGCAATGTACAAAATATAAGTATATAAAACTTCTGAGTAAAAAAAACAACAAAAATGTGTAAAAAAATGACTGTAAAAAAATGTATTGTAAAAAAATTATGTGTTCAAAAATTAATTGTAAAAAAAATTCAGTGTACAAAAATTATTATATAAAAATTTTGTGTAAATTTTTTTTTTTTAAAGTGTAAAAAAAATGCATGTACAAAATTCAGTGTACAAAAATGTATTGTAAAAAAATTATGTGTTCAAAAAGTAATTTTAAAAAAAATTCAGTGTACAAAAATCAAGTATATAAAAATTGCTCGTAAAAAAAAGTAATTAATTGTATACAAATTACTGTAAACAAATTCAGTGTACAAAAATTAATTGTAAAAAAATGTATTGTAAAACTGTTCATTGTAAAAAAGGTCTGCGTATAAAAATTCAGTG
The DNA here is from genome assembly GCF_033978785.1 of Entelurus aequoreus. NCBI lineage: Eukaryota > Metazoa > Chordata > Actinopteri > Syngnathiformes > Syngnathidae > Entelurus > Entelurus aequoreus. Next base: position 9,676,033 of record NC_084737.1, on the reverse strand, counting down.
TAAAAAAATCTGTGTTCAAAAATTAAGTATATAAAAATTATGTGTAAAAACAATCATTGTAAAAAATGACTGTAAAAAAATTCAGTGTACAAAAATTAATTGTTAAAATTATAACTGTAAAAAGGCGTAAAAAAAAATCTGTGTGAAAAAATTCAATGTAAAAAATGTATTGTAAAAAAATTCAGTGTTCAAAATTTCAATGTAAAAAAAAATTCAGTGTACAAAAATTAAGTATATAAAAATTCCGTGTAAAAAAAATAAAAAATTAATTGTTAAAAAAATGACTGTAAAAAATGTCGGTGTACAAAAATTAATTGTAAAAAAATTAATTGTAAAAAAGGTCTGTGTATAAAATTTCAGTGTAAAAAAAAATCTGTGTGGAAAAATTCAGTGTCCAAAAATTAATTGTAAAAAACAAAAATGCAGTGTACAAAAATTAAGTATATACAAATTCAGTGTAAAAAAAAAAAAAAGTTTAAAAAAATTACTGTAAAAAAATTCTGTGTACAAAAATATTCATTGTAAAATAAGGTCTGTAAATAAAAATTATGTGTAAAAAACAAAACAAAATCTGTGTAAAAAAAATGGATTGTAAAAAAATTCAGTGTTCAAAAACTAATTGTAAAAAAAAAGTCAGTGTACAAAAATTAAGTATATAAAAATCCAGTGTAAATAAAGACAATATGCCATTTTTTGTGGTCCCCTTTATTTAGAAATGTATCGAAATACATTTTGGTACCGGTACCAAAATATTGGTATGAGCCCAACACAAACAGGACGTAACCAGATATTAACAAGTAGACTAATAAGAGTTTTTAGATAGTAAAACTGGAAATGACAAACAAGTTTTTCGCCTCATCCCTCACTTCAAGTGAAGAATGCACAGCATCATCTGCGCACAGATGCGCAGGATTCTCACAGGAATGAGGCACAGACCTTCCTCCGCTGTGCAAAACGATGAGCCTTTTCAACCAATCCTGACATGCTTCTATCGTCATTAATGTGCCAAATAAAATATGGCGATACAGATCGTTATGGCAGGAGGCTGCAATATATATGTACGGCGATATCGATTCCAGGCCGTATCGCTCATCCCTGCCGTGCTCGGAGATGCACCAGAAGGAGGCTTCTAGAGCAATTATGTGATGAAACAAGGCCACTGATGTCTCCTGGTTTCTCTTCATCTCCCAGGAGGATGCTCTCCGCCATGTCTCCTGATGGCTAATAGATATTTTACATTGTTTTAAGTCCGCACGTGTCCCGGGGCTGACCTCTGATCAGCTTCCTTTGTCGCTAATCCTCCAGCCTCAGGCCAACAATTGACCACTTTTATGAAAATCACCCACTTCCTAATTAGCGGCAGGGCGGAGGGGTTTTTATCTCCAACTCCTCCGGGGGCTTCGTTGTCTCCGAGGTGCGAGGGAACTCTGTTGGAACTGGTTTTCATTGAGGGCCACATTAGAGGGCCTCTTGTAACAGGAAATAATTTATATTTGCCTATGAATTTGATTATTTTACATGTACAGTGTTAAAAATATTTACCATTGTTTTTTATGGGAAAAACAAAACTGGCAGCTTAGTTGCCAGACTTTTACTGTAAAATAGATGTTTTAATTTTTTTTTTGTTTTTTTTTTTAATTGTATTTAATTTTAATTTTATTTAATAATTTTATTTTTGTATTTATTTTTAAAAATTTTGTTTTATTATATATATTTTTCCCCCCCAACATATTACTGCAAATTGAAAAGCACTGTTTAATTTTATTTTGGCAACTCAGCTGCCAGTTTGTTTTTTTTACCATAATAAAACGTGATACTGTAATTCCTTTTACAAAAATACACCGTAAAATCATCAACCGCGGATTTTACGGTATAAAAGAAAAAAAAACACCTGACAACTCAGTCGACGGAATTTTACTGTAAAAAAAAAAACATTATTTTTTTTTTTTCAACTGACAAAAACTTCCCTAAATTTTACAGTAAAATCTATTGATCATATTCATGGTGTACAATTTGATGAAAAACTTGCTTCCAAATCATATTTATTTGAATTTTGACCACAAAAGTTACATAACATACAAAGCCCAAAAGCAGTGAAGTCGTCACGTTGTGTAAATGGTAAATAAAAAGAGAATACAACAAATCCTTTTCAACTTATATTCAATTGAATAGACTGCAAAGACAAGATATTTCATGTTCACACTAAGAAACTTTGTTATTTTTTTGCAAATGTGAGCTCATTTGGAATTTGATGCCTGCGACATGTTTCAAAAAAGCTGGCACAAGTGGCAAAAAAGAGTGAGAAAGTTGAGGAATGCTCGTCAAAGACTTATTTGAAACATCCCGCAGGTGAACGGGCTAATTGGGAACAGGTGGGTGCCATGATTGGGTATAAAAGCAGCTTCAGTCGTTCACAAACAAGGACGGGGGCGAGGGTCACCACTTTGTCAACAAATGCCTGAGCAAATTGTTTAAGAACAACATTTCTCAACAAGGAATTTAAGGATTTCACCATCTACGCTCCGTAATATCATCAAAAGATTCAGAGAATGTGGAGAAATCACTGCACGTAAGCCATGATATTACACACCTTGGATCCCTCAGGCGGTACTGCATCAAAAAGCCACATAAGTGTGTAAAGGATATCACCACATGGGCTCAGGAACACTTCAGAAAACCACTGTCAGTAACTACAGTTGCTCGCTACATCTGTAAGTGCAAGTTAAAACTCTACTACGCAAAGCCAAAACCATTTATCAACAACACCCAGAAACGCCGCCGGCTTGGCTGGGCCCGAGCTCATCTAAGATGGACTGATGCAAAGTGGAAAAGTGTTCCGTGGTCTGACGAGTCCACATTTCAAATTGTTTTTGGAAGCTGTGGACCAAAGAGGAAAAGAACCATCCGGACTGTTCTAGGGTGAAAGTGTAAAAGGCAGCATGTGTGATGGTATGGGTGGTGTATTAGTGGCCAAGACATGGGTAACTTACACATCTGTGAAGGCACCATTAATGCTGAAAGGTACATACAGCTTTTGGAGCAATTCAAGCAATGTTATCATGGACGCCCCTGCTTATTTCAGCAAGACAATGCCAGGTCTTTGTAGTAAATGAGTGCGGGTACTAAGACGAATGAGAAGGGAGACTGTTGAACAACTTAAGCTGTACATCAAGCAAGAATGGGAAATAAATCCACTTCAAAAATGTGTCTCCTCAGTTCCCAAACCTTTACTGAGTGTTGTTAAAAGGAAAGGCCATGTAACACACTATTCAAAATGCCTTTTTTGCCATGTGTTGCTGCCATTCAATTCTAAGTTCATGATTATTTGCACACAAAAAAAACCATGAAATATCTTGTCTTTGCAGTCTATTCAATTGAATATGAGTTGAAAAGGATTTGTTGTATTGTCTTTTTATTTACCATTTACACAACGTGACAACTTCACTGCTTTTGGTAATATTTGTTGCAATATTGGACACTATTTTTTTTCCTGTCAAAATGGGAAAAAAACCTAATACCATTGGTAAGAAAATAAGACTATTAAGAACTAAAATATAAGGTATTTTATTGACACGTTATTTCCAGGCCATATAAAATGAGGTGGTGGGTCAAATGTGGCTCGCAGGCCTTGAGTTTGACACCTGAGGCTTGGAGGACGAAACAACTGCCCGTTTTTTTTCCCCAGAATCCCCAAAACCTGCGACATTCCGACACATGACTCAGACCAGGGAGCGGCAGTCAGCGAGGAAAGAAGACATGATTATGGAATAACGCTCCTTAAGACGGTGTTCTAAATCCATCCCATAATGTGGATTAGGGGTCTCTATGGACGCGCTAACAATGTCGGCTCAGCACCAAATCCCCTGTCAAACACACGCTAGGAGCCAGCCTCGTTTATACGTGGGCGCTAACGAGCCGTCTCGTCGACGTCGTTGTTTCGGTCCCAAAAAAAACCAAACCCGTGACAGAAGGATCCCGACACATCAGACACCGTGTTAGCACTCGTGCACATGACCATTGTTGGGCTCTCAAATAATCGTGAACTTAGAATTGAATGGCAGCAACACATTGCAAAAAGGGCATTTTTACCAGTGTGTTACATGGCCTTTCCTTTTAACAACACTCAGTAAAGGTTTGGGAACTGAGGAGACACATTTTTGAAGTGGAATTCTTTCCCATTCTTGCTTGATGTACAGCTTAAGTTGTTCAACAGTCTCCCTTCTCATATTTTAGCCTAATTGTAAAAACAATTCTATGTACAAAAATTAAGTATATAAAGATTCCGTGTAAAAAAAAAAAAAAAGAAATCAGTGTGAAAACATTTATTGCAAAAAAAATAATTGTAAAAAAGGTCTGTGCATACAAATTCAGTATAAAAAAAAAATGTGTGAAAAAATTCAGTGTAAAAAAAAGTATTGTAAAAAAAATTCAGTGTTCAAAAATTAAGTGCAAAAAAAGTCAATGTAGAAAATATAAGTATATAAAAATTCCGTGTAAAAAAAAAAAAAAATGTGGGAAAAAAAATGACTGTAAAAATTAAGTGCAAAAAATCTATTGTAAAAAATTTAGTGTTCAAAAATTCATTGTAAAAAAATTCAGTGTACAAAAATTAAGCATATAAAAATTCTGTGTAAAAAAAAAAAAAAATATTGTAAAAAATGTCAGTGAAAAAAAAAAATCTGTGTGAAAAAATTCAGTGTCCAAAAATTCATTGTAAAAAAAAAAAAATTCAGTGTACAAAAGTTAAGTATATAAAAATTCTGTGTAAAAAAAAAAAAAATTGTGTAAAAAAAAATGACTGTAAAAAATTGAGTGTACAAAAATTAGTTGTAAAAAAAATTGAGTGTACAAAAGTTAAGTATATAAAAATTCCGTGTAAAAAAAAAAAATCAGTGTAAAAAAAAATGACTGTATAAAAATTCGGTGTAAAAAAAAATCTGTGTGAAAAAATTTAGTGTAAAAAAACGTATTGTAAAAATAATTCAGTGTTCAAAAATTAATTGCAAAAAAAGTCAATGTAGAAAATATAAGTATATAAAAATTCCGTGTAAAAAAAAAAAAAGTGTAAAAAAAATGACTGTAAAAATTAAGTGCAAAAAATGTATTGTAAAAAATTTAGTGTTCAAAAATTAATTGTAAAAAAATTCAGTGTACAAAAATTAAGCATATAAAAATTCTGTGTAAAAAAAAAAAATTTTTTTTAAATGTCAGTGTACAAAAATGAATTGTAATCAAAATAATTGTAAAAAAAAAGTCTGTGTATAAAAATTCAGTGGAAATAAAAAATCCGTGTGAAAAAATTCAGTGTCCAAAAATTCATTGTAAAAAAAAAAAAATTCAGTGTACAAAAGTTAAGTATATAAAAATTCTGTGTAAAAAAAAAGAAATTGTGTAAAAAAAATGACTGTAAAAAATTCAGTGTACAAAAATTAATTGTAAAAAAAATTCAGTGTACATAAGTTAAGTATATAAAAATTCCGTGTAAAAAAAAAAAATCAGTGTAAAAAAAAATGACTGTATAAAAATTCAGTGGGAAAAAAAATCTGTGTGAAAAAATTCAGTGTCCAAAAATTCAAAGTAAAAAAAAAAAAATTCAGTGTACAAAAATTAAGTATATAAAAACTCAGTGCAAAAAAATAAAAAATTAAGTTGAAAAAAAAGACTGTAAAAAAATTCAGTGCACAAAATGAATTGTAAAAATATTAATTCTAAAAAATGTCTGTGACTAAAAATTCAGTGTAAAAAAAAATCTGTGTGAAAAAATTCAGCATAAAAAAAATGTATTGTAAAAAAATTCAGTGTTAAAAAAATAATTGTAAAAAAAATTCAGTGTACAAAAATTAAGTATATAAAAATTCAGTGTAAATAAAGACAATAATGCCATTTTGTGTGGTCCCCTTTATTTAGAAAAGTATCGAAATACATTTTGGTACCGGTACCAAAATATTGGTATGGGGCCAACACTAACAAGAAGTAACCAGATTTTAACAAGTAGACTAATAAGAGTTTTCAGATAATAAAACTGGAACTGACAAACAAGTTTTTCGCCTCATCCCTCACTTCAAGTGAAGAATGCACTACCGACCTGAGGATTTCCGAAAGAGACATGGCCAAGACATGGGTAACTTACACATCTGTGAAGGCACCATTAATGCTGAAAGGTACATACAGCTTTTGGAGCAATCCAAGCAATGTTATCATGGACGCCCCTGCTTATTTCAGCAAGACAATGCCAGGTCTTTGTAGTAAAAGAGTGCGGGTACTAGACAAAAGAGAAGGGAGACTGTTGAACAACTTAAGCTGCACATGACCATTGTTGGGCTCTCAAATAATCATGAACTTAGAATTGAATGGCAGCAACACATTGCAAAAAAGGCATTTTGACCAGTGTGTTACATGGCCTTTCCTTTTAACAACACTCAGTAAAGGTTTGGGAACTGAGGAGACACATTTTTGAAGTGGAATTCTTTCCCATTCTTGCTTGATGTACAGCTTAAGTTGTTCAACAGTCTCCCTTCTCATATTTTAGCCTAATTGTAAAAACAATTCTATGTACAAAAATTAAATATATAAAGATTCCGTGTAAAAAAAAAAAAAAAAAAGAAATCAGTGTGAAAAAATTTATTGCAAAAAAAATAATTGTAAAAAAGGTCTGTGCATACAAATTCAGTATAAAAAAAAAAAATCTGTGTGAAAAAATTCCGTGTAAAAAAACGTATTGTAAAAAAAATTCAGTGTTCAAAAATTAATTGCAAAAAAAGTCAATGTAGAAAATATAAGTATATAAAAATTCTGTGTAAAAAAAAAAAAAAATGTGGGAAAAAAATGACTGTAAAAATTAAGTGCAAAAAATGTATTGTAAAAAATTCAGTGTTCAAAAATTCATTGTAAAAAAATTCAGTGTACAAAAATTAAGCATATAAAAATTCTGTGAAAAAAAAAAATTTATTGTAAAAAATGTCAGTGTACAAAAATGAATTGTAATCAAAATAATTGTAAAAAAAAAGTCTGTGTATAAAAATTCAGTGAAAAAAAAAAATCCGTGTGAAAAAATTCAGTGTCCAAAAATTCATTGTAAAAAAAAAAAAAATTCAGTGTACAAAAGTTAAGTATATAAAAATTCCGTGTAAAAAAAAAAAATTGTGTAAAAAAATGACTGTAAAAAATTCAGTGTACAAAAATTAATTGTAAAAAAAAATTCAGTGTACAAAAGTTAAGTATATAAAAATTCCGTGTAAAAAGAAAAAAATCAGTGTAAAAAAAAATGACTGTATAAAAATTCAGTGTGAAAAAACGTATTGTAAAAAAAATTCAGTGTTCAAAAATTAATTGCAAAAAAAGTCAATGTAGAAAATATAAGTATATAAAAATTCCATGTAAAAAAAAAAAAAGTGTAAAAAAAATGACTGTAAAACTTAAGTGCAAAAAATGTATTGTAAAAAATTCAGTGTTCAAAAATTCATTGTAAAAAAATTCAGTGTACAAAAATTAAGCATATAAAAATTCTGTGTAAAAAAAAAAAATATTGTAAAAAATGTCAGTGTACAAAAATGAATTGTAATCAAAATAATTGTAAAAAAAAGTCTGTGTATAAAAATTCAGTGAAAAAAAAAAAATCAGTGTGAAAAAATTCAGTGTCCAAAAATTCATTGTAAAAAAAAAAAAATTCAGTGTACAAAAGTTAAGTATATAAAAATTCTGTGTAAAAAAACAAAAATTGTGTAAAAAAAATGACTGTAAAAAATTCAGTGTACAAAAATTAATTGTAAAAAAAATTCAGTGTACAAAAGTTAAGTATATAAAAATTCCGTGCAAAAAAAAAAAAATCAGTGTAAAAAAAAATGACTGTATAAAAATTCAGTGGGAAAAAAAATCTGTGTGAAAAAATTCAGTGTCCAAAAATTCAAAGTAAAAAAAAAAAATTCAGTGTACAAAAATTAAGTATATAAAAACTCAGTGTAAAAAAAAAAAATTAAGTTGAAAAAAAAGACTGTAAAAAAATTCAGTGCACAAAATGAATTGTAAAAATATTAATTCTAAAAAATGTCTGTGACTAAAAATTCAGTGTAAAAAAAAATCTGTGTGAAAAAATTCAGCATAAAAAAAATGTATTGTAAAAAAATTCAGTGTTCAAAAAATAATTGTAAAAAAAATTCAGTGTACAAAAATTAAGTATATAAAAATTCAGTGTAAATAAAGACAATAATGCCATTTTGTGTGCTCCCATTTATTTAGACAAGTATCGAAATACATTTTGGTACCGGTACCAAAATATTGGTATGGGGCCAACACTAACAAGAAGTAACCAGATATTAACAAGTAGACTAATAAGAGTTTTCAGATAATAAAACCGGAAATGACAAACAAGTTTTTCGCCTCATCCCTCACTTCAAGTGAAGAATGCACTACCGACCTGAGGATTTCCGAAAGAGACATGGCCAAGACATGGGTAACTTACACATCTGTGAAGGCACCATTAATGCTGAAAGGTACATACAGCTTTTGGAGCAATCCAAGCAATGTTATCATGGACGCCCCTGCTTATTTCAGCAAGACAATGCCAGGTCTTTGTAGTAAAAGAGTGCGGGTACTAGACAAAAGAGAAGGGAGACTGTTGAACAACTTAAGCTGCACATGACCATTGTTGGGCTCTCAAATAATCATGAACTTAGAATTGAATGGCAGCAACACATTGCAAAAAAGGCATTTTGACCAGTGTGTTACATGGCCTTTCCTTTTAACAACACTCAGTAAAGGTTTGGGAACTGAGGAGACACATTTTTGAAGTGGAATTCTTTCCCATTCTTGCTTGATGTACAGCTTAAGTTGTTCAACAGTCTCCCTTCTCATATTTTAGCCTAATTGTAAAAACAATTCTATGTACAAAAATTAAATATATAAAGATTCCGTGTAAAAAAAAAAAAAAAAAAGAAATCAGTGTGAAAAAATTTATTGCAAAAAAAATAATTGTAAAAAAGGTCTGTGCATACAAATTCAGTATAAAAAAAAAAAATCTGTGTGAAAAAATTCCGTGTAAAAAAACGTATTGTAAAAAAAATTCAGTGTTCAAAAATTAATTGCAAAAAAAGTCAATGTAGAAAATATAAGTATATAAAAATTCTGTGTAAAAAAAAAAAAAAATGTGGGAAAAAAATGACTGTAAAAATTAAGTGCAAAAAATGTATTGTAAAAAATTCAGTGTTCAAAAATTCATTGTAAAAAAATTCAGTGTACAAAAATTAAGCATATAAAAATTCTGTGAAAAAAAAAAATTTATTGTAAAAAATGTCAGTGTACAAAAATGAATTGTAATCAAAATAATTGTAAAAAAAAAGTCTGTGTATAAAAATTCAGTGAAAAAAAAAAATCCGTGTGAAAAAATTCAGTGTCCAAAAATTCATTGTAAAAAAAAAAAAAATTCAGTGTACAAAAGTTAAGTATATAAAAATTCCGTGTAAAAAAAAAAAATTGTGTAAAAAAATGACTGTAAAAAATTCAGTGTACAAAAATTAATTGTAAAAAAAAATTCAGTGTACAAAAGTTAAGTATATAAAAATTCCGTGTAAAAAGAAAAAAATCAGTGTAAAAAAAAATGACTGTATAAAAATTCAGTGTGAAAAAACGTATTGTAAAAAAAATTCAGTGTTCAAAAATTAATTGCAAAAAAAGTCAATGTAGAAAATATAAGTATATAAAAATTCCATGTAAAAAAAAAAAAAGTGTAAAAAAAATGACTGTAAAACTTAAGTGCAAAAAATGTATTGTAAAAAATTCAGTGTTCAAAAATTCATTGTAAAAAAATTCAGTGTACAAAAATTAAGCATATAAAAATTCTGTGTAAAAAAAAAAAATATTGTAAAAAATGTCAGTGTACAAAAATGAATTGTAATCAAAATAATTGTAAAAAAAAGTCTGTGTATAAAAATTCAGTGAAAAAAAAAAAATTCAGTGTCCAAAAATTCATTGTAAAAAAAAAAAAATTCAGTGTACAAAAGTTAAGTATATAAAAATTCTGTGTAAAAAAACAAAAATTGTGTAAAAAAAATGACTGTAAAAAATTCAGTGTACAAAAATTAATTGTAAAAAAAATTCAGTGTACAAAAGTTAAGTATATAAAAATTCCGTGCAAAAAAAAAAAAATCAGTGTAAAAAAAAATGACTGTATAAAAATTCAGTGGGAAAAAAAATCTGTGTGAAAAAATTCAGTGTCCAAAAATTCAAAGTAAAAAAAAAAAATTCAGTGTACAAAAATTAAGTATATAAAAACTCAGTGTAAAAAAAAAAAATTAAGTTGAAAAAAAAGACTGTAAAAAAATTCAGTGCACAAAATGAATTGTAAAAATATTAATTCTAAAAAATGTCTGTGACTAAAAATTCAGTGTAAAAAAAAATCTGTGTGAAAAAATTCAGCATAAAAAAAATGTATTGTAAAAAAATTCAGTGTTCAAAAAATAATTGTAAAAAAAATTCAGTGTACAAAAATTAAGTATATAAAAATTCAGTGTAAATAAAGACAATAATGCCATTTTGTGTGCTCCCATTTATTTAGACAAGTATCGAAATACATTTTGGTACCGGTACCAAAATATTGGTATGGGGCCAACACTAACAAGAAGTAACCAGATATTAACAAGTAGACTAATAAGAGTTTTCAGATAATAAAACCGGAAATGACAAACAAGTTTTTCGCCTCATCCCTCACTTCAAGTGAAGAATGCACTACCGACCTGAGGATTTCCAAAAGAGACATGGCCAAGACATGGGTAACTTACACATCTGTGAAGGCACCATTAATGCTGAAAGGTACATACAGCTTTTGGAGCAATCCAAGCAATATTATCATGGACGCCCCTGCTTATTTCAGCAAGACAATGCCAGGTCTTTGTAGTAAAAGAGTGCGGGTACTAGACAAAAGAGAAGGGAGACTGTTGAAGAACTTAAGCTGCACATGACCATTGTTGGGCTCTCAAATAATCATGAACTTAGAATTGAATGGCAGCAACACATTGCAAAAAAGGCATTTTGACCAGTGTGTTACATGGCCTTTCCTTTTAACAACACTCAGTAAAGGTTTGGGAACTGAGGAGACACATTTTTGAAGTGGAATTCTTTCCCATTCTTGCTTGATGTACAGCTTAAGTTGTTCAACAGTCTCCCTTCTCATATTTTAGCCTAATTGTAAAAACAATTCTATGTACAAAAATGAGGTATATAAAGATTCCGTGTAAAAAAAAAAAAAAAGAAATCAGTGTGAAAAAATTAATTGTAAAAAAAATAATTGTAAAAAAGGTCTGTGCATACTAATTCAGTATAAAAAAAAATCTGTGTGAAAAAATTCAGTGTAAAAAAACGAATTGTAAAAAAAATTCAGTGTTCAAAAATTAATTGCAAAAAAAGTCAATGTAGAAAATATAAGTATATAAAAATTCAGTGTAAAAAAAAAAAGTGTAAAAAAAATGACTGTAAAAATTAAGTGCAAAAAATGTATTGTAAAAAATTCAGTGTTCAAAAATTCATTGTAAAAAAATTCAGTGTACAAAAATTAAGCATATAAAAATTCTGTGTAAAAAAAAAAATATTGTAAAAAATGTCAGTCTACAAAAATGAATTGTAATCAAAATAATTGTAAAAAAAAAAAAGTCTGTGTATAAAAATTCAGTGAAAAAAAAAATCCGTGTGAAAAAATTCAGTGTCCAAAAATTCATTGTAAAAAAAAAAAATTCAGTGTACAAAAGTTAAGTATATAAAAATTCCGTGTAAAAAAAAAAAATTGTGTAAAAAAAATGACTGTAAAAAATTCAGTGTACAAAAATTAATTGTAAAAAAAATTCAGTGTACAAAAGTTAAGTATATAAAAATTCTGGGAAAAAAAAAAAAAAAATCAGTGTAAAAAAAATGACTGTATAAAAATTCAGTGTGAAAAAAAATCTGTGTGAAAAAATTCAATGTCCAAAAATTCATTGTAAAAAAAAAAAATTCAGTTTACAAAAATTAAGTGTATAAAAATTCCGTGTAAAAAAAAAAAATTAAGTTTAAAAAAAAGACTAAAAAAATTCAGTGTACAAAATGAATTGTAAAAATATTAATTCTAAAAAATATCAGTGACTAAAAATTCAGTGTAAAAAAAAAATCTGTGTGAAAAAATTCAGCATAAAAAAAATGTATTGTAAAAAAATTCAGTGTTCAAAAAATAATTGTAAAAAAAATTCAGTGTACAAAAATTAAGTATATAAAAATTCAGTGTAAATAAAGACAATAATGCCATTTTGTGTGCTCCCATTTATTTAGACAAGTATCGAAATACATTTTGGTACCGGTACCAAAATATTGGTATGGGGCCAACACTAACAAGAAGTAACCAGATATTAACAAGTAGACTAATAAGAGTTTTCAGATAATAACTCTGGAAATGACAAACAAGTTTTTCGCCTCATCCCTCACTTCAAGTGAAGAATGCACTACCGACCTGAGGATTTCCGAAAGAGACATGGGTAACTTACACATCTGTGAAGGCACCATTAACGCTGAAAGGTACATACAGCTTTTGGAGCAATCCAAGCAATGTTATCATGGACGCCCCTGCTTATTTCAGCAAGACAATGCCAGGTCTTTGTAGTAAAAGAGTGCGGATACTAGACAAAAGAGAAGGGAGACTGTTGAACAACTTAAGCTGCACATGACCATTGTTGGGCTCTCAAATAATCCTGAACTTAGAATTTAATGGCAGCAACACATTGCAAAAAGGGCATTTTGACCAGTGTGTTACATGGCCTTTCCTTTTAACAACACTCAGTAAAGGTTTGGGAACTGAGGAGACACATTTTTGAAGTGGAATTATTTCCCATTCCTGCTTGATGTACAGCTTAAGTTGTTCAACAGTCTCCCTTCTCATATTTTAGCCTTCACACATGTTCAATGTCTGGACTACAGGCAGGCCAGTCTAGTACCCGCACTCTTCTACTACAAAAACATGGCATTGTCTTGCTGAAATAAGCAGGGGCGTCCATATGTTGAAACATGTGTTGCTCCAAAAGCTGTATGTACCTTTTCAGCATTAATGGTGCCTTCACAGATGTGTAAGTTACCCATGTCTTGGCCACTAATACACCCCCATACCATCACACATGCTGCCTTTTACACTTTCACCCTAGAACAATCCGGATGTTTCTTTTCCTCTTTGGTCCGGAGGACACGACGTCCATAGTTTCCAAAATCAATTTGAAATGTGGACTCGTCAGACCACAGAACACTTTTCCACTTGGCATCAGTCCATCTTAGATGACCTCGGGCCCAGCGAAGCGTTTCTGGGTGTTGTTGATAAATGGCTTTGGCTTTGCATAGTAGAGTTTTAACTTGCACTTACAGATGTAGCGAGCAACTGTAGTTACTGACGGTGGTTTTATATGTATATATGTCAATATGTACATGTACGTATGTATGTACGTATGTATGTATATATGTACGTATGTATGTATATATGTACGTATGTATATATGTATGTATGTATATATGTATGTATGTATATATGTACGTATGTTTATATGTATGTATGTATATATGTATGTATGTATATATGTATGTATGTATATATGTAGGTATGTATATATGTATGTATGTATATATGTACGTATGTATATATGTACATATGTATGTATGTATGTATGTATGTATGTATGTATATATGTATATATGTATGTACGTATGTATGTATATATGTATGTACGTATGTATGTATATATGTATGTATATACGTACGTACGTATGTATGTATATATGTACGTACGTATGTATGTATATACGTACGTATGTTTGTATATACGTACGTACGTATGTATATACGTACGTATGTATGTATATACGTACGTACGTATGTATATACGTACGTATGTATGTATATACGTACGTATGTATATACGTACGTATGTATGTATATACGTACGTACGTATGTATATACGTACGTATGTATGTATATACGTACGTATGTATGTATATACGTACGTATGTTTGTATATACGTACGTACGTTTGTATATACGTACGTACGTATGTATATACGTACGTACGTATGTATGTACGTATGTACGTATGTATGTACGTATGTATGTATGTACGTATGTATGTATGTACGTATGTACGTATGTATATATGTACGTATGTACGTATGTATGTATGTACGTATGTACGTATGTATGTATGTACGTATGTATATATGTACGTACGTATGTATGTACGTACGTATGTATGTATGTATATATGTACGTACGTATGTATGTATGTATATATGTACGTACGTATGTATGTATATATATGTACATACGTATGTATGTATATATATATGTATGTGTATATATGTTTGTATGTGTGTGTATGTGTATATTTATATGTATGTATGTGTATATGTATGTGTATACATGTATACACATACATACAAGTGGGTAACAACACATACATGTATACATATACATATGTGTGTGTATATATATATATATGTATATATATATATATATATATATAAAAAAAAAAAATATATATATATATATATATATATGCACACACACACACACACACGTGTGTGTGAGGGGGGGGGGGGAGATTTTGCTCCAAACGGCAAGTGTGCGACGTCTAAACGACCTCACAACCAAATGGTGTGTAGCGCCGACCAAGCGCGAAGGCGCGCCTGTTGCTATTGGTTACGTGTGTGTACCCCCTCCAAAACAGCTGCCGCATTTTCCTCCCCCGAGGATTCCCTGAGCGAGCTTTAAATATTTACACCGACACGCCATCCCGTTTTTATAAGCAACCTCGGAGCGCCCTCAAAGGGACGTTGGACGTACACAGACGACTAGTGTCAGCTAGCATGCTAACATTAGCATGCTAACCTTTCGAGCGAGTTTTGAGACCGTTTACCCCGGAGTCATACAACTTGATATGACACTTTGTTAACTTTTAGCATGCTAGCTGGCTAACTTAAGATAGCTAACGTCCCTATTTCCGTAGCCATACGCCTTAGAGCGTGTTAATCGACATGTGAGACGTGCTAACTGTTATCATGCGCACGCTAGCACACATGCTAAATGTTAGCAATTTTATGTAAGCATGCTAACTTTTTCATCTAGTTTAAAAAACAATTTTTCTCCATTTCCGAAGCCATACGCCTTAGAGCCGTGTTAATCGACATGTGAGACGTGCTAACTGTTGTCATGCTCATGTTAGCACACATGCTAAATGTTAGCAATTTTATGTAAGCATGCTAACTTTTTCATCTAGTTTAAAAAAAAAAAAAAATTCTCCATTTCCGAAGCCATACGCCTTAGAGCCGTGTTTAATTGACGTGTGAGACGTGCTAACTGTTGTCATGTTCATGCTAGCACACATGCTAAATGTTAGCAATATTATGTTAGCATGCTAATTTTTTAATCTAATTTAATTTTTTTTTCTCCATTTCCGAAGCCATACGCCTTAGAGCCGTGTTAATCGACATGTGACACATGCTAACTGTTATCATGCGTGCACCAGCACACATGCTAAATTTTAGCAATTTTATGTAAGCATGCTAACTTTTTCATCAAATTTTTTTTTTCCTCTCCATTTCCGAAGCCATACGCCTTAGAGCCGTGTTAATTGATATGTGAGACATGCTAACTGTTGTCATGCTCACGCTAGCACACATGCTAAATGTTAGCAATTTTATATAAGCATGCTAACTTTTTCATCTAATTAAAAAAAAAAAAATCTCCATTTCCGAAGCCATACGCCTTAGAGCCGTGTTAATCGACATGTGACACATGCTAACTGTTATCATGCGCGCGCTAGCACACATGCTAAATGTTAGCAATTTAATGTAAGCATGCTAACTTTTTCATCAACTTTAATTTTTTTTGCTTCATTTCCGTAGCCATACGCCTTAGAGCCGTGTTAATCGATATGTGAGACGTGCTAACTGTTGTCATGCTCACGCTAGTACACATGCTAAATGTTAGCAGTTTTATGTACGCATGCTAACTTTTTCATCTAATTTGACTTTTTTTTCCCTCTCCATTTCCAAAGCCATTCGCCTTAGAGCCGTGTTAATTGATATGTGAGACATGCTAACTGTTGTCATGCTCACGTTAGCACACATGCTAAATGTTAACAATTTAATGTAAGCATGCTAACTTTTTCATCAAGTTAAAAAATGTTTTCTACATTTCCGAAGCCATAGGCCTTGGAGCCGTGTTAATCGACATGTGAGACCTGCCAACTGTTGTCATGCTCACATTAGCACACATGCTAAATGTTAGCAATTTTATGTTAGCATGCTAACGTTTTAGGCTAGCTCATTTTGCACAAAGTACGGGGGCTTCCGGCGACCCCCAGCCAGAAGTCCAGGGCACAGATAGCAGGCCCATCAAAATTTCCGCAGGAATTTTCTAGTTATTATTATTTTCTTTTTTTTAACACAGATTTAAATCTTTGTTTGTCTTTAAAGTAAAAGATGGCTGACATTAAAAAAAAATAAAAAATAATAGAGGATCTTTCAGTAGCATTTTATTCAGTCGTCCTGTCAATAGTAAATCTTTGACGGGTGTTTTTGCAGAACACTTTCAAGTGTTTGTTGTATAGAGGATCTTTGACTAGCCTTTGTGCATCCATCAATCCATGCATTTTCTACCGTTTGTCCCTTTCGCGGTCGCGGGGGGTGCTGGAGCCTAACTCAGTACAGTGCATCTTTAAAAAAAAAACACTCTTGTCAGGGAGAACACAACACATAGAGGATCTTTGACTCAAACGGAGCACAGGGCTCCTGTCCAATAGAGGATCTTTTTAGTGTTTTTTGGTTGGAGTTTTTTTTGCACTATTTCCTGAAAACAGCAAGGTGCTTCTGTCATAAAAAAAACATTTTAGATAACATTTTTAAAGTAGGTACTTAAATACCGCAACATGTTCCTGTCAATAAAGAATATTGGACTAGCACTGCTGCGGTAGATCCATAAAATATAGAGGATCTTTGACGAAATGAGTCTTTAAAAATAGCATATTGCTGTCATAAAGATACAGACAATCTTTGGCTATATTTGTTGTAGCACATTCCTAAATAACATATTTGACTACTAAACAAACAGGAGAATGCTTCTATCTAATATAGGATCTTGGACTACCATTGCTTCAGTAGATCCCTAAAAACAGCAAAAAAAAAATGTGTGTATAGAGGATCTTTGACTCGAATTTAAACGGAGCACAGGGCTCCTGTCCAATAGAGGATCTTGGACTACCATTTCTTCAGTAGATCCCTAAAAACAGCACAAAAAAAATTGTGTATAGAGGATCTTTGACTCGAATTTAAACGGAGCACAGGGCTCCTGTCCAATAGAGGATCTTGGACTACGATTGCTTCAGTAGATCCCTAAAAACAACAAAACCCTTATTTTGTATAGAGGATCTTTGACTCGAACTTAAACGGAGCACAGGGCTCCTGTCCAATAGAGGATCTTGGACTACCATTGCTTCAGTAGATCCCTAAAAACAGCAAAACCCTTATTTTGTATAGAGGATCTTTGACTCGAACTTAAACGGAGCACAGGGCTCCTGTCCAATAGAGGATCTTGGACTACCATTGCTTCAGTAGATCCCTAAAAACAGCAAAAAAAAATGTTGTGTATAGAGGATCTTTGACTCGAATTTAAACGGAGCACAGGGCTCCTGTCCAATAGAGGATCTTGGACTACCATTGCTTTAGTCGATCCCTAAAAACAGCAAAACCCTTATTCTGTATAGAGGATCTTTGACTCGAACTTAAACGGAGCACAGGGCTCCTGTCCAATAGAGGATCTTGGACTACCATTGCTTCAGTAGATCCCTAAAAACAGCAAAACCCTTATTTTGTATAGAGGATCTCTGACTCGAACTTAAACGGAGCACAGGGCTCCTGTCCAATAGAGGATCTTGGACTACCATTGCTTCAGTAGATCCCTAAAAACAGCAAAAAAAAAATTTGTGTATAGAGGATCTTTGACTCGAATTTAAACGGAGCACAGGGCTCCTGTCCAATAGAGGATCTTGGACTACCATTGCTTCAGTAGATCCCTAAAAACAGCAAAACCCCTATTTTGTATAGAGGATCTTTGACTCGAACTTAAACGGAGCACAGGGCTCCTGTCCAATAGAGGATCTTTTTAGTGTTTTGTTTTTTTTTGCACTATTTCCTGAAAACTGCATTAAAAAACACATTTTAGATAACATTTTTAAAGTAGGTACTTAAATACTGCAACATGTTCCTGTCAATAAAGAATATTGGACTAGCACTGCTCCGGTAGATCCATAAAATATAGAGGATCTTTGACAACCAAGTTTTTGAAATGAGTCTTTAAAAATAGCATATTACTCTCATCATAAAGATATAGACAATCTTTGGCTATATTTGTTGTAGCACATTCCTAAATAACATATTTGACTACTAAACAAACAGGAGAATGCTTCTATCCAATATAGGATCTTGGACTACCATTGCTTCAGTAGATCCCTAAAAACAGCAAAAAAAAAATGTGTGTATAGAGGATCTTTGACTCGAATTTAAACGGAGCACAGGGCTCCTGTCCAATAGAGGATCTTGGACTACCATTTCTTCAGTAGATCCCTAAAAACAGCACAAAAAAAAATTGTGTATAGAGGATCTTTGACTCGAATTTAAACGGAGCACAGGGCTCCTGTCCAATAGAGGATCTTGGACTACGATTGCTTCAGTAGATCCCTAAAAACAACAAAACCCTTATTTTGTATAGAGGATCTTTGACTCGAACTTAAACGGAGCACAGGGCTCCTGTCCAATAGAGGATCTTGGACTACCATTGCTTCAGTAGATCCCTAAAAACAGCAAAACCCTTATTTTGTATAGAGGATCTTTGACTCGAACTTAAACGGAGCACAGGGCTCCTGTCCAATAGAGGATCTTGGACTACCATTGCTTCAGTAGATCCCTAAAAACAGCAAAAAAAAATGTTGTGTATAGAGGATCTTTGACTCGAATTTAAACGGAGCACAGGGCTCCTGTCCAATAGAGGATCTTGGACTACCATTGCTTTAGTCGATCCCTAAAAACAGCAAAACCCTTATTCTGTATAGAGGATCTTTGACTCGAACTTAAACGGAGCACAGGGCTCCTGTCCAATAGAGGATCTTGGACTACCATTGCTTCAGTAGATCCCTAAAAACAGCAAAACCCTTATTTTGTATAGAGGATCTCTGACTCGAACTTAAACGGAGCACAGGGCTCCTGTCCAATAGAGGATCTTGGACTACCATTGCTTCAGTAGATCCCTAAAAACAGCAAAAAAAAAATTTGTGTATAGAGGATCTTTGACTCGAATTCAAACGGAGCACAGGGCTCCTGTCCAATAGAGGATCTTGGACTACCATTGCTTCAGTAGATCCCTAAAAACAGCAAAACCCCTATTTTGTATAGAGGATCTTTGACTCGAACTTAAACGGAGCACAGGGCTCCTGTCCAATAGAGGATCTTTTTAGTGTTTTGTTTTTTTTTGCACTATTTCCTGAAAACTGCATTAAAAAAAACATTTTAGATAACATTTTTAAAGTAGGTACTTAAATACTGCAACATGTTCCTGTCAATAAAGAATATTGGACTAGCACTGCTCCGGTAGATCCATAAAATATAGAGGATCTTTGACAACCAAGTTTTTGAAATGAGTCTTTAAAAATAGCATATTACTCTCATCATAAAGATATAGACAATCTTTGGCTATATTTGTTGTAGCACATTCCTAAATAACATATTTGACTACTAAACAAACAGGAGAATGCTTCTATCCAATATAGGATCTTGGACTACCATTGCTTCAGTAGATCCATAAAAACAGCAAAACCCTTTTTTTTGTATAGAGGATCTTTGACTCGAACTTAAACGGAGCACAGGGCTCCTGTCCAATAGAGGATCTTGGACTACCATTGCTTCAGTAGATCCCTAAAAAACAGCAAAACCCCTATTTTGTATAGAGGATCTTTGACTCGAACTTAAACGGAGCACAGGGCTCCTGTCCAATAGAGGATCTTTTTAGTGTTTTTTTTTTTTTGCACTATTTCCTGAAAACTGCATTAAAAAACAACATTTTAGATAACATTTTTAAAGTAGGTACTTAAATACTGCAACATGTTCCTGTCAATAAAGAATATTGGACTAGCACTGCTGCGGTAGATCCATAAAATATAGAGGATCTTTGACGAGCAAGTTTTTGAAATTAGTCTTTAAAAATAGCATATTACTCTCATCATAAAGATATAGACAATCTTTGGCTATATTTGTTGTAGCACATTCCTAGATAACATATTTGACTACTAAACAAACAGGAGAATGCTTCTATCCAATATAGGATCTTGGACTACCATTGCTTCAGTAGATCCCTAAAAACAGCAAAAAAAAAATTTGTGTATAGAGGATCTTTGACTCGAATTTAAACGGAGCACAGGGCTCCTGTCCAATAGAGGATCTTGGACTACCATTGCTTCAGTAGATCCCTAAAAACAGCAAAACCGTTATTTTGTATAGAGGATCTTTGACTCGAACTTAAACGGAGCACAGGGCTCCTGTCCAATAGAGGATCTTTTTAGTTTTTTTGTTTTTTTGCACTATTTCCTGAAAACTGCATTAAAAAACAAACATTTTAGATAACATTTTTAAAGTAGGTACTTGAATACTGCAACATGTTCCTGTCAATAAAGAATATTGGACTAGCACTGCTCCGGTAGGTCCATAAAATATAGAGGATCTTTGACAACCAAGTTTTTGAAATGAGTCTTTAAAAATATCATATTACTCTCATCATAAAGATATAGACAATCTTTGGCTATATTTGTTGTAGCACATTCCTAAAAAACATATTTGACTACTAAACAAACAGGAGAATGCTTCTATCCAATATAGGATCTTGACTACTATTGATTTAGTCGATCCCTAAAAACAGCAAAACCCTTTTTTTTTTGTATAGAGGATCTTTGACTCGAACTTAAACGGAGCACAGGGCTCCTGTCCAATAGAGGATCTTGGACTACCATTGCTTTAGTCGATCCCTAAAAACAGAAAAACCCTTTGTATAGAGGATCTTTGACTCGAACTTAAACGGAGCACAGTGCTCCTGTCCAATAGAGGATCTTTTTAGTGTTTTGTTTTTTTTGCACTATTTCCTAAAAACTGCATTAAAAAAAACATTTTAGATAACATTTTTAAAGTAGGTACTTAAATACTGCAACATGTTCCTGTCAATAAAGAATATTGGACTAGCACTGCTCCGGTAGAGCCATAAAATATAGAGGATCTTTGACGAGCACGTTTTTGAAATGAGTCTTTAAAAATATCATATTACTCTCATCATAAAGATATAGACAATCTTTGGCTATATTTGTTGTAGCACATTCCTAAATAACATATTTGACTACTAAACAAACAGGAGAATGCTTCTATCCAATATAGGATCTTGGACTACTATTGCTTTAGTCGATCCCTAAAAACAACAAAACCCTTATTTTGTATAGAGGATCTTTGACTCGAACTTAAACGGAGCACGGGGCTCCTGTCCAATAGAGGATCTTGGACTACCATTGCTTCAGTAGATCCCTAAAAACAGCAAAACCCTTATTTTGTATAGAGGATCTTTGACTCGAACTTAAACGGAGCACAGGGCTCCTGTCCAATAGAGGATCTTTTTAGTGTTTTTTTTTTTTGTACTATTTCCTGAAAACTGCATTAAAAAAAACATTTTAGATAACATTTTTAAAGTAGGTACTTAAATACTGCAACATGTTCCTGTCAATAAAGAATATTGGACTAGCACTGCTGCGGTAGATCCATAAAATATAGAGGATCTTTGACGAAATGAGTCTTTAAAAATAGCATATTGCTGTCATAAAGATACAGACAATCTTTGGCTATATTTGTTGTAGCACATTCCTAAATAACATATTTGACTACTAAACAAACAGGAGAATGCTTCTATCCAATATAGGATCTTGGACTACTATTGCTTCAGTAGATCCCTAAAAACAGCAAAACCCTTATTTTGTATAGAGGATCTTTGACTCGAGCTTAAACGGAGCACAGGGCTCCTGTCCAATAGAGGATCTTGGACTACCATTGCTTCAGTAGATCCCTAAAAACAGCAAAACCCTTATTCTGTATAGAGGATCTTTGACTCGAACTTAAACGGAGCAAAGGGCTCCTGTCCAATAGAGGATCTTTTTAGTGTTTTGTTTTTTTTGCACTATTTCCTGAAAACTGCATTAAAAAAAACACATTTTAGATAACATTTTTAAAGTAGGTACTTAAATACTGCAACATGTTCCTGTCAATAAAGAATATTGGACTAGGACTGCTGCGGTAGATCCATAAAATATAGAGGATCTTTGACGAGCAAGTTTTTGAAATGAGTCTTTAAAAATATCATATTACTCTCATCATAAAGATATAGACAATCTTTGGCTATATTTGTTGTAGCACATTCCTAAATAACATATTTGACTACTAAACAAACAGGAGAATGCTTCTATCCAATATAGGATCTTGGACTACCATTGCTTCAGTAGATCCCTAAAAACAGCAAAAAAAATTTTTGTTTATAGAGGATCTTTGACTCGAATTTAAACGGAGCACAGGGCTCCTGTCCAATAGAGGATCTTTTCAGTGTTTTTTTTGCACTAGTTCCTGACTGGTCTTGTGGTTCCTGTGCTCGTGTAGCCGGTGCCCATCGACGACTCCTTCTGCGGCCTGGACATCAACCAACCCCTGGGCGGCTCCCAGCTGGTGAGCGGACACACCCTCTACACCGAGACCCGGGACCGCATGACCGCCGTCATCTCCTACGTCTACAACGGCTACTGTGTGGCCTTCGTGGGCACCAAGAGTGGACGTCTGAAGAAGGTCAGTGAGTGTGACTAATCTGTGGATGATACAGGTACCTGGTATCGAATCGATAGCGGTTTTGCCTCCCTTGCTTGGATTAGATAGGTCTGAGGGGATGGTGCAGGATCCAAGTATTTATTCTCTAACAGTCCTTCAATAAGTTGAAGAAAGAGAGTTTTGTTTGACTACTTGATTAGAAAATTTCCAATACAGTACATTTCCTGACTTTTTGGATCATTTTGTTTAGTTTGTTTTTAAAGACGGGAGTTAGATAGTACTTTTACTTTGTACGCCAGCGTGTTTTGGTGCCAAAAAAAATACGATTGCTTCTTCGAGGCACAAGTCGTTTGACGGAAGTCTGGGGAATTGTTTCTTACTTACTATTTTCGAACTAACTAACGGATAGAAATGATGACGGTTATGAGTACTGTTATTGAAATTTGTTAGCTTTTAATCGCATTTTCATCGTCTCATAGCTACTCAGAAACAAAATAACTTTGTCGGCGAACACTTTTTCCATACTTGCTACGAATGTGATCCGTGCCTTTTGAAATGCTGGAGATTTTCAAATAAATCCAAGAAAGACAGTTCTGTTTGACTACTTGATTAGAAAAATTCCATTATAGTAAATTTCCTGATTTTTTTGGCATAATTTTGCTTAGTTTGTTTTTAAAGACGTTAGAAGGTACTTTTACTTTGTACGTCACCGTGTTTTGGTCCTTGCTTGGATTAGATAGGTCTGAGGGGATGGTTCAAGATCCAAGTATTTATTCTCTAACAGTCCTTCAATAAATTGAAGGAAGACAGTTCTGTTTGACTACTTGATTAGACAATTTCCAACACAGTACATTTCCTGACTTTTTGAATCATTTTGTTTAGTTTGTTTTTAAAGACGACGGTTGGTTGTAATTTATTAACTAGATGGTACTTTCTTACGTAATATTTTCGAACTAACAGATAGAAATGACAGTTATGAGTACTAATACGGAATATCTTGTTTTTCGTCAATTAATTTTCCTTTAACTATGTTTTGTTTTCACAAAATAAATAATGTAGTTTATCGACAACTTTGTCAGACGTTAATAACGGCGTAACGGTGAATCCGAAAAATACGATGATTAAATCGGTTGAAGTCGTACGATAACGTCTGAAATTTGATAGCTTTTAATCGCATTTTTATCGTCTCATAGCTACTCAGAAACAAAATAATTTTGTCGGCCCGCACTCCTTTCCATACTTGCTACGAATGTGACCTGTAAATAAATCCAAGAAAGACAGTTCTGTTTGACTACTTGATTAGAAAATTTCCATTAAAGTAAATTTCCTGATTTTTTGGGGATAATTTTGCTTAGTTTGTTTTTAAAGACGTTAGATGGTACTTTTTACTTTGTACGTCACCGGGTTTTGGTCCTTGCTTGGATTAGATAGGTCTGAGGGGATGGTTCAAGATCCAAGTATTTATTCTCTAACAGTCCTTCAATAAATTGAAGAAAGACAGTTCTGTTTGACTACTTGATTAGAAATTTCCAACATAGTACATTTCCTGACTTCTTGGATCATTTAGTTTAGTTTGATTTTAAAGACGGCGGTTGGTTATAATTTATTAATTAGATGGTACTTTCTTACGTAATATTTTCGAACTAACTAACGGATAGAAATGATGACAGTTATGAGTACTAATACGGAATATCTTGTTTTTCGTCAATTAATTTTCCTTTAACTATGGTTTGTTTTCACAAAATAAGTAATGTAGTTTATCGACAACTTTGTCAGACGCTAATAACGGCATAACGGTGAATCCGACAAATACGATGATTAAATCGGTTGAAGTCGTACTGTAACGTCTGAAATTTGATAGCTTTTAATCACATTTTCATCGTCTCATAGCTACTCAGAAACAAAATAACTTTGTCGGCGCGCACTCCTTCCATACTTGCTACGGATGTGACCCGTGCCTTTTGAAATGCTCGGGATTTTCAATTAAATCCAAGAAAGACAGTTCTGTTTGACTACTTGATTAGAAAATTTCCATTATAGTAAATTTCCTGATTTTTTTTGGATAATTTTGCTTAGTTTGTTTTTAAAGACGTTAGATGGTACTTTTTACTTTGTACGTCACCGGGTTTTGGTCCTTGCTTGGATTAGATAGGTCTGAGGGGATGGTTCAAGATCCAAGTATTTATTCTCTAACAGTCCTTCAATAAATTGAAGAAATACAGTTCTGTTTGACTACTTGATTAGAAAATTTCCAACATAGTACATTTCCTGACTTTTTGGATCATTTTGTTTAGTTTGATTTTAAAGACGGCGGTTGGTTATAATTAATTAATTAGATGGTACTTTCTTACGTAATATTTTCGAACTAACTAACAGATAGAAATGATGACAGTTATGAGTACTAATACGGAATATCTTGTTTTTCGTCAATTAATTTTTCTTTAACTATGTTTTGTTTTCACAAAAGAAATAATGTAGTTTATCGACAACTTTGTCAGACGCTAATAAAGGCGTAATGGTGAATCAGAAAAATACGATGATTCAAGTCGTACGATAACCGTCTGAAATTTGATAACTTTTAATCACATTTTTATTCTCTCATAGCTACTCAGAAACAAACTAACTTTGTCGGCGCGCACTCCTTACATACTTGCTACGAATGTGACCCGTGCCTTTTGAAATGCTAGAGATTTTCAGTTCTGTTTGACTACTTGATTAGAAAATTTCCAATACAATAAATTTCCTGACTTTTTGGATCATTTTTTTTAGTTTGTTTTTAAAGATGGTCAGTTAATTTTCCTTTAACTAGGTTTCGTTTTCACAAAAGAAATTCATGCAGTTAATCGACAACTTTGTCCGACTCTAATAACGGTGAAACCGACAAATACGATGATTAAATCTGTTGAAGTCGTACGATAACGTCTGAAATTTGACGACTTTTAATCACATTTTTATTCTCTCATAGATACTCAGAAACAAAATAACTTTGTCGGCGCGCACTCCTGCCATACTTGTACGAATGTGACCCGTGCCTTTTGAAATGCTGGAGATTTTCAGTTCTGTTTGACTACTTGATTAGAAAATTTCCAATACAGTAAATTTCCTGACTTTTTGGTTCATTTTGTTTAGTTTGTTTTTAAAGATGGTCAGTTAATTTTCCTTTTAACTATGTTTTGTTTTCACAAAAGAAATTCATGCAGTTTATCGACAACTTTGTCCGACTCTATTAACGATGTAACGGTGAATCCGACAAATACGATGATTAAATCTGTTGAAGTCGTACGATAACGTCTGAAATGTGACTACTTTTAATCACATTTTTATTCTCTCATAGCTACTCAGAAACAAAATAACTTTGTCGGCGCGCACTCCTTACATACTTGCTACGAATGTGACCCGTGCCTTTTGAAATGCTGGAGATTTTCAGTTCTGTTTGACTACTTGATTAGAAAATTTCCAATACAATACATTTCCTGACTTTTTGGATCATTTTGTTTAGTTTGTTTTTAAAGATGGTCAGTTAATTTTCCTTTTAACTAGGTTTTGTTTTCACAAAAGAAATTCATGCAGTATATCGACAACTTTGTCAGACTCTAATAACGGTGAAACCGACAAATACGATGATTAAATCGGTTGAAGTCGTACGATAATCGTCTGAAATTTGACGACTTTTAATCACATTTTTATTCTCTCATAGATACTCAGAAACAAAATAACTTTGTCGGCGCGCACTCCTTCCATACTTGCTACGAATGTGACCTGTGCCTTTTGAAATGCCGGAGATTTTCAGTTCTGTTTGACTACTTGATTAGAAAATTTCCAATACAGTAAATTTCCTGACTTTTTGGTTCATTTTGTTTAGTTTGTTTTTAAAGATGGTCAGTTAATTTTCCTTTTAACTATGTTTTGTTTTCACAAAAGAAATTCATGCAGTTTATCGACAACTTTGTCCGACTCTAATAACGGTGAAACCGACAAATACGATGATTAAATCGGTTGAAGTCGTACGATAACGTCGGAAATTTGACTACTTTTAATCACATTTTTATTCTCTCATAGATACTCAGAAACAAAATAACTTTGTCGGCGCGCACTCCTTCCATACTTGCTACGAATGTGACCTGTGCCTTTTGAAATGCTAGAGATTTTCAGTTCTGTTTGACTACTTGATTAGAAAATTTCCAATACAATACATTTCCTGACTTTTTGGATCATTTTGTTTAGTTTGTTTTTAAAGATGGTCAGTTAATTTTCCTTTTAACTAGGTTTTGTTTTCACAAAAGAAATTAATGCAGTTTATCGACAACTTTGTCCGACTCTAATAACGACGTAACGGTGAATCCGACAAATACGATGACTAAAGTCGTACGATAACCGTCTGAAATTTGATGACTTTTAATCGCATTTTTATAGTCTCGTAGCTTCTCAGAAACAACAATACCAATCCATTGACTTCCCGACATTTTTTGTCAAAGGTGACTTCACACCTTCCAGGAACCGTTCCCCGTCGTTAAGAACTGGACTTTCTCCACACTTTCTCATCTCCTTCATTTTTAATGGCGGTGTGTCAGCACACCAGAGAGGTGTCGCGCTGATGGCAGGTTGATTGTGCTGGTGGTCATTTCCACTCGCTAGTTAAGTGAGCACCATGGCGCCGTGCTGAGTAACCCCCACAGTCCATTAATTTTAATAGGCACCTTCCCGCCTCAGGCCCACGGAGTCCTGGCCTCGGACTC
The DNA here is from genome assembly GCF_033978785.1 of Entelurus aequoreus. NCBI lineage: Eukaryota > Metazoa > Chordata > Actinopteri > Syngnathiformes > Syngnathidae > Entelurus > Entelurus aequoreus. Next base: position 9,648,415 of record NC_084737.1, on the reverse strand, counting down.
TAAATCCAACATCGCTGATTGGAAATGGCGGCCGGCCAGTTGACAATGATGAAGTCGAGGAATATCATCTTGTAAAGAGCAGCCGTAACGCGCGACAAGTCCAAAATAATTGATGAAATTACACAAGTCTGTTTTCGTAGCGAATAGAGGATCTTTGACTAGTGTTTGTGTGGTCAGTCCTTCAAAACAGGTGGTGCCCCTTTGAAAAAGGGGATTCTTGACAAGGCAGTTGCTCCATAAAAATAGTATACCACTCTTGGGATATAGAGGATATAGACCCAAAATTCCCAGTTTTCCAGGAATTTCCCAGAATTTTCTCCCCATTGACAATGAATAGGAAATATACGATCGACTGCATATCCCACATTTCTCATACGGTGAGGTTACTTTATTTTGAACCTAACCTAATCAATTGGAACCGTTCTACCATCCACCCACTCCGCTCGCCCCAGTTCCGAAAATTCCCTGATTACCCGGAATTACCCGGAATTTCCCCGCATTGAATGGGCAATATACAAACCTCTCCATACCCCCCATTTCTCAACCGATTGGAACCATTCCACCATCCACACACTCAATCAAACTACCATTTTTCAAGTTTAAAAACATTCCAGGAATTCCCCTAAGTCCCCATTCTCGAAACCCTATTTTCAACTCTTCCTGGAAAGTTTTCACAGTCCACATTTTTCAACCGTTTTTGACCATTCCCCCTTCAAAATGTTTCTCTTAGTTGGGACAACAAAAGTATCATTTTGTCTTTTTGTACAAATTCCCAAAAATTCCAGGAATTCTGAAATACCCATTTTTCTACCGATTCAAAAAATTCCAACACCAACCCATTCGTATCATCTAGGACATTTGTACTGGTATCAATGTTTTCACAAATTCCCGGTTTTCCCGAAATTCCCAAATTTCCAGGAACTTCCCGTTTCAATTAGAAATGTTACCACATCAACATTTTTCAGCCGATTCAAAAAAAATTCCAGCACCAACCCATTCGTATCATCATTCTAGGACATTTGTGCTAATATCAATATTTTCAAAAATTCCTGGTTTTCCCGAAATTTTCAAATGTCCAGGGAATAGGTATGGTAGTACTTGTTCATAATTTTTTCGTGATTGTTAAACCCGAATCCGACATTTCAACCATCCACCCACACTGCTCTTCCCATATATCCAATGCAAAACATGTTTTCCCTTTAACCAAATTCCCGGTTTTCCCGAAAATCCCAAATTTCCAGGAAATTCCCGTTTCAATTAAAAATGTTACTACATCAACATTTTTCAGCCGATTAAAAAAAATTCCAGCACCAACCCATTTGTATCATCTTGGACATTTGTGCTAGTATCAATATTTTAAAAAATTCCCGGTTTTCCCAAAATGTTCAAATGTCCAGGGAATAGGTATGGTAGAACTTGTTCATAATTTTTTTGTGATTGTTAAACCCGAATCCGACATTTCAACCATCCACCCACTGTTCTTCCCATATAGCCAACGCAAAACATGTTTTCCCTTTACCCCAAATTCCCAGTTTTCCCGAGATTTCCCAGAAATTTCTCCCCATTGACAATGAACAGGAAATAAACAATCAACTGTTACGTTATTTTGAACCTAACCGAACCGATTGGAACCGCTCTACCATCCACACACTCCGCTCACCCCGGTTCCGAAAATTCCCTGATTACCCGGAATTACCAGGAATTTCCCCGCATTTAATGGGCAATATACAAACCTCTCCATACCCCACATTTCTCAACCGATTGGAATCGTTCCACCATCCACACACTCAATCAAACTACCATTTTTCAAGTTTAAAAACATTCCAGGAATTCCCCTAAGTCCCCATTCTCGAAACCCTATTTTCAACTCTTCCTGGAAAGTTTTCACAGTCCACATTTTTCAACCGTTTTTGACCATTCCTCCTTCAAAACATTTCTCTTAGTTGGGACAACAAAAGTATAATTTTGTCTTTTCGTACAAATTCCCAACATTCCAGGAATTCTGAAATACCCACTTAAATTCAAACTACAACAACATTTTTCAACCGATTAAAAAAATTCCAACACCAACCCATTCATAACATCTAGGACATTTGTACTGGTATCAATATTTTCAAAAATTCCCACTTTTCCCGAAATTCCCAAATTTCCAGGAACTTCCCGTTTCAATTCAAAATGTTACCACATCAACATTTTTCAGCCGATTCAAAAAAAATTCCAGCACCAACCCATTCGTATCATCTAGGACATTTGTGCTAGTATCAATATTTTAAAACAATTCCCGGTTTTCCCAAAATGTTTAAATGTCCTGGGAATTCCAATTCAAATGAATGGTAGTACTTGTTCATAATTTTTTCGTGATTGTTAAACCCGAATCCGACATTTCAACCATCCACCCACAGTGCTCTTCCCATACATCCATCGCAAAACATGTTTTCCCTATAACAAAATTCCCAGTTTTCCTGAAATTCCTAAATTTCCAGGAACTTCCCATTGCAATTAAAAATGTTACTACATCATTTTTCAGCCGATTCCAAAAATTCCAGCACCAACCCATTCGTATCATCATTCTAGGACATTTGTGCTAGTATCAATATTTTCAAAAATTCCCGGTTTTCCCGAAATTTTCAAATGTCCAGGGAATAGGTATGGTAGTACTTGTTCATAATTTTTTCGTGATTGTTAAACCCGAATCCGACATTTCAACCATCCACCCACACTGCTCTTCCCATATATCCAACGCAAAACATGTTTTCCCTTTAACCAAATTCCCGGTTTTCCCGAAATTCCCAAATTTCCAGGAACTTCCCGTTTCAATTCAAAATGTTACTACATCAACATTTTTCAGCCGATTAAAAAACTTCCAGCACCAACCCATTCATATCATCTAGGACATTTGTGCTATTATCAATATTTTAAAAAATTCCCGGTTTTCCCGAAATGCTCAAATGTCCAGGGAATAGGTATAGTAGAACTTGTTCATAATTTTTTTTGTGATTGTTAAACCCGAATCCGACATTTCAACCATCCACCCACACTGCTCTTCCCATATATCCAACGCAAAACCTGTTTTCCCTTTAACCAAATTCCCGGTTTTCCCGAAATTCCCAAATTTCCAGGAACTTCCCGTTTCAATTCAAAATGTTACTACATCAACATTTTTCAGCCGATTAAAAAAATTCCAGCACCAACCCATTTGTATCATCTTGGACATTTGTGCTAGTATCAATATTTTAAAAAATTCCCGGTTTTCCCAAAATTTTCAAATGTCCAGGGAATAGGTATAGTAGAACTTGTGCATCATTTTTTCGTGATTGTTAAACCCGAATCCGACATTTCAACCATCCACCCACACTGCTCTTCCCATATATCCAACGCAAAACATGTTTTCCCTTTACCCCAAATTCCTGGTTTTCCGGAAATTCCCAAATTTCCAGGAACTTCCCATTTCAATTAAAAATGTTCCCACATCAACATTTTTCAGCCGATTCAAAAAATTTCAGCACCAACTCATTTGTATCATCTAGGACATTTGTGCTAGTATCGATTTTTTTTAAAAATTCCCGGTTTTCCTGAAATTTCCCTGAATGTTCTCCCCATTGACAATGAATGGGAAATAAACAATCGACTGTTACGTTATTTTTAACCTAACCGAACCAATTGGAACGGCTCTACAATCCACACACTCCGCTCGCCCCGGTTCCGAAAATTCCCTGATAACCCGGAATTACCAGGAATTTCCCGGCATTGAATGGGACAATATACAAACCTCTCCATACCCCACATTTCTCAACCGATTGGAACCGTTCCAACATCCACACACTCCACTCACTCCGCTCGCCCCGGTTCCGAAAATTCCCTTATAACCCGGAATTACCAGGAATTTCCCCGCATTGAATGGGACAATATACAAACCTCTCCATACCCCACATTTCTCAACCGAATGGAACCGTTCCAACATCCACACAGTCCACTCACTCCTCTCACCCCGGTTCTGAAAATTCCCTGATTACCCGGAATTACCAGGAATTTCCCCGCATTGAATGGGACAATATACAAACCTCTCCATACCCCACATTTCTCAACCGATTGGAACCGTTCCAACATCCACACACTCCACTCACTCCGCTCGCCCCGGTTCCGAAAATTCCCTGATAACCCGGAATTACCAGGAATTTCCCCGCATTGAATGGGACAATATACAAACCTCTCCATACCCTACATTTCTCAACCGAATGGAACCGTTCCAACATCCACACAGTCCACTCACTCCGCTCGCCCCGGTTCTGAAAATTCCCTGATTACCCGGAATTACCAGGAATTTCCCCGCATTGAATGGGACAATATACAAACCTCTCCATACCCCACATTTCTCAACCGATTGGAACCGTTCCAACATCCACACACTCCACTCACTCCGCTCGCCCCGGTTCCGAAAATTCCCTGATAACCCGGAATTACCAGGAATTTCCCCGCATTGAATGGGACAATATACAAACCTCTCCATACCCTACATTTCTCAACCGAATGGAACCGTTCCAACATCCACACAGTCCACTCACTCCTCTCACCCCGGTTCTGAAAATTCCCTGATTACCCGGAATTACCAGGAATTTCCCCGCATTGAATGGGCAATATACAAACCTCTCCATACCCCACATTTCTCAACCGATTGGAACCGTTCCAGCATCCACACACTCCACTCACTCCGCTCGCCCCGGTTCTGAAAATTCCCTGATTACCCGGAATTACCAGGAATTTTCCCGCATTGAATGGGCAATATACAAACCTCTCCATACCCCACATTTCTCAACCGATTGGAACTATTCCAACATCCACTCACTCCGCTTGCCCCGGTTCCGAAAATTCCCTGATTACCCGGAATTTCCCCGCATTGAATGGGCAACATACAAACCTCTCCATACCCCACATTTCTCAACCGATTGGAACCGTTCCAGCATCCACACACTCCACTCACTCCGCTCGCCCCGGTTCTGAAAATTCCCTGATTACCCGGAATTACCAGGAATTTCCCCGCATTGAATGGGCAATATACAAACCTCTCCATACCCCACATTTCTCAACCGATTGGAACTATTCCAACATCCACTCACTCCGCTCGCCCCGGTTCCGAAAATTCCCTGATTACCCGGAATTTCCCCGCATTGAATGGGCAATATACAAACCTCTCCATACCCCACATTTCTCAACCGATTGGAACCGTTCCAACATCCACACACTCCACTCACTCCGCTCGCCCCGGTTCCGAAAATTCCCTGATCACCCGGAATTACCAGGAATTTCCCCGCATTGAATGGGGCAATATACAAACCTCTCCATACCCCACATTTCTCAACCAATTGGAACCGTTCCAACATCCACTCACTCCGCTCGCCCCGGTTCCGAAAATTCCCTGATTACCCGGAATTTCCCCGCATTGAATGGGGCAATATACAAACCTCTCCATACCCCACATTTCTCAACCGATTGGAACCGTTCCACCATCCACACACTCCACTCACCCTGGACATTCAAGCATTTCAGTTCCACTCACAATTGCACATTGTAGTTGCTGACTATTTTAGTGCTCTGGAAGGTTTTTGGAAAGGTTAGAAATGAAAGGCGGGCACGGCTGCTTGAGTGTTGATTGACAGCATCAGCGTGTGACAGCTGCGCCTCACAACAGCTGCAGCGAGAAGACACCTGTTCTTCTTTCAAGCTGCACAAATAGTCCCTCCCTCTGTTATTTCGGTCTCATGTATTCATAATTTAACGGACACGTCTCGCGGCGGAGGAGAATATTCTTGGGACGCGTTCTGCTGTTTGTGCTGCTCAATTATTTACATCCGCTTCTTCACATACGCGGCGAAATGAGACGAGGCCCAAAAGAGGATTTTCCCCATCTCGTTGTCTGCCTCGCCTGCTCTGAGTCCTCCTGAGGACACTTTGGCTCCAAGAGTCCATGCAGAGCAGCCCGGCCTGCCTGCTGCTGCTGCTGCTGCTGCTGTGTAGCCATGGTGGGCTGCCTTTAGGGGCGTGACCGTAACCACAGTAACGCAGGAATGAAGCAAAGGAAGTCTTTCTGCACGCCCCAGTAGTCGGAGCAGGAAATGATTGCCGGGCTTTCCCCCCCACTTTTGCCTGAATCTCCACTAAGAATGTCCATTCATTTGAAAATAAAACGTGTTGCCACGCTTATCAAAAATGCAACTAGATCTGTGTGTGTGTGACACATTATTATTGTGTATTATTTTGTTGGACTGATTAATTTTAATAAAAAATAAATACATTTTTTTAAAAGTGGCTAGACAGGAAAGATAAAAAAATATATATTTTATTTTATTTTTGTAAAAAATTGATTTTTTTTTTTTTTTTTTATCGATTCAGAAACATTACAACTAAGAATAAAAAATGTTGCCAATTGCAAACAAAATAATTGAATTTCTTTTTATTAAAAGCATTCTTTTTCTCACAAAGTGTCAAATTTTGTTCTTGTAAATTTGGGAACAATTTCTCATATTTCTGTTTCTGTAATATTGCAATATGTCCTCGTAAAATTATTGCTTTTTAATGTAAAATGGTGACATTTGTCGTATAAAATTCAGACTTTTATCACAATATTGCCAATGTTGTTGTTGCTCTTGTAAAATAGTGACATTTTTGGAGTGAAATTGTGACACATCATTTTGCCAAGTAATGTTCCGATTATTATTATTATAATGTTGCCAAAATGTTAAAATGTTCTTATAAAATTGTGACTTCTGTCAAATAAAATTACTACACTTTTCAAAAATTGCGACTGTTATTGAGTAAAATTCCAACTTTTATCATAATATTGCACAATGTTCATTTTTTTCTTTTTACGTTGAGTGAAATGACGACTTTTATTATAATACTGCCAACATTCAAAGTTTTTCTTGTGAAATTGTGACCTTTTTGAAATGTGGACTCGTCAGACCGCAGAACACTTTTCCACTTTGTATCAGTCCATCTTAGATGAGCTCGGCCAGCGAAGCGTTTCTGGGTGTTGTTGATAAATGACTTTCACTTTGCATAGTAGAGTTTTAACTTGCACTTACAGACGTAGCGACCAACTGTGGTGACTGACAGTGGGTTTCTGAAGTGTTCCTGAGCCATGTGGTGATATCCTTTACACACTGCTGTCGCTTGTTGATGCAGTACAGCCTGAGGGATCCAAGGTCACGGGCTTAGCTGCTTACGTAGAGTGGCTGTGCAGCAATCGAGGGTTGCTGGTTACTGGGGTTCAATCCCCACCTTCTACCATCCGAGTCACGTCCGTTGTGTCCTTGGGCAAGACACTTCACCCTTGCTCCTGATGGCTGCTGGTTAGCGCCTTGCATGGCAGCTCCCTCCATCAGTGTGTGAATGGGTGAATGTGGAAATACTGTCAAAGTGCTTTGAGTACCTTGAAGGTAGAAAAGCGCTATAAAAGTATAACCCATTTATCATTTATCATTTATATACAAAAAAAATAAAAAAAAATAATAAATAAAAAGTGGTTGGACAGGACATATTTAAAAAATAAATACATATTTTTCATTTTTTTGGAATAATAGATGCATTTATTTTTTAATCGATTAGGAATCATAAGTGAAGAATCTCGATTCATTTGAAAATAAAAATAAATGTTGCCACCCTTATCAAAATGCAACTAGATCAATGTGTGTGACATATTTCTTTATAAAAATAAAATATTTACAGTTAAATGTATTGTGCAATAATATTACATTTCTCGTGATGCCAATGGAACATACTGGAATGACCCACATACACTACACAACTATACCATGTGGATATGTCCCCCGGGATGCGTTGTGGTCGTCTACTGCCACGTTGCCCCCATAAACCCCCTTTCCAGTGTGTAGTGTGCAGCAGTCATGAAGTGCACACGTTAACACACATTTGTATGCGGAGGAGCGAGCACAATTCAGCCAGCGGGAATGCACCAGAAGCAGAGCATCACCTCGTGAATAAACAATCTTTCTTTTGTGCCTCAAACACACCTACATGTGTATCCCTGGGGGAAAAGAAACTCTGCAGACACATGATGAGACCTGGATGCTTCTAGAAGCTGGAGAAGACAACTCTGCAGACACTGATGAGACCTGGATGCTTCTAGAAGCTGGAGGAAGACAACTCTGCAGACACATGATGAGACTGGATGCTTCTAGAAGCTGGAGGAAGACAACTCTGCAGACACATGATGAGACCTGGATGCTTCTAGAAGCTGGAGGAAGAACTACCTGCAGACACATGATGAGACTGGATGCTTCTAGAAGCTGGAGGAAGACAACTCTGCAGACACATGATGAGACCTGGATGCTTCTAGAAGCGGGAGGAAGACAACTCTGCAGACACATGTGAGACCTGGATGCTTCTAGAAGCTGAGGAAGACAACTCTGCAGAACATGATGAGACCTGGATGCTTCTAGAAGCGGAGGAAGACAACTCTGCAGACACATGATGAGACCTGGATGCTTCTAGAAGCTGGTGGAAGACAACTCTGCAGACACATGATGAGACCTGGATGCTTCTAGAAGCTGAGGAAGACAACTCTGCAGACACATGATGACACATGATGAGACCTGGATGCTTCTAGAAGCTGGAGGAAGACAACTCTGCAGACACATGATGAGACCTGGATGCTTCTAGAAGCTGGAGGAAGACAACTCTGCAGACACATGATGAGACCTGGATGCTTCTAGAAGCTGGAGGAAGACAACTCTGCAGACACATGATGAGACCTGGATGCTTCTAGAAGCTGGAGGAAGACAACTCTGCAGACACATGATGAGACCTGGATGCTTCTAGAAGCTGGAGGAAGACAACTCTGCAGACACATGATGAGACCTGGATGCTTCTAGAAGCTGGAGGAAGACAACTCTGCAGACACATGATGAGACCTGGATGCTTCTAGAAGCTGGAGGAAGACAACTCTGTAGACACATGGTGAGACCTGGATGCTTCTAGAAGCTGGAGGAAGACAACTCTGCAGACACATGATGAGACCTGGATGCTTCTAGAAGCTGGAGGAAGACAACTCTGCAGACACATGATGAGACCTGGATGCTTCCTAGAAGCGGGAGGAAGACAACTCTGCAGACACATGATGAGACCTGGATGCTTCTAGAAGCTGGAGGAAGACAACTCTGCAGACACATGATGAGACCTGGATGCTTCTAGAAGCTGGAGGAAGACAACTCTGCAGACACATGATGAGACCTGGATGCTTCTAGAAGCTGGAGGAAGACAACTCTGCAGACACATGATGAGACCTGGATGCTTCTAGAAGCTGGAGGAAGACAACTCTGCAGACACATGATGAGACCTGGATGCTTCTAGAAGCGGGAGGAAGACAACTCTGCAGACACATGATGAGACCTGGATGCTTCTAGAAGCTGGAGGAAGACAACTCTGCAGACACATGATGAGACCTGGATGCTTCTAGAAGCTGGAGGAAGACAACTCTGCAGACACATGATGAGACCTGGATGCTTCTAGAAGCTGGTGGAAGACAACTCTGCAGACACATGATGAGACCTGGATGCTTCTAGAAGCTGGAGGAAGACAACTCTGCAGACACATGATGAGACCTGGATGCTTCTAGAAGCTGGTGGAAGACAACTCTGCAGACACATGATGAGACCTGGATGCTTCTAGAAGCTGGAGGAAGACAACTCTGCAGACACATGATGAGACCTGGATGCTTCTAGAAGCTGGAGGAAGACAACTCTGCAGACACATGATGAGACCTGGATGCTTCTAGAAGCTGGTGGAAGACAACATGGTCGTTACTTAGTGAAGCTGATAGGCAGGAGAAGAAGAGAAGCGGCCATCTTTTAGGTCTGGGAGGCAAAGATGGGAACATGAGTCAGCCTCACTTCTTCCTTCCTTCCTTCCTTCCTTCCTTCCTCCGCATGCTTCCTCCTTCCTTTGCATGCTTCCGCCTTCCTTCCTCTCCTCTGCATGCTTCCTCCTTCCTTCCTTCCTTCCTTTCTTCCTCCGCATGCTTCCTCCTTCCTTTGCATGCTTCCGCCTTCCTTCCTCTCCTCTGCATGCTTCTTCCTTCCTTCCTTCCTCTACATGTTTCTTCCTTCCTTCCTTCCTTCCTTCCTTCCTTCCTTCCTTCCTTCCTTCCTTCCTTCCTCTACATGCTTCCTCCTTCCTTCCTCTCCTCTGCATGCTTCTTCTTTCCTTCCTTCCTTCCTTCCTCTACATGCTTCCTCCTTCCTTCCTTCCTCTCTTCTGCATGCTTCTTCCTTCCTTCCTTCCTTCCTTCCTTCCTTCCTTCCTTCCTTCCTTCCTCTACATGCTTCCTCTTTCCTTCCTTCCTTCCTCTCCTCTGCATGCTTCCTCCTTCTTTCCTTCCTTCCTCCTTTACATGCTTCCTCCTTCCTTCCTTCCTCTCTTCTGCATGCTTCTTCCTTCCTTCCTTCCTTCCTTCCTTCCTTCCTTCCTTCCTTCCTTCCTCTACATGCTTCCTTCCTTCCTTCCTTCCTTCCTTCCTCTACATGCTTCCTCCTTCCTTCCTTCCTTCCTCTCCTCTGCATGCTTCCTCCTTCTTTCCTTCCTTCCTTCCTTTACATGCTTCCGCCTTCCTTCCTTCCTCTCCTCTGCATGCTTCCTCCTTCTTTCCTTCCTTTCTTCCTCCACATGCTTCCTCCTTCCTTCCTTCCTTCCTTCCTTCCTCTGCATGCTTCCTCCTTCCTTCCTTCCTCTCCTCGGCATACTTCCTCCTTCTTTCCTTCCTTCCTTCCTCTCTTCTGCATGCTTCTTCCTTCCTTCCTTCCTTCCTTCCTTCCTTCCTTCCTTCCTTCCTTCCTTCCTCTACATGCTTCCTTCCTTCCTTCCTTCCTTCCTCTACATGCTTCCTCCTTCCTTCCTTCCTTCCTCTCCTCTGCATGCTTCCTCCTTCTTTCCTTCCTTTCTTCCTCCACATGCTTCCTCCTTCCTTCCTTCCTCTGCATGCTTCCTCCTTCCTTCCTTCCTCTCCTCGGCATACTTCCTCCTTCTTTCCTTCCTTCCTTCCTCTCCTCTGCATGCTTCCTCCTTCCTTCCTTCCTTCCTTCCTTCCTTCCTTCCTTCCTCTCCTCTGCATGCTTCCTCCTCTCCTTCCTTCCTTCCTTCTCCTCTGCATGCTTCCTCCTTCCTTCCTTCCTTCCTCTCCTCTGCATGCTTCCTCCTTCCTTCCTTCCTTCCTTCATTCCTTCCTTCCTTCCTCTCCTCTGCATGCTTCCTCCTTCCTTCCTTCCTCTCCTCTGCATGCTTCCTCCTTCCTTCCTTCCTCTCCTCTGCATGCTTCCTCCTTCCTTCCTTCCTCTCCTCTGCATGCTTCCTCCTCCCTTCCTTCCTCTCCTCTGCATGCTTCCTCCTTCCTTCCTTCCTCTCCTCTGCATGCTTCCTCCTTCCTGAGGACAACATTCTTGTCGTATAGAGGATCTTTGACTAGTGTATTTGCAACAGGAGAACTCTCTTGTCATATAGAGGATCTTTGACTGGTGTATTTACAACAGGAGAACTCTCTTGTCTTATAGAGGATCTTTGACTAGTGTTTTTGCGACAGGAGAACTCTCTTGTCTTATAGAGGATCTTTGACTAGTGTATTTGCAACAGGAGAACTCTCTTGTCGTATAGAGGATCTTTGACTGGTGTATTTGCAGCAGGAGCAGGCCACTTCTGTCACTTGAAGCTACGCAGTCGATTGGTAAAAAGAGCAGAGCACCGGTGTGTTATAGAGGATCTTTGTACCGCCATAAGTGGACTGTTGGCTCTTCATCCAGGGAACTTTCAGCCCTGACGAGCATCTTCAGGACTAATTAGTCCTCGCCGTCACGCGCCGACCACTCATTTGGAGTCTGTGGAGCCCAGCCGGACTACTTCAGAGGACGGCTCAGGTGTTTAAACGGGCGTGCCGTGGTGTGGTGTGGTGTGGTGTGGTGTGGCGTGGTGTGGTGTGGTGTGGTGTGGCGTGGCGTGGTGTGGTGTGGCGTGGTGTGGTGTGGTGTGGTGTGGTGTGGCGTGGCGTGGTGTGGTGTGGCGTGGTGTGGTGTGGTGTGGTGTGGCGTGGTGTGGTGTGGCGTGGTGTGGCGTGGTGTGGTCGTGGTGTGGCGTGGTGTGGTGTGGTGTGGTGTGGCGTGGTGTGGTGTGGTGTGGTGTGGTGTGGTGTGGTGTGGCGTGGTGTGGCGTGGCGTGGTGTGGTGTGGTGTGGTGTGGCGTGGTGTGGTGTGGTGTGGTGTGGCGTGGTGTGGTGTGGCGTGGGGTTAACTGGGCTGCCAGCTGGGCGACGGCGGAGTGTAAATCAGCCAGGACTTTGCAGCTGACGGCCACGCTTAGGAAGGCTCGTAAAGTCTGGCAGCTGCTCTCACCGTGGTCTACAACCTCTTCCTCTTCCTCTTCCTCTTCCCCGCCCGCCCTAGGACAAAGAACAGCTGAGGCGTGCAACTAATGAACACAAGCTCCTCCCCTCCATCCTGTCCAAGAGTCCTGACGCTCACTTGTTTGAACATACAAACCCCAAACCCTCATTTGGAATTCCATGCCTGCGACTGCATCAAAAAGCCACATCAGTGCGTAAAGGATATCACCACATGGGCTCAGGAACACTTCAGTAAACCACTGTCAGTAACTACATCGGTCGCTACATCTGTAAGTGCAAGTTAAAACTCTACTATGCAAAGCCACAGCCATTTATCAACAACACCCAGAAATGCCGCCGGCTTCGCTGGGCCCGAGCTCATCTAAGATGGACTGATGCAAAGTGGAAAAGTGTTCTGTGGTCTGACGAGTCCAGTGGTTTTTCAGCAAGACAACATTCTTGTCATATAGATGATCTTTGACTAGTATTTTTTGCAGTAGGAGAACACTCTTATCATATAGATGATATTTAACAAGTGTTTTTTGCAACAGGAGAACACTCTTATCATATAAATGATCTTGGATTAGTGTTTTTGCGACAGGAGAACACTCTTGTCATATAGATGATATTTACTCATTTTTGCAACAGGAAAACACTGTTTCATATAGAGGATCTTTGACTAGTGTTTTTGCAACAGGAGAACATTCTTGTCATATAGAGGATCTTTGATTAGTGTTTTTGCAACAGGAGAACACTCTTGTCATATAGAGGATCTTTGATTAGTGTTTTTGCAACAGGAGAACACTCTTGTCATATCCAGGATCTTTGACTAGTGTTTTTTGCAGCAGGAGAACATTATTGTCTTATAAAGGATCTTGGACTAGTGTTTTTACAACAGGAGAACACTCTTGTTGTATAGAGGATCTTTGATTAGTGTTTTTGCAACAGAAGAACACTCTTGTCGTATAGAGGATCTTTGATTAGTGTTTTTGGCAACAGGAGAACACTCTTGTCGTATAGAGGATCTTTGATTAGTGTTTTTGGCAACAGGAGAACACTCTTGTCGTATAGAGGATCTTTGATTAGTGTTTTTGGCAACAGGAGAACACTCTTGTCGTATAGTGGATCTTTGATTAGTGTTTTTGGCAACAGGAGAACACTCTTGTCGTATGGAGGATCTTTGATTAGTGTTTTTGGCAACAGGAGAACACTCTTGTCGTATGGAGGATCTTTGATTAGTGTTTTTGGCAACAGGAGAACACTCTTGTCGTATAGTGGATCTTTGATTAGTGTTTTTGGCAACAGGAGAACACTCTTGTCGTATGGAGGATCTTTGATTAGTGTTTTTGGCAACAGGAGAACACTCTTGTCGTATGGAGGATCTTTGATTAGTGTTTTTGGCAACAGGAGAACCCTCTTGTCGTAGAGAGGATATTTGGCTAGTGTATTTGCAGCAGGCGAACCCTCATGTGGTATAGATGATCTTTGGTGGCAGTCTACAAGCATGTTCCCTGCAGCGACACTCAAAGCTTCCTGGCATCTCCCCTCGCCTCACAAACGTGTCCCACTCCATCCTCCATTCAAACGCCGTGCCGCCCCTCTTCCCGCCTCCGCGGTCCTATCAGAGGAGCACGCTCTTCCCTGCAGTGATCTCATTAATGGCGTCTCTCCCACTCCTTCTCTCCTCGCCACTAATTGCTCGCTCTTTTCCCCGCTGCCGCGTCTCCGAGGAAGACTTTTTTTTTCATTTTATTTTATGATCTAACAACAGGAGACTAAGGCTCATACGGCGCCGACTTTTACACACAAATTTTATAATGGCAGCCCTTTCGTTTAGCTCAAAGACACACAGAAAAAACAAAACGCCGAGTCGACTCCCACAGGACGCGGGTGTAAATCCACAGCGGCGTTACGTTCGACTTCATTTCCACCATACAGTTCATTAAAGTGGTATATTTCTCTGAGGATGTCATGGTACGTGTGTTCCTAACGGGACTTTTTGCTACCTTCCACATGGTGCACATTAAGTGGAGGCACAGGACATCGATACAGGCGGTACTGCATCAAAAAGCCACATCGGTGTGTAAAGGATATCACCACATGGGCTCAGGAACACTTCAGAAAAACCACTGTCAGTACTTACAGTCGGTCGCTACATCTGTAAGTGCAAGTTGAAACTCTACTATGCAAAGCCACAGCCATTTATCAACAACACCCAGAAACGCTTCGCTGGGCCCAGTCGCAATTTTACAAGAAAATTATAAAATTTGGAATTTTACTCCGTAACAGTCGCAATTTTACAAGAAAATTTTAACATTTTGGCAATTTTAGGAAAAGTGTAGTCATTTTACTCGACAAAAGTCACAATGTTATAAGAAAACTTCAACATTTTGGCAATATGATAATAATAATAGGAATATTACTCGGCAAAATGATGACAAAAGTCGTAATTTTACTTTAAAAAATGTCACTATTTTTACAAGAGCAACCAAAAAAATTGGCAATATTGTGATAAAAGTCTGAATTTTATATGACAAATGTCACCATTTTACATAAAAAAAAGTAATCATTTGACGAGGAAATATTGCAACGTTACAGAAACGGAAAGAATATGAGAAATTGTTCCCAATTTTATAAAAAAAAAGTCGACACCTTGTGAGGAAAAGACTGCCTTTAGTATATATTTTTTTGAACTTTTTGTTTGAAATTGGTTTTTAATCTTCATTAATTACTTCAAGTTATCACAGTTTGTCTCTATATACATATTTATTTAATGTTTTTTATTGATTTTGGCCAAAGCGGGCACATTTCAATTTCTTACACACTTTAAAAGCGACACACGGTCAATTTGGAAAAAAAAATCCCTCCTTTTTGAGACCACCCTCATTTTGACCAGCAGGGGTGCAAATGGGGGTGTATTAGTGGCCAAGACATGGGTAATTTACACATCTGCGAAGGCACCATTAATGCTAAAAAGGTACATACAGCTTTTGGAGCAATCCAAGCAACGTTATCAAGGACGCCCCTGCTTATTTCAGCAAGTAAAATAACATGTGTGGCACATTATGAAGGCTAAAACATGAGAAGGGAGACTGTTGAACAACTTAAGCTGTACATCAAGCAAGAATGGGAAAGAATTCCACTTCAAAAATGTGTCTCCTCAGTTCCCAAACCTTTACTGGGTGTTGTTAAAAGGAAAGGCCATGTAACACACTGGTAAAAAATGTTCATGATTATTTGCCCCAAAATAACAAAGTTTCTCAGTGTGAAC
>NC_084737.1:9596821-9632748 GCF_033978785.1 Entelurus aequoreus | reverse complement strand
GTGTTATAGACTAATCTGGATAATAACTGGACGTAGACAACTCTTATTATTTATTTTACCTCTTCGTTGAACCTTTTTCCGGTTAGTGAAGCGCGATACATCCTGTTACCGCAGTAAGGATACAGACTTTCACAATAAATGTTTAAGCAGTAAACATTACAATATCCTTGTTGAAAACATTTAAGGTGATTTAGGTAGCCCTTTTTGTATTTTTTTAAATGTAATGTATTTTTTTCATATGTTTTAGTATTATTACTCTATCTGTATTTGCTTTTGTTTTCTTTCCTTGATGTTGAAAATGCCTTGACTTTTGTGTGAATTATAAATGTATGTTTGTTCAATTAAAAAAAAAAAATATATATATATATATATATATTTATATATATATATATATATATATATATATATATATATATATATATATATATATATATATATATATATATATGTATGTATATATATATATATATATATATATATATATATATATATATATATATATATATATATATATATATATATATATATATATATAAAACTTTACTAGGGGCACACACACTTTATTAGGCGCACACACACATCCGCAGCCACAAATTGCCAGGCGGAGTGGGCAGACACGCCGCAGGATTATGTATTTATTTGTATTTGTTCACGCCTTTCTTTCAAAACGAATCATCTTCTCCCACAAAAAAAAAACCCAAAAAAACATTCCCTCATTAGCGAAAGGCACATCAGAATAATGATCCTGTAAAAATAGCAGACTTTTTGGTCTGAGAATCGCCTTAAAGGCGCAGGCCGCTGCCTCGCTGCGAGGCCACGGGACTTCCTGCCACAAAATCATCTTTCAGAAGAAATCTATAAGGCGTATGAATAAAACATGCCAACAATCTGCCCCCGAGCTGAAGTGCAGCAGCGAGAGGGAAAATAAAAAGTAAACTAATAAAGCAGCAGCGTTGTATAACGCGCTGTGGAGGATTTACATGCCAGACAACATAAACACAACACAATCAGTTTTTCTGCAGAAAAATCAAAATGAAAATAAACTTTCACGAGTGAATTTAATCCAAAACTGTTGAATCTTTCACTACTTTCTGCTTCTCTAACAGGGAAACGAACTGCAGAATGGAGCATTGGCCGACACGGATAATGATATGATACGATATCGACCGCATATGACACATTTTTACATTACATCAGGGGTTTCAAACTCATTTTAGCTCAGGGGCCGCATAGAGGAAAATCTATTCCCAAGTGGGCCCGGACTGGTAAAACCATGGCATGATAACTTAAAAATAAAGACAAAGTCAGATTGTTTTCTTTGTTTAAAAACAGAACAAGCACAATCTAAAAACATGCAAATCATAATGTTGTTGTTTTTTTTACACTTACATGTTGCTGTTCATAGTAGTCTATCTTCATTTGTCGTGATTTATCATTTCCGAATAAATGATGCGATAATATTCACCAGTCAAATAGGTGTGAGTTTGGCAGTTTTAAAATGCTCTCATTGGTGTAAAATGTTAATCTATCGGAAGATGTAATAAATAGTAATATCAAAATCAAATTACAGGATGTTATTGATGTATGTGGAGGGGGGCGTGGCCTGCGGGCCAGCCGCGGAACGGGGTGTGCCAGGACCGGCCATACTTACAACTAACTTGTTTACACAACAATGATTGTGTGTTGTCTCATTTGCAATGGATATATACACATATATATATATATATATATATATATATATATATATATATATATATATATTGTATGTATACTGCATATATGTGTATATATATATATATATATATATATATATATATACACATATATATATATATATTGTATATATATTGTATGTATACTGCATATATGTATATATATTTACATATGTATGTGTATATATATATATATATATATATATATATATATATATATATATATATATATATATATATATATATGTATATATATATATACACATACATATGTAAATATATATACATATATGCAGTATACATAAAATATATATACAATAATATACATATATGTACAGTATATATACATGTGTATATACATATAAATACATATATACATAAATATTTACATTTACACATACAGCGTATATACACATACAGCATATATATATATATATATATATATATATATATATATATATATATATATATATATATATATATATATATATATATATATATATATATATATATATATATATATATATATATATATATATATATATATATATATATATATATATATATATATATATACGTATGTATGTATGTATAGATTAACCTTTAAAAATATAAATAGTTATCGGTATCGACTGATATAAAACACTCATATGGTGATACAGTTTTCAGCCATATTGCCCAGCTCTATTGTCCCTTTACAATACATACTTTAATCAAATACCACATTGTCGGAATAATTGTATCTAAGTTATCACAAAACTTTGTGTTACATTGAGTTCAGCTCGCCCTGCGAGAGGACAAAAGCTGTCATTGATCCTCCCAAGCAAAGGGCTTGTAAAACTCCACTGTGTAGGATGGCGAGCGACATGGGGGTGTCGGTGTCTTTGATGTATTGTAATCCACAGGAAGATTTTGTCTTTACCCGAGATCTACAAAGCGGAGAGGAGGCAGGGCCTGACCCCCCTCCAGGCACCTTTTCTTTTAACTGTTTTGTAACCAAAGGCGATGGCTGTTTACGACCCCCCTCCCTTAGAAACAGCTGTTGCCATGTAATCAGGGAAAGTCCAAATAAAAGAGGAGGCGTACAATCTTTCGTCAGAGCGGGTACGCATTTCTCCTCAATTGAGCTAAATTGAATTCTGTCTCTGTTTAATTCCTTGCTTCTTGTCTTGTTTAATAGATGTCATCAGTGTTTGAACCTGACACGCATGCTGTACTTTAATCAAATACTACAGTACTGAGGCACTACAAAATACCACTACAGTATTCTTTGGCAGTTGCTTGAAGAACTACAGAGAGGAGACAACAACAATGGAGGATTTCCTTTTTGATTAGAGGCCCACATGTTTTTATCCATGAGGAGACTGAGGGCAGCCACTGCAGCTTGACAGGACACATGATGTAACTGATGTCATTTGGCACATCTTCATTGCCACAACTGTTTGTCTGAAAGATCAACTTCCTGCAGCTTCCTTCCATTCTTCTTGAAGAAGGATGCTCCTCAGCTAAGATTCTTCACGGACTCCCTGGCAGACTGCGGGCGACATCCGTCAACGTTGGCGTGTACGGTGCCGCCATCTTCACGGCGAGTGTTTTATGTTGATGCCAGGCGCCGGCCCCAGGTGCATTAGCTAATTCACAGCGATCAATTGATCAGGCGTGACATTGGCATCCAGGAGTCGGGAGTAATTTACTGCCCGGCACAGGACACGCCTCCTTCTGGACCTCGCTTACTGAGACACTGTCAACGCAGCGCTGGGAGGAATACATCATGTCATATATTTGTTTCTATTCATCTAAGATTTGTGAACAACTTCACGGATTTCAATGTTTTGGGATAAGGTTGTTTTTTTTCTGCAAATACTAGTTTATTACAAATAAATACATGAATGAATTGTATCCTTAGGTCCCAAAAGAGTCCACTTTTTAAAACTGTAATGAAAATGTAATATAATATATACACATATTTATAAATATATATATATATATATATATATATATATATATATATATATATATATATATATATATATATATATATATATATATATATATATATATATATATATATATATATATATATATATATATATATATATATATATATATATATATATATATATATATATATATATATATATATATATATATATATATATATATATATTTAAATATATATATATATATGAAATAAATAATTAATCATTATAAGTAATACATACAAATATATCTATAAACATATACATATATACACATATACATACATATATACACACATACAGTACATACAAACATCTATGTACTGTATGTATGCATATAAATATGTATATAAATATACAATATATATATATATGTATATTAAATAAATAATTAATCATAATAAGTAATAAATATAAATATATCTATAAACATATACATATATACACATATACATACATCTATACAACCATCTATGTATGTATGCATATAAATACACATCAAAATGTTATATATATATATATATGTATATATATATATATATATATATATATATATATATATATATATATATGTATATATATATATATATATATATATATATATATATATATATATATATATATATATATATATATATGTATATGAAATAAATAATCAATCATAGTAAGTTATACATATGAATATATCTATAAACATATACATATATACACATATTCATACATATATACATATACATACATAGAAACATACATATGTATATACATACATCTATACAAACATCTATGTATGTATGCATATAAATATGCATATAAATATACATTTTAAAAAAAAATTAAAAAAATCAAATAAAATAAATAAATAAATAAATAAATTAAAAAAAAATATATATATATAAAATATTTTGTCGAACTTTGTAAGATTGTGGTACATGGGCTGCATGAAAAAACATATTTTTTTTATGTCAACCTTTCCAACCATTGACCCCAGTGTCAAATTACTTGGTATGTGACATGTGGGCATGCTAATACTAGCATGCTAACTTTTTATTTTTTTTTGCGGAAAAGGTGTTTTGTCATCTATAACTTCAGGGTTTTATAACTTGGTGTATGACACATGCTAACAGCTAACTGCTAGAATTCTATCGTCAGCATGCTAACATCAGCGTGCTAACATCAGCATGCTAACTTTTGTAGCCATTTACCCCAGTGCCATATTACTTGGTACGTGACATATGCTTACTGTTAGCATGCTAGCATTAACTTGCTAGCATGCTAACATTAGCATGCTAACTGTTTTTTTGGGGTTTTTTTGCAAATTTTACAAGCGTACACCTCAGAGTCATTTTTTAATCAAATGTTGTAACGTTGTGGTACACAGGCTGAGTGGAGATCTGAGGAGGTTTTGTTGATAATATTTCTTGGACTTTACGGTCATATAACTTACGTGACACATGCTAACTGTCAACATTCTAACGTCAGATTGCTAACTTTGATAACCATTTATCTTAGAGTGTCATATAACTTGGTACGTGACATATGCTTACTGTTAGCATTCTACTATAACTTGCTAGCATGTTAACACTAGCACGCTACCTTTTTTGGGGGGGCAAATCTTGCAAGCGTACGCCTCAGAGTCACCTTTTATTAAACTTTGTAGAGTTGTGGTACACAGGCTAAATGATAATTTTCTTTCTTTACGGAGATCTGAAGATGTTTTGTTGATAATGCTTCTTTCTTTAAAAATAACACATGCATTACTTTTTGCAGGAAGTCCCCTCTTTCATAGAAAGTTTGAAAGAAAAGTGCAATAAGGAGTGTCTAAATTTAACGTGGCGTAGCCTGACTGCAGTCCCTTTTTTTTTTTTTTTTTTTTTTTTTTTTTTTTTACAGCTCTCCTCAGGTTTTACACAATTGATGTTTTACGGCTCCAATTTTACCTTTCTTTTTTTGTATCGTAATGGCTCTATATGCTGCAGACACAGCAGAGGCGTGTGTTCACTCCTAAAAAAAAAAACTGGACACGGAAGGTGATTCTAGGGACAAAAAAAAAAAAAAAAAAGATGCTAAATCCCTGTGGCGTGGAATACATTTTGCAGAGTGTGATTGCTTCCGCCGCACCTCCTCGTGGTAATTATCACACGGATTCTTTTCAAAGGTAGTTAATTAGGGCTGGAATTAAGTGGAGGACACGAGGAGCCGAACACAGGAAGGAGAGCGGCGTTAATGATGGATGTGCACAGAATTGAGCTCACGGCTCTGAGAACCACAGCAACTGTTGGACCGCACCAAAATATAAACGACTTATGTGCGTTTTAGTCGCGGTTCACTTCTGAGGAACGAGAATGACCAAAAAAAATAATCACCTCTGCGATAAAGGTTTTGTCACGTAAGATCACTTTTTAACATTGTTGAACAATGTTCATAGTTTAGCAGCTCTTTTTGGCAGCATAATAACAATCGGATGTACTAATAGAAACTGTAAAGAACAACAAAATGGCCATTTATGTAAATTGAGGTGTATTTATTAGAAACGTGGCCTGGAACGGATCAAAGAAATCAGATGTTTTACAAGTTCCCCCGATGGGTTTTTTCTCCACTGAAATAATTACACAGGTTTCCTATTTTTCATATGCCATTAAAACATGGTGGAGCAAGTCAGAATAGGAATGAAATACATAAATTGATTAATAAAATGGCTTTGACGCTGGAAACAATCGGATGTTTTTTCTTTTTTTTTTAATGGCTTCCCCTTAGCCCTGTGATGAGGTGGCGACTTGTCCAGGGTGTACACCGCCTTCCGCCCGATTGTAGCTGAGATAGACTCCAGTGCCCCCCGCGACCCCGAAGGGAATAAGCGGTAGAAAATGGATGGATGGATGGATGGATGGGCTTCCCCTTAGAGATTGGCTTCTTTTTCACAAATGAACTCTACAGGGTTTCATTTGATTTTTTAATTTATTAATATGCTTTAAAATGAGGCAATACAAGTACGAAATATGAACTATTATATATATATATATATATATATATATATATATATATATATATATATATATATATATATATATATATATATATATATATATATATATATATATATTAATAAATATATTAATAAATATATATATGAATAAATATACATATATATATATATATATATATATATATATATATACATACACACACATGTATACAGTATATGTGTGTGTGTGTGTATATATATATATATATATATATATATATATATATATATGTATATATATATATATACTGTGGTGACTCAAACCATATAATGAGAGACATTCACCTAAGAGGACACTGTAGCTTTAAGAGAAGAAGCGGAGGGGGAGTTAGGAACTTCCGCTTCCGGTTGAGAGGTCGTTGTTGTTGTCGAATGTATGACATGCTAGGTTGGAGCTAGTAAACTTCCTCGACTACGCTCACGTCTCCTGTCTCGTTGTTTACAAACTCCACATTGGTGACCCCGAGAATACGAACTACGAATACGAGCATGTCAAACAATGAAGGCGCTGACAATTTTGTTGACGCGGTACCCGCAGACGGAGTAGCTGCTGCTAACAACAACATGGCTAACGCGGTACCCGCAGGCGGAGTAGCTACTGCTAACAACATGGCTAACGCGGGAATCTACGCCGCTACTGTGAAGTTACCCGATTTCTGGCAGCATAACCCACGGCCGTGGTTTCAACACGTGGAAGCCCAGTTCCAGCTAAGGGGAATAACGCAGGATTCTACGAAGTACTTCCATGTAGTGGCGGCGTTGGACGCATCAACGACGGCGCGAGCGATGACACTGTTGGAGGCTCCACCGCCTGCTGGCAAATACGATGCTTTAAAGGCTTTCCTCCTGAAGTTATTTGAGCTGTCGGAGCTGGAAAAAGCGGACCGTTTACTGTCCCTACATGGCCTTGGTGACGGGAAACCGTCTGAACTGATGGAAAAAATGCTGTCTGTGCTGGGATCAGCCGACCCGGCGTTTCTGTTTACACACATTTTCCTGAGGCAGCTCCCCGCACCGGTACGCACACCGATAGCCAGTTCTCCACTCGCCGCCTCCAAGGACTACCGTGCTTTGGCCGCTGAGGCGGACAGGGTTTTCCTGGCCAACCGGCAACGGTTTGTGCATGCCCTGCTGCCCCACCAGGCCGTCCCGCCACCTCCTGTGGATGACTATGTGGACACCGCGGCTGCGGTGACGGCTCGCCGCCAACCTGAAGACGGGCTCTGTTTTTACCATGCCAGGTTCGGGGCCAAGGCGAAGCAGTGTCGCAAACCCTGCAGTTACAGGATTCAGGGAAACGCCAGGGCCGGCGCTCGTTAGCGGCTATGGGCGCCGGCCGTGACTGCAAGCTGTTGTTCATCAGGGACTCCTTGTCGGGCCGGCGGCTGCTGGTGGACTCTGGTGCGCAACGCAGTATACTACCAGCACAAGCTGTGGACACGATGACCGGCAGCCACGGCCCCCAGATGGACGCCGCCAACGGCACCTCCATCCGGACGTACGGTGTCAGGCGCGTGGATGTTAGTTTTGGCGGCCGACGGTTCGGTTGGGATTTTGTGATGGCTGCTGTATCCACCCCGCTGCTAGGTGCGGATTTCCTCTGCGCGTTCAACCTGCTGGTGGATATTAAGAACTGTCGCTTGATTGATGCCGTCTCTTTTGCGTCATACCCCTGCACGCTTGGGGGGGCTGGGGCGTTGTGCCTCGCTAACACACTCGCCACCGGGGATCCATACCAACGCCTGCTCGCCGGTTTCCCTGGGCTCACCACGCCCACCTTTTCCTCGGCGGTGGCCAAGCACGGTGTGGAACATCACATCGCCACGGTGGGCCGCCCGGTTTACGCCCGGGCCCGACGCCTCGACTCGTCCAAGCTCGCAATAGCCAGGGAGGAGTTTTCGATGATGGAACGCCTCGGCATTGTCCGCCGTTCGGACAGCCCGTGGGCTTCTCCGCTACATATGGTTACTAAGGCCGGCGGGGGTTGGCGCCCTTGCGGAGACTTCCGTCGCCTAAACAACGCCACGACCCCCGACCGGTACCCCATACCGCACATCCAAGATTTCTCTTCCCACTTGGCGGGCGCTACCATCTATTCCAAAATTGACTTAGTGCGAGGCTACCACCAGGTACCGGTCCACCCGCGAGATGTCCCAAAAACGGCTGTCATCACACCCTTCGGGCTCTTCGAGTTCTTACGTATGCCGTTTGGCCTTACGGGGGCGGCGCAGACGTTCCAACGTCTTATGGACTCTGTGCTCCGGGACATGCCATTTTTGTTTGTGTACTTGGACGACATCCTTGTGGCCAGCGCGTCGGTGGAGGAACACATGACACACCTCAGGCAGCTGTTCGAGAGGCTTAGCGAGCACGGCCTCATCATCAACCCAGCCAAGTGTCAGTTCGGGGAGTCGTCCATCACCTTCCTCGGGCACCACATCACTCCGCAGGGGGCCGTTCCCCTGCCCGACAGGGTTGAGGCTGTCGCCGCGTTCCCCCGTCCCCCTACTGTACAGGCCTTGCAGGAGTTTTTGGGCATGGTGAACTTTTATAACCGTTTCCTGCCTCGTGCTGCACACGTCATGCGTCCCCTTTATGGGGCCCACCGGGGGACGAAGTCTAAGGACAAGTTGGACTGGTCCCCAGAGATGGATGAGGCTTTTGAGGCTGCCAAGTCTGCGCTGGCCAATGCTGCGCTGCTAGCTCACCCGTCGCCGGCCGCCCCTATAGCCCTTACGACGGACGCCTCCGACTATGCCGTGGGGGCCGTATGTGAGCAGTGGGTGGCTGGTGGATGGCAGCCATTGGCGTTCTTCAGTAAACAGCTCCGGGAAAATGAGCGCAAGTACAGCACCTTTGATAGGGAGCTACTGGGACTTTTCCTCGCAACCAGACACTTTCGGTTCCTGTTGGAGGGCCGGCAGTTCACCGCTTTCGTGGACCACAAACCGCTGACGTTCTGCATGGCCAAAACTTCGGAGCCGTGGTCTGGGCGTCAGCAGCGCCATCTAGCGGCGGTCTCTGAGTTCACTACGGACATACAACATGTGTCTGGCAAGGATAACTTTGTCGCCGACTGCCTTTCACGGGCTGTTGTTAACTCCGTTCACTTGGGGCTCGACTACGCCGCTATGGCAGCGGACCAGGCCAAGGACGCGGCCGTTCAGGACTACCGGTCGGGCCCTACGGCGCTGCGCCTGGAGGACGTGGCGTTCGACGCGGCTAACACTACCCTCCTCTGCGACGTCTCCACCGGCCAACCGCGACCCCTGGTGCCTGCTTCCTGGCGGCGCCGGGTTTTCGACACCGTCCACGGCCTTTCACATCCTGGGGTGAAGGCCTCGACCAAGATGGTGAGTGTCAAGTTTGTTTGGCCGGGGCTCCGCAAGGATGTTAGAGCCTGGGCCAGCTCGTGTGTGGCGTGCCAGCGCGCCAAGGTGCACCGCCATACCAAAGCCCCTTTGGCGCCGTTTGTGGTTCCAGAGAGGCGGTTCGACCACGTGAATGTTGACCTTGTGGGCCCTCTGCCTCCCTCCCGTGGTTATACCTTCCTCCTCACTATTGTGGACAGGGCTACCAGATGGCCGGAGGCTATCCCCTTGTCCTCGACGACGGCCGCGGAGGTGGCACGGGCGTTCATCGGCTGCTGGGTGGCCCGTTTTGGCACGCCTGGTGACATCACAAGCGACCGAGGCTCCCAATTTACCTCTGAGCTCTGGACGGCGGTTGCTGAGCACCTCGGGATGAAGATCCACCGCACTACTGCCTACAACCCGCAGAGCAACGGACTGTGCGAGCGGTTCCATCGGGACATGAAAGCAGCTCTGCGGGCCAGCCTCACGGGCGGCGACTGGGTGGACCGGCTTCCGTGGGTCATGCTCGGCCTGCGTTCAGCCCCTAAGGAGGACCTCCAGGCATCCGCCGCGGAGCTGGTGTATGGCGAGCCTCTACGGGTTCAAGGGGCGTTCCTTCCGACTGCTACGGCTCCCTGGTCGCCCGCCTCTCACCTCAGTGCGTCCCGGAGCGCTGCTGACGCCTTCGTTCCCGTTCCGACGTCTCGACACTGCCTTCCCCAGTCCTACGTCCCCAAGGATCTGCCATCGGCGAAATACGTCTTCATAAGACACGACAGCCATCGGTCCCCGCTGCAGCCTCCATACGACGGGCCCTTCCGTGTCCTGGAGGCGGGGGATAAGAACTTTGTGGTAGACATGGGGGGCAGACCGGAGCGGGTGGCGATAGACCGTCTCAAGCCTGCTCACGTGGACATTGGGGAGCCGGTGCAAGTGGCCCTGCCGCCGCGACGGGGGCGCCCTCCTCGGTCGGCCCCTGCGCCTGCCTCTCTTCCGGCCCCAGCTCCACCTGTGGCTCGCGTTTCGGGCCCATCTGTTTCCCCTCCTGTCAAGCACAGCCGTTACGGACGGAAGGTCCTCCCCCCGGCCCGTCACCTGTTGTCCCATTGACTTTGCACTGTGTTGGTTACTGTTCATTTACTGCAGGGTCATGTTTTTCTGTTATGCAATTGCACTTTTTCTGTTTTGCAGGGTTTTGTGTAGGTGAATTCTGGGGGGGCCTGTGTGGTGACTCAAACCATATAATGAGAGACATTCACCTAAGAGGACACTGTAGCTTTAAGAGAAGAAGCGGAGGGGGAGTTAGGAACTTCCGCTTCCGGTTGAGAGGTCGTTGTTGTTGTCGAATGTATGACATGCTAGGTTGGAGCTAGTAAACTTCCTTGACTACGCTCACGTCTCCTGTCTCGTTGTTTACAAACTCCACAATACAAACGTTTGTATACACATGTATACAGTATATGTGTGTGTGTATATATATATATATATATATATATATATATATATATATATATATATATATATATATATATATATAATATATATATATATATATATATATATATGTAAGTATGTATGTATGTATATATGTAAGTATGTATGTATGTATGTATATATATATATATATATATATATATATATATATATATATATATATATATATATATATATATATATATATATATATATATATATATATATATATACATATGTGTAAGTATGTATGTATGTATATATATGTATACATATATATACATATATATACATATATATATATATATATATATATATATATATATATATATATATATATATATATATAAAAAATATATATATATATATATATATATATATATATATATATATATATATATATATATATATATATATATATATATATATAGCTGAGATAGGCTCCAGCACCAACCACGATCCCAAAAGGGACAAGCAGTAGAAAATGGATGGATGGATATGTATATATGCATATATATATATATATATATATATATATATATATATATATATATATATATATATATATATATATATATATATATATATATATATATATATATATATATATATATATATATATATACACACATACACAAAACCCAAAACCAGTGAAATTGGCACGTTGTGTAAATGGTAAATAAAAAACATAATACAGTAATTTTCAAATCCTTTTCAACTCATATTCAATTGAATAGACTGCAAAGACAAGATATTTCATGTTCAAACTGAAAAACTTTGTTATTTTTTGCAAATATTAGCTCATTTGGAGTTTAATGCCTGCAACATGTTTCAAAAAAAGTGGCAAAAAAGACTGAGAAAGTTGAGGAATGCTCATCAAACACTTATTTTGGAACATCCCACAGGTGAACAGGCTAATCGGGAACAGGTGGGTGCCATGATTGGGTATAAAAGCAGCATCCAGGAAATGCTCAGTCATTCACAAACAAGGACGGGGCGAGGGTCACCACTTTGTCAACAAATGCGTGAGGAAATTGTTGAACAGCTTAAGAAAATCCTTTCTCAACCAGCTATTGCAAGGAATTTGGGGATTTCACCATCTACGCTCCGTAATATCATCAAAAGGTTCAGAGAATCTGGAGAAATCCCCGCGCGTAAGCGATGATATTACGGACCTTCCATCCCTCAGGCGGTACTGCATCAAAAAGCGACATCAGTGTGTAAAGGATATCACCACATGGGCTCAGAAACACTTCAAAAACCACTGTCAGTCACTACAGTTGGTCGCTACATCTGTAAGTGCAAGTTAAAACTCTACTATGCAAAGCCAAAGCCATTCATCAACAACACCCAGAAACGCCGCCGGCTTCGCCGGGACCGAGCTCATCTAAGACGGACTGATGCAAAGTGGAAAAGTGTTCAGTGGTCTGACGAGTCCACATTTCAAATTGGTTTTGGAAACTGTGGACTTTGTGTCCTCCGGACCAAAAAGGAAAAGAACCATCCAGATTGTTATAGAAGTGTAAAAGCCAGCATGTGTGATGGTATGGGGGTGTATTAGTGCCCAAGACATGGGTAACTTACACATCTGTGAAGGCGCCATTAATGCTGAAAGGTACATACAGGTTTTGGAGCAACATATGTTGCCATCCAAGCAACGTTATCATGGACGCCCCTGCTTATTTCAGCAAGACAATGCCAAGCCACGTGTTACATCAACGTGGCTTCATAGTAAAAGAGTGCGGGTACTAGACTGGCACAGAGGATATTTCATCCCTACAAGCCTGTTTTTTCAGGGGATCTGAAGAGCATGGAAACCTGTGAAACAGGCTTGTCGGGATAACATAGCTTCTGTGTTTTTTAAAAAATATATATATACTGTATATGCTGTAACAAAGTGGCAATGCAGGTCAGAAATATAAATGTAAAAAAAATAATAGTACATTTAAATATAATCTTTCTTGTTATTATGATTACATATAGTTATTATTATAGATTATTGTACATAAAAAGTGTAGCAGTCCAATTTAGGAACATCATAAAAAGTATAAATCCAAATGGGTTCGGAACAGATCAGAGAAAATTACTTTTTTTAATAAATTCCCCTGAAAAGATGAGATAACATATTTTTTTAATGAGCCCTACAGGTTATTAATGATTAATTAGCCATGAAAATGCGTCATTAGTGCAAGTCTGGACTACAATATTCAAAAATTGAATCATTTGACATGAGTTTGACGCTGGCAAAGATCGAAGAAAAAAAAAGAATTTAAAAAAATAAATAAATTCCCGCTAAAAGATCTTCAGGTCATGGTGCCATTTCTCTGAAACGGCCCTCAAATATCTTTTTATCAGGTTCCCTTCCACATGGTCGCTGAGAGTGAGCTGTAATTGGCTGCGTGTTGTTGGTACGCGTGGAGGACACGCAGAGGAGCGGCCTCGCACACTTGATGGATTTACGGGCGCGGCCGTCCTTCCTGCCGCCCGCCATTGTTGGCGCCCTGATGCGGTGAAAGGACAGCACGCCGCCCGTAAATCTCTGCCTGCACACACGCACACACACACGCACACACACACACACACACACGCACACACACACACACACACACATTCGTGTATTTCTTACCTTCTTGAGACCTCAGAATAATGCCTACCTCTTTAGGACCACCCTTTCTAGATATATAAAGATGTGTATTTACAACATTAATAATATATACATACTATGCAAATATAAAAAAGATTGTTGTGAAAAATGAGTTGGAATTTCACAAGAAAAAGGCCACAATTTCACAAGAAAAACGTATAATTTTGGCAGGATTATAATAAAAGTCGTCATTTTACTCGACGCAAGTCAAAATGTTACAAGAAAAACTGAACATTTGTGCAATATTATGATAAAAGTTGGAATTTTACTCGACAAAAGTCACAATTTTATGAGAAAACTTTTAAAAATGTTGGCATTATTAAAATAATAATCAGAATTTTACTCGGCAAAAGTAGAACAAAAGTCATAATTTTAATTAAAAAAAATGTCACTATTTTACAAAGGACAACAAAAACATTGACAATATTGTGATAAAAGTCAGAATTTTACATTACAAATGTCACCATTCTGCATTAAAAAAAGTAATACTTTTTTATGAGAAAATATTGCAATATTACAGAAACAGAAATAATATGAGAAATAGTTCCCAATTTTATAAGAAAAAAGTCGACACATTGTGAGAAAAAGACTACTTTTAGTAAAAAAAAAAAATTTTTGGTGGGGGGAATTTTTTGTTTTAATTGTTTTTTAATCTTCATTATTTACATTCAAGTTACTGCAGTATGTCCCTATATACATATTTATTTATTATTTTTTAAATTAATTTTGGCCAAAAGGGGGCGCATTTCAATTACTTACACACACTTGTTATTTCATATGTTGGACAGATGGGGAGCACTTCAAATTTTTACACACACTTTTTATTTCATATGTCAATTTCACAAGAAAAACTTGTGGCAGTATTGTGATAAAAGTCGTCATTTTACTCAACGCAAGTGAAAATGTTACAAGAAAAACTGAACATTTGTGCGATATTATGATAAAAGTTGGAATTTTACTCAATAACAGTCGCAATTTTACAAAAAAAAGTTTAAATTTCTGGCAATTTTATGAAAAGAGTTGTAATTTTACTCGACAAAAGTCACAATTTTGTGAGAAAACTTTTAAAAATGTTGGCAATATTAAAATAATAATCAGAATTTTACTCAGCAAAAGTAGAACAAAAGTCATAATTTTAATTAAAAAAATTTTCACTATTTTACAAGGACAACAAAAACATTGACAATATTGTGATAAAAGTCAGAATTTTACATTACAAATGTCACCATTTTGCATTAAAAAAAGTAACACTTTTACGTGAAAATATTGCAATATTACAGAAACAGAGAAATAGTTCCCAATTTTATAAGAAAAAAGTCGACACATTGTGAGAAAAAGACTACTTTTAGTAAAAAAAAAATTTTGGGGGGGGGGGGATTTTTTGTTTTAATAGTTTTTTAATCTTCATTATTTACTTCAAGTTACTACAGTATGTCTCTATATACATATTTATTTATTATTTTTTTAATTCATTTTGGCCAAAGGGGGCGCATTTCAATTACTTACACACACTTGTTATTTCATATGTTGGACAGAGGGGGAGCACTTCAAATTTTTGCACACACTTGTTATTTCATATGTCAATTTCAGAAGAAAAACTTGTGGCAGTATTATAATAAAAGTCGTCATTTTACTCAATGCAAGTCAAAATGTTACAAGAAAAACTGAACATTTCTGCGATATTATGATAAAAGTTGGAATTTTACTCAATAACTGTGGCAATTTTACAAGAAAAAGCTTAATTTTTGTCAACATTTTTTTTCACAACTTTATAAGAAAACTTTTAAAAATGTTGGCAATATTATTATAATAATCTGAATTTTACTTGACAAAATTAGGACAAAAGTCATAATTTTACTCAAAAAAATGTCACTTATTTCCAAGAACCACAAAAAAATTGTCAATATTGTGATAGTAGTCAGAATTTTATATCACAAATGTGACCATTTTGCATTAAAAAGTAATAATTTTACATAAAAAAAGTAATAATTTTACGAGAAAATATTGCAATATTACAGACACAGAAAGAATATGAGAAATTGTTCCCAATTTTATAAGAAAAAAGTCGACACATTGTGAGAAAAAGACTGCTTTTAGTTCATTTTTATTTTATTTGTTTTGAATTTTTTTGTTTTAATTGGTTTTTAATCTTCATTATTTACTTCAAGTTACTACAGTATATATTTGGGTCCTAACTTGTTCACCGGTCCTCACATGGAAGGTTATTTTCCTTGTTGATGTCTCAAGAAGGGTAGAAATACAAGAACATCACACACACACTCACACACACACACACACACACACACACACACACACACACACACACACACACACACACACACACACACACACACACACACACACACACACACACACACACACACACACACACCACACACACACACACACACACACACACACACATTCTTGTATTTGTTACGACCTCCGAATAATGCCTCCCTCTTTAGGAGCACCCTTTCTAGATATATAAAGATGTGTTTTTACAACATTAATAATATATACATACTATGCGAATATAGAAAAGCTTGTTGTGAAAAATGAGTTGGAATTTCACAAGAAAAAGGTCACAATTTCACAAGAAAAACGTAGAATTTTGGCAGGATTATAATAAAAGTCGTCATTTTACTCGATGCAAGTCAAAATGTTACAAGAAAAACTGAACATTTCTGCAATATTATGATAAAAGTTGGAATTTTACTCAATAACAGTCGCAATTTTACAAGAAAAAGTGTACATTTCTGGCAATTTTATGAAAAGAGTCGTAATTTTACTCGACAAAAGTCACAATTTTATGAGAAAACTTTTAAAAATGTTGGCCTTATTAAAATAATCATCAGAATTTTACTCAGCAAAAGTAGAACAAAAGTCATAATTTTAATCAAAAAAATGTCACTATTTTACAAGGACAACAAAAACATTGACAATGTTGTGATAAAAGTCAGAATTTTACATTACAAATGTCACCATTTTGCATTAAAAAAAGTAATACTTTTACGTGAAAATATTGCAATATTACAGAAACAGAAATAATATGAGAAATAGTTCCCAATTTTATAAGAAAAAAGTCGACGCATTGTGAGAAAAAGACTACTTTTTTGGGGAGGAGATTTTTTGTTTTAATTGTTTTTTAATCTTCATTATTTACTTCAAGTTACTACAGTATGTCTCTATATACATATTTATTTTGGCCAAAGGGGGCGCATTTCAATTACTTACACACACTTGTTATTTCATATGTTGGACAGAGGGGGAGCACTTCAAATTTTTACACACACTTGTTATTTCATATGTCAATTTCACAAGAAAAACTTGTGGCAGTATTGTGATAAAAGTCGTCATTTTACTCGACGCAAGTCAAAATGTTACAAGAAAAACTGAACATTTGTGCGATATTATGATAAAAGTTGGAATTTTACTCAATAACAGTTGCAATTTTACAAGAAAAAGCTTAATGCCTCCCTCTTTAGGAGCACCCTTTCTAGATAAAGATGTGTATTTACAAAATTAATAATATATACATACTATGCAAATATAAAAAAGATTGTTGTGAAAAATGAGTTGGAATTTCACAAGAAAAAGGTCCCAATCTCACAAAAAAACATAAAATTTTCGCAGTCTTATAATAAAAGTCGTCATTTTACGCAACGCAAAAAACTGAAAATGTGTGCAATATTATGATTGAAGTTGGAATTTTAATCAATAACAGTTGCAATTTTACAAGAAAAAGCTTAATTTTGGGCAACTTTATGAAAAGAGTCGTAATTTTACTCGACAAAAGTCACAATTTTATAAGAAAACTTTAAAAAATGTTGGCAATATTATTATAATAATCGGAATTTTACTTGACAAAATTAGGACAAAAGTCATAATTTTAATCAAAAAATGTCACTATTTTACAAGGACAACAAAAACATTGACAATATTGTGATAAAAGTCAGAATTTTACATTACAAATGTCACCATTTTGCATTAAAAAAAGTAATACTTTTACGTGAAAATATTGCAATATTACAGAAACAGAAATAATATGAGAAATAGTTCCCAATTTTATAAGAAAAAAGTCGACACATTGTGAGAAAAAGACTACTTTTTTGGGGAGGAGATTTTTTGTTTTAATTGTTTTTTAATCTTCATTATTTACTTCAAGTTACTACAGTATGTCTTTATATACATATTTATTTTGGCCAAAGGGGGCGCATTTCAATTACTTACACACACTTGTTATTTCATATGTTGGACAGAGGGGGAGCACTTCAAATTTTTACACACACTTGTTATTTCATATGTCAATTTCACAAGAAAAACTTGTGGCAGTATTGTGATAAAAGTCGTCATTTTACTCAACGCAAGTGAAAATGTTACAAGAAAAACTGAACATTTGTGCGATATTATGATAAAAGTTGGAATTTTACTCAATAACTGTGGCAATTTTACAAGAAAAAGCTTAATTTTTGGCAAAAAATTTTTTCACAACTTTATAAGAAAACTTTTAAAAATGTTGGCAATATTATTATAATAATCGGAATTTTACTTGACAAAATTAGGACAAAAGTCATAATTTTACTCAAAAAAAATGTCACTTATTTCCAAGAACCACAAAAAAATTATCAATATTGTGATAGTAGTCAGAATTTTATATCACAAAAGTGACCATTTTGCATTAAAAAGTTATGATTTTACATTAAAAAAGTAATAATTTTACGAGAAAATATTGCAATATTACAGAAACAGAAATAATATGAGAAATAGTTCCCAATTTTATAAGAAAAAAGTCGACACATTGTGAGAAAAAGACTAATTTTAGTAAAAAAAAAAAATTTTGGGGGGGGGATTTTTTGTTTTAATTGTTTTTTAATCTTCATTATTTACTTCAAGTTACTGCAGTATGTCCCTATATACATATTTATTTATTATTTTTTAAATTCATTTTGGCCAAAGGGGTGGCATTTCAATTACTTACACACACTTGTTATTTCATATGTTGGACAGAGGGGGAGCACTTCAAATTTTTACACACACTTGTTATTTCATATGTCAATTTCACAAGAAAAACTTGTGGCAATATTGTGATAAAAGTCGTCATTTTACTCGACGCAAGTCAAAATGTTACAAGAAAAACTGAACATTTGTGCGATATTATGATAAAAGTTGGAATTTTACTCAATAACTGTGGCAATTTTATAAGAAAAAGCTTAATTTTTGGCAATTTTTTCCCCCCACAACTTTATAAGAAGACTTTAAAAAATGTTGGCAATATTATTATAATAATCGGAATTTTACTTGACAAAATTAGGACAAAAGTCATAATTTTACTAAAAAAATGTCACTTATTTCCAAGAACCACAAAAAAAATTGTCATTATTGTGATAGTAGTCAGAATTTTATATCACAAATGTGACCATTTTGCATTAAAAAGTTATAATTCTACATAAAAAAAGTTATAATTTTACGAGAAAATATTGCAATATTACAGACACAGAAAGAATATGAGAAATTGTTCCCAATTTTATAAGAAAAAAGTCGACACATTGTGAGAAAAAGACTACTTTTAGTTCATTTTATTTTATTTTTTTTGAATTTTTTTGTTTGAATTGGTTTTTAATCTTCATTATTTACTTCAAGTTACTACAGTATATATTTGGGTCCTAACTTGTTAACCGGTCCTCATATGGACGGTACTTTTCCTTGTTGATGTCTCAAAAAGGGTAGAAATACAAGAACACACACACACTCACTCACACACACACACACACACACACACACACACACACACACACACACACACACACACACACACACACACACACACACACACACACATTCTTGTATTTGTTACGACCTCCGAATAATGCCTCCCTCTTTAGGAGCACCCTTTCTAGATATATAAAGATGTGTATTTACAACATGAATAATATATACATACTATGCAAATATAAAAAAGCTTGTTGTGAAAAATGAGTTGGAATTTCATAAGAAAAAGGTCACAATTTCACAAGAAAAACGTAGAATTTTGGCAGGATTATAATAAAAGTCGCCATTTTACTCAACGCAAGTCAAAATGTTACAAGAAAAACTGAACATTTGTGCAATATTATGATAAAAGTTGGAATTTTACTCAATAACAGTCGCAATTTTACATGAACAAGTGTCAATTTCTGGCAATTTTATGAAAAGCGTCGTAATTTTACTCGACAAAAGTCACAATTTTATGAGAAAACTTTTTAAAATGTTGGCAATATTATAATAATAATCAGAATTTTACTCAGCAAAAGTAGAACAAAAGTCATAATTTTAATCAAAAAATGTCACTATTTTACAAGGACAACAAAAACATTGACAATATTGTGATAAAAGTCAGAATTTTACATTACAAATGTCACCATTTTGCATTAAAAAAAGTAATACTTTTACGAGAAAATATTGCAATATTACAGAAACAGAAATAATATGAGAAATAGTTCCCAATTTTATAAGAAAAAAGTCGACACATTGTGAG
Source organism: Entelurus aequoreus (assembly GCF_033978785.1). Lineage (NCBI taxonomy): Eukaryota > Metazoa > Chordata > Actinopteri > Syngnathiformes > Syngnathidae > Entelurus > Entelurus aequoreus. The sequence continues at coordinate 9,612,048 of NC_084737.1, read as the reverse complement.
AAAAAGACTACTTTTAGTAAAAAAAAAAAAATTTTGGGGGGGGGGATTTTTTGTTTTAATTGTTTTTTAATCTTCATTATTTACTTCAATTTACTACAGTATGTCCTTATATACATATATATTTATTATTTTTTAAATTCATTTTGGCCAAAGGGGGCGCATTTCAATTACTTACACACACTTGTTATTTCAAATGTTGGACAGAGGGGGAGCACTTCAAATTTTTACACACACTTGTTATTTCATATGTCAATTTCACAAGAAAAACTTGTGGCAGTATTGTGATAAAAGTCGTCATTTTACTCAACGCAAGTCAAAATGTTACAAGAAAAACTGAACATTTGTGCGATATTATGATAAAAGTTGGAATTTTACTCAATAACAGTCGCAATTTTACAAGAAAAAGCTTAATGCCTCCCTCTTTGGGAGCACCCTTTCAGCACCCTTTCTAGATATATAAAGATGTGTATTTACAACATTAATAATATATACATACTATGCAAATATAAAAAAGGTTGTTGTGAAAAATGAGTTGGAATTTCACAAGAAAAAGGTCACAATTTCACAAGAAAAACTTAGAATTTTGGCAGTCTTATAATAAAAGTCGTCAATTTACGCAACGCAAGTCAAAATGTTACAAGAAAAACTGAACATTTGTGCAATATTATGATAAAAGTTGGAATTTTACTCAATAACAGTCGCAATTTTACAAGAAAAACCTTACATTTTTGGCAATTTTATGAAAAGAGTCGTGATTTTACTCGACAAAAGTCACCATTTTATAAGAAAACTTAAAAATGTTGGCAATGTTATGTTAAAAATCTGAATTTTACTTGGCAAAATTTTGACAAAAGTCATAATTTTACTCCAAAAATTTCACATTTTACAAGGACAAAAAAAAAAAGGCAATATTGTGATTAAAGTCTGAATTTTATATAACAAATATCACCATTTTGCATTAAAAAGTAATAATTTCACGAGAAAATATTGCAATATTACAGAAACAGAAAGAATGTGAGAAATTGCACCCAATTTATAAGAAAGAAGTTGACACATTGTGAGAAAAAGACTGCTTTTAGTTAATTAATTTTAATTTTAATTTTTGTTTGTAATTGGTCTTTAATCTTCATTATTTACTTCAAGTTATTACAGTATGTCTCTATATACATATATATATATTTTTTTAATAAATGTTGGCCAAAGGGGGCGCATTTCAATTTCTTATATACATACTATGCAAATATAAAAAAGCTAGTTGTGAAAAATGAGTTGAAATTTCACAAGAAAAAGGTCACAATTTCACAAGAAAAACGTCAAACTTTGGCAGTATTATAATAAAAGTCGTCATTTTACACAACGCAAGTCAAAATGTTACAAGAAAAACTGAACATTTGTGCAATATTATGATAAAAGTTGGAATTTTACTCAACAGCAGTCGCAATTTTACAAGAAAAACCTTACATTTTTGGCAATTTTATGAAAAGAGTCGTGATTTTACTCGACAAAAGTCACCATTTTATAAGAAATGTTGGCAATGTTATGTTAAAAATCTGAATTTTACTTGGCGAAATTTTGACAAAAGTCATAATTTTACTCCAAAAATTTCACATTTTACAAGAACAAAAAAAAAAGGCAATAGTGTGATCAAAGTCTGAATTTTATATAACAAATATCACCATTTTGCATTAAAAATTAATAATTTCACGAGAAAATATTGCAATATTACAGAAACAGAAAGAATATGAGAAATTGCACCCAATTTTATAAGAAAGAAGTTGACACATTGTGAGAAAAAGACTGCTTTTAGTTCATTCATTTTAATTTTAATTTTTTGTTTGTAATTGGTCTTTAATCTTCATTATTTACTTCAAGTTACTACAGTATGTCTCTATATACATTTTTTATTTTTTTTTAATTAGTTTTGGCCAAAGGGGTGCATTTCAATTTCTTACACATACTTGTTATTTCATATGTTGGACAGAGGGGGGAGCACTTCAAATTTTTACACACACTTGTTATTTCCTATGTTGACCAGAGGGGGGGCACTTTTAAAAGCGACACACAGTCAATTTGAAAAAAATCCCTCCTTTTTGGGACCACCCTCATTTTGATAGATGTCACCACCAGGGGGTGCAAATGAGATCTCAATTTTTATTTATTTTTTGTAACGTGCTTAGCTGCCGTCTTATTTTATCATATATTGCTGCCTTTGCACCTGTCGATGTTTACTTTTGTATGCACATTAAATCAACCAAATATCCTGACTTTGGAGCAATGTTCACGGACTCTAGTATTTGTCTCTCTATTAAATGCAATGTTTTTCCGTATTGGGGACCTCAATTTGGGTCCTAACTTGTTCATATCCTCATATGGAAGCTACTTTTTCTTGTTGATGTCTCAAGAAGGGTAGAACACACACACACACACACACACACACTGCGCAGGACGATAAATATCAGCTGTTCTGCTGCAGCTCTAGCGGGTCAGCGGCGTACGGCGGAGAGGACATGCAGATGCGGGGGTGGGGGTTTGAGGTGGGCGGGGGGGGGGGGGGGTGTAGGTTGGCGTTGCGTGGGAGGACGAGTGAGTCACGCTGAGGCCATTTGTCAGGGAGGACATTTGCATTCTCTCCTCCGCTGAGGTGGTGTGTGGGGGGGGGGGGGGGAGGCGGCACATAACCTGAAGGCATCTTGGCACACTGCCGCCATTCGCCAATTAAGCTAGCCGTGACGTCATCGTCAAACCGCCTCACTAAAGGTCTCGTATTTGTTGTCTTACTTCTCTCCAAAATCAAGACTGGAGTCTCAACGTGTCTGTAGCTTTAATGCTAATGAGCTGGAAACAGAGCCACTGTGAAAACAACACCGTTCAACTTGCAGCTCCCTGGCCCACTGATAGTTTTTTTTAATTTTTTTATTTTTTTTATTTTTATTTTTATTTTTTTAAATTTATTTTTTATTTTTTATTTAATTTTTTATTTTTTTTAATTATTATTATTATTATTATTTTTTTTTTTTACAAAAACCCCTGGCCACTGATAGTTGGCCAGGGGTTTATTTTAAGACGTGGAGTGAAGCCTGTTTTTTTTTTTTTTTGGCGCCACATGCTTTGTGCCAGCAACTTGAGGGTTCTAGGTTCGATCCCCGCTTCCGCCTTCCTCCTCACTGTCGTTGTGTCCTCAGGGCAAGACACTTCACCCACCTGCTCCCAGTGCCACCCACACTGGTTTAAATGTCACTTAGATGTTGGGTTTCACTATGTAAAAGCGCTTTGAGTCACTAGAGAAAAGCGCTATATAAAATACAATTCACTTCACTTCATGCTCAGTAAGCATAGTCTCGAAAGGAAAAACAACACGATTCAAATCGCAGCTCCCTGGCCGACTGATAGTGGGATAGGGGTTTATTTGAAGACGTGTAGTGAAGCCTGTTTTTTTTTTTTGGCGCCACAAAGCACGTGCCAGCAACTTGAGGGTTCCAAGTTCGATCCCCACTTCCGCCATCCTCGTCACCCACCTGCTCCCAGTGCCACCCGCGCTAGAGAAAAGCGCTATATAAATACAATTCACTTGACTTCATGCTCAGTAGGCATATTCTCGAAAGGAAAAACAACACGATTCAACTTGCAGCTCCCTGTTAGTGGGCCAGGGGTTTATTTTAAGACGTGAAGTGAAGCCTGTTTTTTGTTTTTGTTTTTTTTAGGCACCACAAAGCACGTGGCACCAAAGCACGAGCTATACCGGGGTGGTAATACGCACAACACTTACAGTATTAACACTTTATTTTAAGACGTGTAGTGAAGCCTTATTATTTATTTTTTTATTTATTTTTTTGGCGCCAAAGCACGGTAATACGCAGCAACACTTACAGTATTAACGCTTTATTTTAAGACGTGTAGTGAAACCTGCTTTTTTTCATTTTATTTTTAGGCGCCACAAAGCACGTGGCACCAAAGCACGAGCTATACCGGGGCGGTAATACGCACAACACTTACAGTATTAACACTTTTATTTTAAGACGTGTAGTGAAGCCTAATTGTTTTTGTTTTTTTGTTTTCTGCCGCCAAAGCACAGTAATACGCACAACACTTACAGTATTAACACTGTATTTTAAGACGTGTAGTGAAGCCTGTTTTTTATTTTTTTACTGTTTTTTATTTGTTTTTTTGGCGCCAAAGCACGGTAATACGCCAACACTTACAGTATTAACACTTTATTTTAAGACGTGTAGTGAAGCCTTTTTTTTTTTTTAAATGTTTTTTATTTGTTTTTTTGGCGCCAAAGCACGGTAATACGCACAACACTTACAGTATTAACACTTTATTTTAAGACGTGTAGTGAAGCCTGTTTTTTATTTTTTTACTGTTTTTTATTTGTTTTTTTTGGCACCAAAGCACGGTAATACGCCCAACACTTACAGTATTAACACTTTATTTTAAGACGTGTAGTGAAACCTGCTTTTTTTAATTAGATTTTTTTAGGCACCACAAAGCATGTGGCACCAAAGCACGAGCGGTAACACGCACAACACGTACAGTATTAACACTTTATTTTAAGACGTGGAGTGAAGCCTGTTTTTATTTTGTTATTTTTTTTTAGGCGCCACAAAGCACGTGCCAGCAACTTTAGGGTTCCAAGTTCGATCCCCACTTCCGCCATCCTCGTCAGCCACCTGCTCCCAGTGCCACCCGCGCTAGAGAAAAGCGCTATATAAATACAATTCACTTCACTTCATGCTCAGTAAGCATATTCTCGAAAGGAAAAACAACACGATTCAACTTGCAGCTCCCTGGCCGACTGTTAGTGGGCCAGGGGTTTATTTTAAGACGTGTAGTGAAGCCTGCTTTTGTTTTTGGTTTTTTTAGGCGCCACAAAGCACGTGGCACCAAAGCACGAGCTACACCGGGGTGGTAATACGCACAACACTTACAGTATTAACACTTTCTTTTAAGACGTGTAGTGAAGCCTTATTGTTTTTTGTTTTTTTTGTTTTTTGTTTTTTGCCGCCAAAGCACGGTAATACGCACAACACTTACAGTATTAACACTTTATTTTAAGACGTGTAGTGAAGCCTATTTTTTGTTTTTTTTGGCGCCACAAAGCACGTGGCACCAAAGCACGACCTATACCGGGGCGGTAATATGCAGAACACTTACAGTATTAACACTTTGTTTTAAATAGACGTGTAGTGAAGCCTGTTTTTTAATAAAAAAATTTAAGGCGCCACAAAGCACGTGGCACCAAAGCATGAACTATACCGGGGCGTTAATGCGCACAACACTTACAGTATTAACACCTTATTTTAAGACGTGTAATGAAGCCTGATTTTTTATTTTTTTTAGGCGCCACAAAGCACGTGGCACAAAAGCACCAGCTACAGTATACCGGGGCGGTAATATGCACAACACTTACAGTATTAACACTTTATTTTAAGACGTGTAGTGAAGCCTTTTTTTTGTTTTGTTTTGTTTTTTTAAGGCGCCACAAAGCACGTGGCACCAAAGCATGAGCTATACCGGGGCGGTAATGCGCACAACACTTACAGTAATAACACTTTATTTTAAGACGTGTAGTGAAGCCTGTTTTTTGTGTGTGTTTTTTTTTAGGCGCCACAAAGCACGTGGCACCAAAGCACGAGCTATACCGGGGCGGTAATACGCACAACACTTACAGTATTAACACTTTCTTTTAAGACGTGTAGTGAAGCCTTATTGTTTTTTGTTTTTTTGTTTTTTGTTTTTTGCCGCCAAAGCACGGTAATACGCACAACACTTACAGTATTAACACTTTATTTTAAGACGTGTAGTGAAGCCTATTTTTGTTTTTTTTGGCGCCACAAAGCACGTGGCACCAAAGCACGACCTATACCGGGGCGGTAATATGCAGAACACTTACAGTATTAACACTTTGTTTTAAATAGACGTGTAGTGAAGCCTGTTTTTTAATAAAAAATTTAAGGCGCCACAAAGCACGTGGCACCAAAGCATGAACTATACCGGGGCGTTAATGCGCACAACACTTACAGTATTAACACCTTATTTTAAGACGTGTAATGAAGCCTGATTTTTTATTTTTTTTAGGCGCCACAAAGCACGTGGCACAAAAGCACCAGCTACAGTATACCGGGGCGGTAATATGCACAACACTTACAGTATTAACACTTTATTTTAAGACGTGTAGTGAAGCCTTTTTTTTGTTTTGTTTTGTTTTTTTAAGGCGCCACAAAGCACGTGGCACCAAGCATGAGCTATACCGGGGCGGTAATGCGCACAAACACTTACAGTAATAACACTTTATTTTAAGACGTGTAGTGAAGCCTGTTTTTTGTGTGTGTTTTTTTTTAGGCGCCACAAAGCACGTGGCACCAAAGCACGAGCTATACCGGGGCGGTAATACGCACAACACTTACAGTATTAACACTTTATTTTAAGATGTGTAGTGAAGCCTTTTTTTGTTGTTGTTGTTGTTTTTTTAAGGCGCCACAAAGCATGTGGCACCAAAGGACGAGCTATACCGGGGCGGTAATGCGCACAACACTTACAGTATTAACACTTTATTTTAAGACGTGTAGTGAAGCCTTTTTTTTGTTTTTTTTTGTTTTTTTAAGGCGCCACAAAGCACGTGGCACCAAAGCACGAGCTATACCGGGGCGGTAATGCGCACAACACTTACAGTATTAACACGTTATTTTAAGACGTGTAGTGAAGCCTGATTTTTTATTTATTTTTAGGCGCCTCAAAGCACGTGGCACGAAAGCACGGGCTACAGTATACTGGGGCGTTAATACGCACAACACTTATAGTATTAACACTTTATTTCAAGACGTGTAGTGAAGCCTTTTTATTTTATTTTTTATTTTTAAGGCGCCACAAAGCACGTGGCACCAAAGCATGAGCTATACTGGGGTGGTAATACGCACAACACTTATAGTATTAACACTTTATTTCAAGACGTGTAGTAAAGCCTTTTTTTTTTTATTTTTATTTTTAAGGCGCCACAAAGCACGTGGCACCAAAGCATGAGCTATACTGGGGTGGTAATACGCACAACACTTACAGTATTAACACTTTATTTTAAGACGTGTAGTGAAGCCTGATTTTTATTTTTATTTTTAGGCGCCTCAAAGCACGTGGCACGAAAGCACGGGCTACAGTATACTGGGGCGTTAATACGCACAACACTTATAGTATTAACACTTTATTTCAAGACGTGTAGTGAAGCCTTTTTTTATTTATTTTTATTTTTAAGGCGCCACAAAGCACGTGGCACCAAAGCATGAGCTATACTGGGGCGTTAATACGCACAACACTTATAGTATTAACACTTTATTTCAAGACGTGTAGTGAAGCCTTTTTTTTTTTTTTTTTTTTTTAAGGCGCCACAAAGCACGTGGCACCAAAGCACGAGCTATACCGGGGCGGTAATACGCACAACACTTACAGTATTATAACTTTATTTTAAGATGTGTAGTGAAGCCTTTTTTTTTTTTTTTTTTTTTTTTTTTTAAGGCGCCACAAAGCACGTGGCACCAAAGCACGAGCTATACCGGGGTGGTAATACGCACAACACTTACAGTATTAACACTTTATTTTAAGACGTGTAGTGAAGCCTGTTTTTTATTTTTTTTTAGGCGCCACAAAGCACGTGGCACGAAAGCACGAGCTACAGTATACCGGGGCGGTAATACGCACAACTCTTACAGTATTAACACTTTATTTTAAGACGTGTAGTGAAGCCTGTTTTTTATTTTTTTTTAGGCGCCACAAAGCACGTGGCACGAAAGCACGAGCTACAGTATACCGGGGCGGTAATACGCACAACTCTTACAGTATTAACACTTTATTTTAAGACGTGTAGTGAAGCCTGTTTTTTATTTTTTTTTAGGCGCCACAAAGCACGTGGCACCAAAGCACGAGCTATACCGGGGCGATAATACGCACAACACTTACAGTATTAACACTTTATTTTAAGACGTGTAGTGAAGCCTGATTTTTTTTTTTTTTTTCAGGCGCCACAAGGCACGTGGCATGAAAGCACGAGCTCCAGTATACCGGGGCGGTAACACGCACAACACGTACAGTATTAACACTTTATTTCAAGACGTGTAGTGAAGCCTTTTTTTTTAATTTTTTTTTTTTAAGGCGCTACAAGGCACGTGGCACCAAAGCACGAGCTATACCGGGGCGGTAATGCGCACAACACTTACAGTATTAACTCTTTATTTTAAGACGTGTAGTGAAGCCTTTTTCATCACATCACGCCACACGTAAAGAACAGGCGGCGGCGTGTTGAGGGAAAAAAGAAAAAGGCTTCAGTGAACCAGGATGACATGTTGTCTATAAATATTTATAGGCAGCTGCTGACTGACAGCTACTGCATTGTGCTCCCAGGAGACAACATGTTTGCACAATGTGCTCACACACACACACACACACACACACACACACACACACACACACACACACACACACACACACACACACACACACACACACACACACACACACACACACACACACACACACACACACACACACACACACACACACACACACACACACACACACACACACACACACACATGCACGGGCTCCAACCAGAGTGCAACACGACTTTTCGACCAACACACCCAGGGCCGGCCCTAGGCTTTTTTTGTGGCCCCAAACTAGGCAGTTTTTTGGCACCGACCGAACCCCGCCGGTCCTAGCGTGCACCGGGTCACGTAAAACACAAGGGTGGTATGTTGCGGCTCTCCGCGCCTTGGCACTTGCGCTACCACTCCAGCGGCACTGAGAGCCAACTCGGCCAAAGTGCCTGGAGGCAGTGCTGCAATTTTCAACGCCGACACAGACATCGACTCCAAAAAAAGACTCCAACGTAAGTAAAGTGAGGCTCCACTTTTCCGAAAATGCGCTAGTTTGATGCTAATATACGAAACCCAAAACCAGTGAAGTTGTGTAAATGGTAAATAAAAACAAAATACAATGATTTTCAAATCCTTTTCAACTTATGTTCAATTGAATAGACTGCAAAGACAAGATAGTTAACGTTCAAACTGGAAAACTTTGTTATTGTTTGCAAATATTAGCTCATTTGGAATTTGATGCCTGCAACATATATAAAAAAAGCTGGCTCAAGTGGCAAAAAAGACTGAGAAAGTTGAGGAATACTTATCAAACACTTATTTGGAACGTCCCACAGGTGAACAGGCTAATTGGGAACAGCCTGAGGGTTCCTGGTTCAATCCCCACCTACTACCAACCTCGTCACGACCTTTTATTGAACTTGTTTACCTTCTTTTACCTTATATTAACCTACTATTTAACTAGACATGTTTTACCTTTTATTTACGTTCTCTCGTCTTTTAGCTTCTATTTGCCTTCTATTTATCTACTTTTGGCATACGTGTGCCTTTTTCACCTTTGCTTACCTTCTTTTTTTCAACTTTTATTCATTTTATTTTACTTTTTATTCAACTCATTCTACCTTCTTTTTACCTTATTCCACCTTATAGTTATCTTCTGTTTAACTTGACCTTTTCTACCTTTGACTTACCGTCTATTTAGTTTGTTTACCTTATTTTACAGTTTACATTTTATTTGGGGACGGCATGGCGGGTTGGGAGCGTGGCCGTGCCGACAACCTGAGGGTTCCTGGTTCAATCCCTACCAACTTTGTCATGTCCGTAGAAAAGCGCTAAACAAGTATTACCATTTATTGTGTATTTTGAAATCTATCTAAAAAAAAAAAAAAAAAATAACAGTGAAAATTTAAAAAAAGGAGAATTTTTTAAAAATAATTTAAGAAAAAGGAGAATTTTTTAAAAATATAATAAGAATGTTTCTTCTGCTAATAATAGTATACTTAGTTGCTAAGTATTTTATTATTAGTAGATAAATAAATTTAAAAAAACTGTACAAATTTAAGAAAAAGGAGAACAAAATTGGAATATAATAAAAAAATTTTCTACTAATAACAGAATACTTAGTTGCTAAGTATTTTAAATAAATAAATAAAATAAATAAAAAAACAGTAAAAATTTAAGAAAAAGGAGAAACAAATTGGAATATAATGAGAATTTTTTTTCTACTAATAATAGAATACTTATTTTCTAAGTATTTTATTATTAGTAGAAAAAAATAATTCTTACTATATTCCAATTCGTCTCTCCCTTTTCTTACATTTTTACTGTTTTTATTCATTTATTAATTTTTTATTTATTTTTTTATCTAAAAAATAAATACATAAAAAAAACAGTAAAAATTTAAGAAAAAGGAGAAACAAATTGGAACATAATAAGACATTTTCTTTCTACTAATAATAGAATACTTAATGGTTAAGTATTTTATTATTAGTAGAAACAAATAAAAAAATTTAAAAAATAAAATAAATAAATACAAAAAACAGTAAACATTTAAGAAAAAGAAGAAAAAATTGGAATATAATATTAATTTTTTTCTACTAATAATAGAATACTTAGTTGCTAAGTATTATTAGTAAAAATAAAATCATTATAAAATACTTAGCAACTAAGTATTCTATTATTAGCATAGAAAAAAATATAAATATATTCCAATTTTTTTCTCCTTTTTCTTAAATTCTTACTGTTTTTTAAAATTTAGAATACTTAGTTGCTAAGTATTTTATTATTAGTAGAAAAAATATATTATTATATTCCAATTTTTTTCTCCTTTTTCTTAAATTTTTACAGTTTTTTTATTTATTTATTTATTTATTTTTAGAATTTTTTGGTCTACTAATAATAGAATACTTAGTTTCTAAGTATTTTATTATTAGTAGAATTTTTTTTTTTTATTACATTCCAATTTTTTTCTCCTTTTTCTTACATTTTTACTGTTTTTTTTTTTTATAGATAGATAGATAGATTTGAAAATACACAACTTTACATTTTTAAAACAGTTCCACAAAGTATCGGATCGACACCAGCCTGAACTTTACTCGGTATCGTATCGAAAAAACCCCCAAAAAACAGTGGTATCGCACTGCAGTTCAAGCCCCGCCCACTACAAACTCCGCCTCCGTGCTTTTTTAAACACCAAGGCCAAGCCGAAGGGTTTTTGGACTTGCAGACTCGAGGACTGCGAGGCTCCGATCCATCAACGTTATCAGCAGGAAGTGACTTCAATAACGCGGCTGAGGACGTGTTTACACCTGGCCCTGATTGGCCGGGAAGACTCCGACTATAGTCCTCCGTCTATAGTCCTCCGTCGGACAACCACCTCGTTCCGGCAGAGGAAATAGAAGCGAGTGTCAATTAAACGCCGACGGATCGCCGCCCGCTCGCCATCCGTTATGTCGCTGTGACGTCCGCTTTAATATTTGAGTCGGGCTCGCTGCCCTGACTGATGACTTGCAGGTGCAGCCGTGCAGGACGCCTGGCCAAGGTGAGTCGAAGGCGGGGAGTCATAAAAGTCACACCACACTCGTCAGGTGCTCTAATTTAAAGACCAACCCTTTTTTTTGCAGACCAACAACAACACCATCCATCCATCTTCTCCCGCTTATTCAAGGTCGGGTCGCGGGGGCAGCAGCCTAAGCAGGGAAGCCCAGACTTCCCTCCCCCCTAGCAACTTCGTCTTTGAGTACCAATATCGATTCCGAAGTACCAGGAATTGGTACCACATCGAATCAAAAGTGAACGATACCGTGACCCAAGAAGACAGGATAGAGGACTGACATTTTATGATCAAAATAAATTATCATTCATTAATGCACTATATGGTACTAAACATGGGTATTGTTTAGTACCAATATCGATTCCCAGGCACCAGGAATTGGTACCATATCGGTTCAAAAGTGAATGATACTGTGACCAAGAAGGTTGCAGAACTGAAAATATTATGATCAAAATCAATTAATAATTATTAACACACGCAATAGTACTAAAAAATGGTACCGTTGAGTACTGGTATCGATTCCCAAGTACCAGAAATTGGTACCGTCTCGCTTCAAAAGTGGGCGATACCGTTACCGAAGAAGGCTGCATGTACAGGACTGAAAATGTTATGATCAAAATCAATTATTATTTATTAACACACGCAAATAGTACTAAAAATTGGTACCATTGAGTACCGATATTGTTCCCAGGTACCAGAAATTGGTACCGTCACGGTTCAAAAGTGAACGATACCGTGACCCAAGAAGGCTGCACTTACAGGACTGACATTTTTATGATCTAAATCAATTAATATTTATTATCACAGTCATTAGTACCAAAAATTGGTACCTTTAAGTACCAATATCGATTCCGAAGTACCAGGAATTGGTACCACATCGAATCAAAAGTGAACGATACCGTGACCCAAGAAGACAGGATACAGGACTGACATTTTTATGATCAAAATCAATTATTATTCATTAATGCACTATATGGTACTAAACATTGGTATTGTTTAGTACCAATATCGATTCCCAGGCACCAGGAATCGGTACCATATCGGTTCAAAAGTGAATGATACTGTGACCAAGAAGGTTGCATTTACAGAACTGAAAATATTATGATCTAAATCAATTAATAATTATTAACACACGCAATAGTACTAAAAAATGGTACCGTTGAGTACTGGTATCGATTCCCAGGTACCAGAAATTGGTACCGTCTCGCTTTAAAAGTGGGCGATACCGTTACCGAAGAAGGCTGCACGTACAGGACTGAAAATGTTATGATCAAAATCAATTATTATTTATTAACACACTCAATAGTACTAAAAATTGGTACCGTTGAGTACCGATATCGATTCCCAGGTACCAGGAATTGGTACCATATCGGTTCAAAAGTGAACGATACTATGACCCAAAAAGGCTGCATGTACAGGACTGACATTTTTATGATCAAAATCAATTATTTGTTAACACACTCAATTGTACTGAAAATTGGTATCGTTGAGTACCAATATCGATTCCCAGGTACCAGGAATTGGTACCATTTCGCTTCAAAAGTGAACGATACCGTGACCCAAGAAGGCTGCATTTACAGGACTTCATTTTTTATAATCAAAATCAAATGTTATTTATTAACACACTAGATAGTACTAAAAATTATTGGTATCTTTGAGTACCAATATCGATTCCCAGGCACCAGGAATTGGTACAATATCGGTTCAAAAGTGAACGATACCGTGACCCAAGAAGGTTGCATTTACAGAACTGAAAATGTTATGATCAAAATCATTTAATAATTATCAACACACTTAATAGTACTGAAAATTTGCACCGTTGAGTATTGGTATCGATTCCCAGGTACCAGGAATTGGTACCGTTTCGGTTCAAAAGTGAACGATACCGTGACCCAAGAAGGCTGCATGTACAGGACTGACATTTTTATCATCTAAATCAATTAATATTTATTATCACAGTCATTAGTACCAAAAATTGGTACCTTTGAGTACCATATCGAATCAAAAGTGAACGATACCGTGACCCAAGAAGACAGGATAGAGGACTGACATTTTTATGATCAAAATCAATTATTATTCATCAATGCACTATATGGTACAAAACATTGGTATTGTTTAGTACCAATATCGATTCCCAGGCACCAGGAATTGGTACAATATCGGTTCAAAAGTGAACGATACCATGACCCAAGAAGGTTGCATTTACAGAACTGAAAATATTATGATCAAAATCAATTAATAATTAATAACACACGCAATAGTACTAAAAAATGGTACGTTGAGTACTGGTATCGATTCCCAGGTACCAGAAATTGGTACCATATCGGTTCAAAAGTGAACAATACCATGACCGAAGAAGGCTGCATGTACAGGACTGACATTTTTATCATGTAAATCAATTATTATTTATTATCACAGTCATTAGTACCAACAATTGGTACCTTTGCGTACCGATATCGATTCCGAAGTACCGGGAATTGGTACCGTATCGAATCAAAAGTGAACGATACTGTGACCCAAGAAGGCTGCATGTACAGAACTGAATTTTTTTATGATCAAAATGCAATTATTATTTATTAACACACTCAATAGTGCTAAAAATGGTACCGTTGAGTACCGATATCGATTCCCAGGTACCAGAAACTGGTACCGTCTCGCTTCAAAAGTGAGCGATATCGTGACCGAAGAAGGCTGCATGTACAGGACTGAAAATGTTATGATCAAAATCAATTATTATTTATTAACACACTCAATAGTACTAAAAATTGGTACCGTTGAGTACCGATATCGTTCCCAGGTACCAGGAATTGGTACCATATCGGTTCAAATGTGAACGATACCGTGACCCAAGAAGGCTGCACGTACAGGACTGACATTTTTATGATCAAAATCAATTATTTGTTAACACACTCAATAGTACTGGAAAATTGTATCGTTGAGTACCAATATCGATTCCCAGGTACCAGGAATTGGTACCATTTCGCTTCAAAAGTGAACGATACCGTGACCCAAGAAGGCTGCATGTACAGGACTTCATTTTTTATAATCAAAATCAAATGTTATTTATTAACACACTAGATAGTAGTAAAAATTATTGGTATCGTTGAGTACCAATATCGATTCCCAGGCACCAGGAATTGGTACAATATCGGTTCAAAAGTGAACGATACCATGACCCAAGAAGGTTGCATTTACAGAACTGAAAATGTTATGATCAAAATCATTTAATAATTATTAACACACTTAATAGTACTGAAAAGTTGCACTGTTGAGTACCAGTATCGATTACCGGTACCGATTACCAGGTACCAGGAATTGGTACCATTTCGGTTCAAAAGTGAACGATACCGTGACCCAAGAAGGCTGCACGTACTGGACTGAAAATGTTATGATCAAAATCAATTAATATTTATCAACACACTCGTTGGTACTAAAAATTGGTACAGTTGATTACCGATATCGATTCCCAGGTACCAGGAATTGGTACCGTCTTGCTTCAAAAGTGATCGATACCATGACCAAAGAAGGCTGCATGTACAGAACTGAATTTTTTTATGATCAAAATCAATTATTATTTATTAACACACTCAATAGTGCTAAAAAATGGTACCGTTGAGTACCGATATCGATTCCCAGGTACCAGAAACTGGTACCGTCTCGCTTCAAAAGTGAGCGATATCGTGACCGAAGAAGGCTGCATGTACAGGACTGAAAATGTTATGATCAAAATCAATTATTATTTATTAACACACTCAATAGTACTAAAAATTGGTACCGTTGAGTACCGATATCGTTCCCAGGTACCAGGAATT
>NC_084737.1:9588197-9596801 GCF_033978785.1 Entelurus aequoreus | reverse complement strand
TCAAAACAACACACTGTGTTGCTTGTTAGCAGGCCAGCTAGCTTCACAGATGTGTAAGTTACCCATGTCTTGGCCACTAATACACCCCCATACCATCACACATGCTGCCTTTTACACTTTCACCCTAGAACAGTCCCCATGGTTCTTTTCTTCTTTGGTCCGGAGGACACGACGATTTGAAATGTTCCTGGGTGTTGTTGATAAATGGCTGTGGCTTTGCATAGTAGAGTTTTAACTTGCACTTACAGATGTAGCGACCAACTGTAGTTACTGACAGTGGTTGTCTGAAGTGTTCCTGAGCCCATGTGGTGATATCCTTTACACACTGATGTCACTTTTTAATGCAGTACCGCCTGAGGGATGGAAGGTGTGTAATATCATGGCTTACGTGCAGTGATTTCTCCACATTCTCTGAACCTTTTGATGATATTACGGAGCGTAGATGGTGAAATCCCTCAATTCCTTGTTGAGAAATGTTGTTCTTCAACAATTTGCTCAGGCATTTGTCAACAAAGTGGTGACCCTCGCCCCCGTCCTTGTTTGTGAACGACCGAGCATTTCATGGAAGCTGCTTTTATACCCAATCATGGCACCCACCTGTTCCCAATTAGCCCGTTCACCTGTGGGATGTTCCAAATAAGTCTTTGATGAGCATTCCTCAACTCTCTCACTCTTTTTTGCCACTTGTGCCAGCTTTTTCGAAACATGTTGCAGGCATCAAATTCCAAATGAGCTAATATTTGCAAAAAATAACAAACTTTACCAATGTGAACTTTAAATATCTTGTCTTTGCAGTCTATTTACCATTTACACAACGTGCCAACTTCACTGGTTTTGGGGTGT
Organism: Entelurus aequoreus; assembly: GCF_033978785.1. NCBI lineage: Eukaryota > Metazoa > Chordata > Actinopteri > Syngnathiformes > Syngnathidae > Entelurus > Entelurus aequoreus. The sequence goes on along the minus strand of NC_084737.1, from coordinate 9,595,958 downwards.
GTAGGAAAAAGATAGTGTCTTATAGTCTGGAATGTACAGTACTTCCTGTGTGTGCACATATTTCCATAAATAGTACTTCTAGAATATTAGCTAAATACTAGTAATACACACATTACTGTCACAATAATATTCCCAAATGTACTTATTACTTGAATATGAGCATTGGTGGATGGAGATGTGAAAACATAAATCCATGCATTTACACTACTAGAATCTGAAGTCAATTCCAGTACACCGCCGGAATATGAATACATGCATTTACACCGCCGGAATATGAATACATGCATTTACACCGCCGGAATATGAATACATGCATTTACACCGGCGGAATATGAATACATGCATTTACCCCGCAGGAATATGAACACATGCATTTACCCCGCAGGAATATTAATGCGTGTATTCAGACGACTGGAATGTAGTGCACGTTTACTGCGCACACACACACACACACAAGATTTTTTGACACTCTATGTCTTGTTGGGGAAAAAACAAAACGTACTTACAAGCAGACACAGTGTGGAGACAGAAAAGGGAGAACGGACGCATTTTGGTGGAAAAAGTAAAGATAAAGGTGAAGTTATAACACTGGAGCGGCTAACATCCACCCACTGTGTTTTAGCTACTTCTAAATCACTAATCCTGGCCTCCACGGTGGCAAAGTAAGTTTTTTACAAGTAGCATTATCACTGGAGGACGAGGTATAGTTAAACAATGCTTCACTACACACCGTAAGAGGATACAATGTAAACAAATGCCATGGGTGGATCTACACCTGACATCCACTGTAATGATACCAAGTACAAGAGCGTATCTAGTTGATACCACTATGATATTTTTTAGATCGACACAAAATAGTTTTTCTTTTAAAGAAAAAAATTCATATTATGTTTATTAAGTCAGTAAATACGTCCCTGGACACTTTGAATATGACCAATGTATGATCATTTAACTACTTGGTATCGGATCGATACCTAAATGTGTGGTATCAACCAAAACTAATGTCAAGTATCAAAGAAGAGAAGAATAAGTGATTATAACATTTTAACAGAAGTGTAGATAGAACATGTTAAAACAGAAAATAAGCAGATATTAACAGTAAATGGACAAGTAGATTAATAATACATTTTTTACAGTTTGTCCCTTATAATGTGTACAAAATAATAGGTGTATAAATGACACAGTATGTTACTGCATAGACTAATTAGGAGTCTTTGTTTGTTTACTTACTACTAAAAGACAAGTTGTCTAGTATGTTCACTATTTTATTGAAGGACTAAATGACAATAATAAACATATGTTTCATGTACACTAAGATTTTTAATAATTCAATTATTTTGTGGTTCCCTTTATTTAGAAAAGTATCGAAAAGTATTGAAAAGTACATTTTGGTACTGGTACCAAAATATTGGTATCGGGACAAGCCTACTAGGAACATAATAAAACAATCACTTACTGTACAATGTCTGCTCTCACTGGTATGCCGACTGATGGGATGTTTATATATTCCCGTTTTGATGAAGTATCAATCATCATTTTCACTCAGGTAAAAAAAAAAAAAAAAGGTGCCGCCATAGAGCGTCTTTTCCTGTCTTTTTTCGCCATCTCCATGTCCAAGTTGGATGTCCAAGTTGACGACTTCTCGGTTTATGTCCACGATCTTCTACTACCCAGGTGAGAGGCACGATATATATCATCTAGAACTAACTTTCACCACCTCAGAGGTGATGCAGCGGCTCACCGGCTCAGTTTGTCAATGTCGCAGCATGAGCTGGTTAGCGCTCTGTGATCACGCCAAAAGTAGTTCCTCTGCGTTAGCGCTTATAGTAACAATTTCGCTAGTAATAATAATAATAATAATAATAATAATAATAATAATAGATTTTATTTGTAAAAAGCACTTTACATTGAGCAAACAACCTCAAAGTGCTACAGTGTAATAAAAAAAATATAAAAATAAAAAGATAATAAAATAAAAAAATTAAATAAAAATAAAACAGCCAAATAGCTAAAACTAGTATGCATATATCTAAAAAAAGGCTTTTTCAAAAAAAATTATTTTTAAGTCTTTTCTTAAAAGCATCCACAGTCTGTTGTGCCCTCAGGTGGTCAGGGAAAACGTAGTACTTTGTTAGTACATTTATTTTTTAAATGTTTTTTGGGATGGCTTAGTGGGCGCAATACATGACGCCTGCGAGCTTCGTTGTTAGCCACCAGCTGTATTTTACAAATTACCATGCAAAAAATAAAATAAAAACATACTTTCTTGTCCTGCGTAGGGATTTTAAATCATAGGCAAAATGGCCAAAAAGTTAATCGTCCTGTTTTTGAAACTCCCAACTTTTCTATTTGCTTCTCACTCTTTTTGAACCAAATTTTAAAATTCATTTTCCCACGAACATCATTTTCAGAAATCCTCATCATAATTAAAGATAAAAGTCATTTTTTCATTGACTTTCCCTAAATATGTAAAAGTATTCATATTGTCTTCATGTCATATTATGCTCCTTCCAGTGCTGTTGTTTTTAGATTAGACTTTTTATCCAATCAGAATACAGCGAGCTTATGTTGCCATGCTGCACCTAATCTGCCTTCAGAATCCACAATGTCTGTGCAAACACATACAGTTGATAGACAATTGCGATAGCCAATCGGATGACAAGTTGTTGACAGTAGCCTATCTAGGTAGCCTGGTGTTAATGAGACTGTGATTGGATGCTCACTTGTCACGCCAAAGTGAGTGTCCAATCACGAGTTGCAATTCACTGAAGCAGGAAGTGTTGTGCCGTAGCCAGACCCGGCCAGCGGAGAAATCAGCGGTACTCACTTTTGTAACCCACAAAGGAGGAGAACAAAACGTTGATTAGGTGTTACAAGAAGGATATTTAAAGAGAAACTACATCTTGTGAGAGGATGTCGGCGATGAAATGTGGAAATGCCCGCCACTTCCACTCCAATCAAGCGACTACGAGCGGTACCACTGGGTGCTACAAATATTTTATTTCTTTATTTTTTCACGTTTAATATGTTTTTTTTGTGCAATTTTAATGTTGACATTACCACACAAGATATGTTTTAATTGCTGATGCGGGTTTATTGATTTTTAAATATAAAAAAAATAACCCGTTTTGAACACTGTTGATGTGTTTCAATGCACGGGAAATGTGTTCCTGTATAGTATTTCTCCAGCAATGGTCATGTGGGGACCTCAATGATGCTATTTTGAGGGGTCATCATGGAAGTGGGACATCACTGAAGGCCTAGGTGGGAAAAATTTATTTTTACCGGGGGCCGCATGAGCAACCCGAGCACTGCTGGAGGGCCACACCGACAATATTTCAATTCAATTTTGCTCAAATTATTTTTTATATACCGTAAGATAAATAATAATAATAAGAATAATTTCATTTAACCTAACTTAACTTTATACAAAAGCATATTGCTTTTGATGGTTTTATTTTGAACACTGTCTTCCACAACACTTCCTGATGTATAATACAATGCAAAAATGTCCATTTCTGTCACTTTATCCTGCATCCTCTTTAAAAGTCCAACATTTTTCCCCGTCAGATTTGGACAACCATCTGTTGTCACACCTGCCAGCTTGTCCCATTTCAGTCCTAACATGTCCAAACACGCATTTACCTAATGTGAACAAGTCATTACCTGTGGTTGTCTCTTTAATTGACTGCATGGCTGCCAGCTCCTCCGTGATTTGAAAGTCTGCAGTTATCCCACGTAAGAAGATGAGCAGCGATAGTCTCGACCCGCCTCGTTACAGTGCGTCGGGAGAGTGACACATTCTCAAATGCGCCCCTCTTCTCCGGGCGTATCAGCGCAACAGAGTCCAATAAGCACTCCTTAATGAACTCTCCGTCAGAAAAACGCCTTACTTTTTCTGGCGATTTTGCGAGAAATGACGAAACTTGTCCTGACGGCTGCATCTCTGGGGGTGTGACATTTGGCAAAAAGTCCTTGTTGGGTTTGCAGTTTTACCATCAACGCATCATCAGACAGATTCCGCTATTTTTCCTGGTGCTTGGTCGTGTAGTGGCGATTCAAATGATATTCTTTAAACACAACAACGTGTGTACCACAAATTAAGCACATGGCTTTACCTTTAATTTCTGTAAAGAAACACTTGGCAGTCCATGTCTTGTTGAAAACACGCCATTCCTCATCAACTTTTCTCTTTTTAGCGTCTCGGGGGTAACCTTGCATCACTTGTCGCTGTGCACATTCACTCACAGGTTACACACGGACATACGCCCATAAATAACACTTTTCAAAATAAAAGCAGCACAGTTGTATTGCACGCACGACATAGATGTTTTTTTTACATTTATTTTGTCATTTGTGATTGCCGCTGTTCACATTCACTCGCAATCGCGCACGAGCATACGTCCACACGGAAGTAATACAAATAACGCTTTTCAAAACAAAAGCACACTCGACACGTGGAGTAAGTTGGCAGCCGCAGCCCCGTGTTTGTGTCCGTGACGAATGACGTTTAATCTTCCGGGTTCTAGCATCTCAATATTTGACACTCACTTAGCCGTGCAACAAGTCCCTCCCCCTTTGGCAGCAGACCGGAGCACTTTTAAGTGAAAGTGAAAGCATTAACGTGTCGTGTCTGAGGCGTGCGAGCGGGGCGCCGTCTCATAAAAAAAAAAGCTGCAGAGAATTACGGCTGATTTCCCTCACTCTGCCTCTAATGGCCTCCGCAGCCATCAGAGTTCATTCAGCGGCAAAATAGTTTGCCTTTCAGAGTGCGTCCGCTCGCTCCACGTTTAATTCGCAGACGCTAACGCGGAGCGCTTCCGACGGAGCGCTTCATTCGGAGTAAAAGGCCGTAAAACGAGATGGACCTGACAAAGTATTCCACTTGTTCCTGGCCAGTTTGTTGCTAGGCAGACTAGGCTCAGTTAAAAGCTGGCGACACGCACATAAGTCATGGCCGATGACGCGAAACACTGCCGCCAGTAGATTGCGGTCCTGTTGGAGACACTGATTGTTTTTTGACCCGAGACGCAGTGACGGCAGGCGACGTGCAGGGAAAAGTCATTTTGTCGGGTATACCTAAAGGGGGCGCCAATGTGGTGGAGGTCGTGGACCACGCTGACGACGCTGGGCGACAGAAACCTCCTGATTGACAATAATAATAATAATAATAATAAGTGAAGTGAATTATACTTATATAGCGCTTTTCTCTAGTGACTCAAAGCGCTTTACATAGTGAAACCCAATATCTAAGTTACATTTAAACCAATGTGGGTGGCACTGGGAACAGGTGGGTAAAGTGTCTTGCCCAAGGACACAACGGCAGTGACTAGGATGGCGGAAGCGGGAATCGAACCTGGAACCCTCAAGTTGCTGGCACGGCCACTCTACCAACCGAGCTATGCCGCCCCATATATATATATATATATATATATATATATATATATATATATATATATATATATATATATATATATATATATATATATAATAGATTTTATTTGTAAAAAAAAAAGCACTTTACATTGAGTAAACAACCTCAAAGTGCTACAGTGTATTAAAAAAATAAAATAAAAAGATAATAAAGAATAAATAAAAAATAAAAACTAGAACAGCCAAATAGCTAAAACTAGTATGCATATATCTAAAAAAAAAGGCTTTTTTTTTTAAAAAAAAAAAGAAGGGTTTTTAAGCCTTTTTTAAAAGCATCCACAGTCTGTGGTGCCCTCAGGTGGTCAGGGAGGGCGTTCCACATCCTGGGAGCGGCGTAACAGAAAGTGCGTCTCCTGGGGTTGTCTCCATACCAATATTTTGGTGCCGCTACCAAAATGTATTTCGATACTTTTCTAAATAAAGGGGACCACAAAAAAATGTAATTATTGTCTTTATTGTAACAAAAAATGTTAGTGTACATGAAACGAGATGGCGAAAAAGACAGGAAAAGACGCTCCGTGGCGGCACCTTTTTTTTAATTTATTTTTTTACCTGCGTGAAAATGATGATTGATACTTCTTCAAAACGGGAATATATAAACATCACACCAGTCGGCATCCCAGTGAGAGCAGACATTGTACAGTGAGTGATTGTTTTATTATGTTCCTAGTCGGCTTGTCCCGGTACCAAAATGTATTTCGATGCTTTCCGATACTTTTCTAAATAAAGGGGACCACAAAAAATGTCATTCTTGTCTTTATTTGAACAACAAATGTTAGTGTACATGAAACATATGTTTATTATTGTCATTTAGTCCTTCAATAAAATAGTGAACATACTAGACAACTTGTCTTTTAGTAGTAAGTAAACAAACAAAGACTCCTAATTAGTCTATGCAGTAACATATTGTGTCATTTATACACCTATTATTTTGTACACATTATGAGGGACAAACTGTAAAAAATGGATTATTCATCTACTTGACCATTTACTGTTAATATCTGCTTATTTTCAGTTTCAACATGTTCTATCTACACTTCTGTTCAAATGTAATAATCACTTATTCTTCTCTTCTGTGATACTTGACATTAGTTTTGGATGATACCACACATTTAGGTATGGATCCGATACCAAGTAGTTACAGGATCATACATTGCTCATATTTAAAGTCCTCATGTGTCCAGGGACGTATTTACTGACTTTATAAACATAATATGGAATTTGAAAAAAAGGAAAAAATAATATCGATGTTATCATAATAGTATCGACTCTTGTACTTGGTATCATTACAGTGGATATCAGGTATAGGTCCACCCATGGCATTTGTTTACATTGTGACGGCGGTGAGCTATTGTATCCTCCTACGGTGTGTAGTGAAGCATGTTTAGCTATTCCTCCTCCTCCAGTGATAATAATACTTGTAAGAAACTCACTTTATTTGTCGCCATGGAGGCCAGGATTAGTGATTTAGAAGTAGCTAAAACACTGTGGATGGACGTTAGCCGCCAGCTAGCGTGCCATGTCTTACAGCACCTCTTCCTGAGGGTGTTTCAGTGTTATAACTTCACCTTTATCTTTACTTTTTACACCAAAATGCGTCCATTCTCCCTTTTCTGTCTCCACACTGTGTCTGCTTGTAAGTACTCGGTGTGTGTGCGCTGCCCAACATGCTCCTCTGGTTCGTAAAAGCAGCAATGTCACCACGTGACGACGACGGAGGGGCTTGGGGGACTGCTACTTTTTGGAGGCGGTATAGTACAGAATATGACTGATTAGTAAGGCGGTACTACACTAGTACTGGTATACGGTAGAACCCTAGTACCCGCTCTTGTTCGTTTAATAGGATGTATGTTTCTCTTTTTCAAGCCAACACTGCTATTGATTTTGATGTCGGAGCCAATGACGATAGCAGGTAGAAAAACATGTCGGCCTTCGCCATACCTGTAGGCGGCCAGGACTAGAACGTGCACACACACACACACACACACACACACACACACATCACGTGTGATTGACAGCTCCCCAGAGGGCGGCAGTGAATAATTCAGCAGCGTCTGACAGACAAACATGAGACGGGCATCATCAACACTTTCCCCCGCAGGCCTTTTTTTTTTTTATTCATAATCGATAACTCTATTGAATTCTCCATCGACCTCCGTGTGGATGGCCGGCGAGACACGCCCGCGTAAAGACGCGCGCAGCTAGTTAGCAGCATCGGCCGCGGGGATGAGTGCCGTGCGGATCGATGCTGGAATATCGATATTGATATTTATGCTGTTCTAAAATCAAAATGTAGATACTTTGATACTTCAGGTATTTAAGATCAGG
>NC_084737.1:9575697-9580697 GCF_033978785.1 Entelurus aequoreus | reverse complement strand
TTGCCGGAAGACAAAGTCTACTAATGTCCGCTGGTTCACCCCAGAAAAGAAACCTGTTTGACACTTTCAACTTTAAACGTTAAGAGTATTTATGTCATGATCCTAGTTAGTTAGTTAGTTTTGGACTCCTTTAGTTCCTGTTTGTGCACCTCCTGAGTTTGTTTTGGTTGCCATGGTTGCTCATTATGTTCACCTGTCTCTGATTAGTGTTCGGCCGCTCACCTGCTACCCGAGCACTAATCAGAGGCATTATTTAAGCCTGCCTCAGTCAGCCTGGCGTCATTCTTTGCTAGTAGTTTGCTTCATGCCTTGCTACGTAAGTCTTGTTTGTTCATGCTACAGTTAGTACGTTTTTCTCCTCCATAGTTTATGCTAAGTGTTAGTTTAGCATCCCTTCCATTCCTTTTGCTTGTTTTCTGTTTTTTTGGTACTTTGCGTTATTTTTGTGAATAAATCATGTTTTAACCCAGGGGTGGGCAATTAATTTTTACCGGGGGCCGCGTGAGCAACCCGAGCACTGCTGGAGGGCCACATCGACAATATTTCAATTAAATTTTGCTCAATATTATTTTTGATATGTACCGTAAGATAAATAATAATTAATAATAATAGCAATACTTCAGCATAGTGTGTGTAACAGCATTCCATGACTAATATAAATAAATTAACATTAATAATAAATGACAGTAAAATAAGCACACGTATGACTGAGGAGTCATAGTGTAACTTTGTGTGGTGTTTGACGTGTCCGACTTTTTGTGTGGCCATAAACGCACCAGTGGTTTAGTGCTATGCGTGTTGGTGACAGATGACAAGTTGGTTTTGGCCTGGTTTGTACGGCAGAAAATGACTAGTTTCTCGAGATAGAAGTGTTTTACTCATGTTTTTGGTGTGGTTATGGCCGAATATAAACAGTTTTGCTCAATAAAGTGATCGATATAATTCCTGTCCTCGAAGCATCTCGATAAGACGTTACAATAATTGAACGGTGTTCAATTGAACGGTGTTGACGAACACCGTTAGGGCCGCTTGTTGTCACTGTCACTCAAAGTTGCATTGCAAAATTACATAGAATAAATATGTTTATTTTGTTTAGAATTCAGATGGGATTTGATTTGGTGGGCGGCATATATTTGCTTGAGCAGTGCGCAATTGCGCAGGCGCGCACCTTAGAGGGAACGTTGCTTGGCAGTCCATGTCTTGTTGAAAACACGCCATTCCTCATCAACTTTTCTCTTTTTAGCGTCTCGGGTGTAAACCGTGCATCACTTGTCGCTGCATGTGCACCTTCACTCGCGGGTTACACACGGACACACGCCCATAAATAATACTTTTCAAAATAAAAGCAGCACAGTTGTATTGCGCGCACGACATAGATGTTTTTTCAACTTTATTTTGTAATTTGTGATTGCAGCTGTTCACATTCACTCACAATCGCGCACGAGCATACGTCCACACGGAAGTAATGCAAATAGCGATTTTCAAAACAAAAGCAGCACCATTGTATTGCACACTCGACATAGATAGTTTTTTAAATTTATTTTGTAATTTATAATTGGCCTCACGCGGGCCGGACAGGGACGCACAAAGGGTCGGATTCGGCCCGCGGGCCGCAGAATGCCCAGGTCTGTTTTAACCTGAAGGCTTTGTCCGGAGTGGTCCGTCTGCATTCCTGGGAGAACGACCCCGCATAAAGATGCGACCCAAACGTGACAATTTATAGTTCAAGTCAAAGCAGGAACCATCAAAAAAAAAGATCATTTAGGTTGTTTTTTTCCTGCTGCTAACCAAAAAGTCATATTTAAAAGCCATTGTCGGTTTCATGTAAGTTTCATGTTTAAATAATGGTCATTGTCGTCAGTAGAATTTACAAATTGCATCTACAAGTAAAAAATAAATCAGCTCTCATTTACTCGAGGTTTTAGTCAAATTGGACATTGGTCGTCAAAAAACAACAAATATAGGTTGTGTAAATGGTAAATAAAAAGAGAATACAACAAATCCTTTTCAACTTATATTCAATTGAATAGACTGCAAAGACAAGATATTTCATGTTCACACTGAGAAACTGTCATTTTTTGCAAGTATTAGCTCATTTGGAATTTGATGCCTGCAACATTATTTCAAAAAAGCTGGCACAAGTGGCAAAAAAGAGTGAGAAAGTTGAGGAATGCTCATCAAAGACTTATTTGGAACATCCCACAGGTGAGCCGGCTAATTGGGAACAGGTGGGTGCCATGATTGGGTATAAAAGCAGCTTCCATGAAATGCTCAGTCGTTCACAAACAAGGACGGGGGCGAGGGTCACCACTTTGTCGACAAATGCCTGAGCAAAATGTTTAGGAACAACATTTATCAACCAGCTATTGCAAGGAATTTCCATCGACGCTCCGTAATATCATCAAAAGGTACAGAGAATCTGGAGAAATCACCTCACGTGAGCGGCAAGGCCGAAAACCAACATTGAACCTTCGATCCCTCAGGCGGCACTGCATCAAAAAGCCACATCGGTGTGTAAAGGATATCACCACATGGGCTCAGGAACACTTCAGAAACCCACTGTCAGTAACTACGGTTGGTCGCTACATCTGTAAGTGCAAGTTAAAACTCTACTATGCAAAGCCAAAGTCATTTATCAACAACACCCAGAACCGCCGCCGGCTTCGCTGGGCCCGAGCTCATCTAAGATGGACTGATGCAAAGTGGAAAAGTGTTCTGTGGTCTTGCAAATCATTATATTCTGTTTTTATTTACCATTTACACGAGGCGCCAACTTCACTGCTTTCGGGTTTTATAAAATGTCGGATGTAAGCTCCGATAAAAACAGTCCTGCAGCGTGTTTATTTGGGCAAAAGCTGCACTTAACATCTAAATAAGCGCACAAGGTCGGTCTTCTTGTATTTTAGTCATTTACAAAAGGCAAACATGGTAGGCTACAGGCTAATAGGAGCTCGCAGCTACACAACAGCTAAGCAAACAATAGCACACAAGCTAGACATACTACGTAATAAGTGTCTTTAATAAAACAGCACATTTGTCAACATAAACAAGTGATTATATTTACATACCACATACAAAGTCTCCAAGGCAGAAGCTTACTTGAAAGTATCCAGTAACAAAAGTGGCCGCATCATTTAACTTACTGCATCACCAAAAAGCTAATTACCTCTCCGCTTGAACCTAAAGATGACATAAGTGCATTTATTATTAAAGAGATCCACACTGAGAGGAGCCAGATGATGTGGTTCAGGCATCCGGTCGGAATGCCTGAACACCTCCCTGGGGAGGTGTTTAGGACGTGTCTGACCGGCAGGAGACCCCGGGGAAGACCCAGGACACGGTGGAGAGACTATGTCTCCCAGCTGGAAGAGCTGGACGAAGTCTGGGCTTCCCTGCTTAGCGCGGGAAGATATGGGATCTGACAAACAAGCCGTTTGGAATTTGCCCAATTGTGACGTCATTTACCCAAAGTGCTTTGCACCAGTCCGCCATTGTGGTCCATCCTCTTGTTGTGGGGCAGACTGGCTCGCACACGCACATTCACCCTCCGCTGTAGCCATGTCTGATACGATGTAGCGTTTAGTTCCGACTAATACCTGTCAGTAGACAGGCATTAGTTATATATGGAAGTGATAAAAACGACACCACAAAGATGGCATGGAGAAGACGCTGCCGAGGTGGAGGCCTGTAAAGAAGCTTGACTTCAAGGCACTTGAAGATGGTCTGTAAAACATCATCTATGCAGCATTTTGACCACCATTACATGTTATGTCAACCTTTTTGACCTGGGGGCCCAAATTTTCTACCACAAAGGGGCCCTCTCCATTATTAACACCTAATTAGTCATCTTACTCTTTATTTAACCGTCTTCAATAATTATATGTAACCTACTTACAGTTAAACAACATGAACCTTGTTAAAAGCGTGTGTTAATCACAAACTTTATTTTTATTTTTATCAAGGGTGAGGTCAGGCTAATTACAAAAATATATACTAATTAAAAATACAGCAAAACAAGACGCTCGTAAAAGCTGATGAAAAAAAATGGACATACAATCACACAGTGTCAAAAATAATTGTCAACAAATTAATAATAACAATATTAATAATAATAATAACAATACTATTATTATTATTATTATTAATAATAATAATTATTATTATTATTATATTATTATTATTATTATTATTATTAATATTTTTGATAATATTATTATTATTATTTTGTAAGCTTCTTAACTAAACTCAATAAAATCAAAGTACAAATACAGCTTCTCCACTTTAGTCATAATTCTTGCGCTTAAGAAACTTCTCTATGACTTAAGTTATGGACTTCTTCTGTTTGATATTATCATGACTGCCACAAGTGGTGGAAAAGTGTATTACAACTCGGACCACAGCTGAGGAACACACCTTTCGCTCGCCGCCTTATGGTTAAAAAAAAACACTGATGTAGACCACAAAGAAGTGTGTTCAATGTAACAATTATTATTTGACCCCGTTAAGGTTTCGGAGGACACTTTGAACAATTGTAACAAATAAGCAGAATAACAAGCTGATTCAATTTGTTTTAAAAATGCGTAAAAACTTTGCAACTTTTGCCACAACTCGGTGAAAAAGCTGCTACAAATGTCAACATTTTAAGCCACAACGTTAAAAAAAACTGTATAATTCTCAAGGGGACTGAATGTTACTGCCATAGGACTTCAACTGACACACACACACACACACACACACACACTCACACACACACACACACACACACACACACACACACACACACACACACACACACACACGTTCTTGTATTTGTTACCTTCTTGAGACCTGAGAAAAATGCCTACCTCTTTAGGACCACCCTTTCTAGATATATAAAGATGTGTATTTACAACATTAATAATACATACATACTATGCAAATATAAAAAAGGTAAGCTTTTAGTTAATTATTATTTAATTTTTTTAACTTGTTTTTTGTAATTGGTTTTTAATCTTCATTAT
>NC_084737.1:9560697-9568197 GCF_033978785.1 Entelurus aequoreus | reverse complement strand
TACGAGATCAACTTCAGATATATCTGTCCATTTTATGCTGGAACTATTATTTTGTTGGTTTTATGCGCTTTTGTCAAAGAAAACTTTGTTGTTTTTATATGGCAACTACACAATATATGCAATATTTACCACATAAAACATTTTAAAGTGAAATATTTAAAGTAATTGGAGCCTTGAAAATAATTTAATATAACATGGATTTTTTTGTCTTTTTGTTTTTGTTTTTTTTGTTACAATGGCAAAAAAAATAAAAGAAAGAAAGACAAAAAAAAAAAAAACAGCCTGCATGGCAGCTTTGTGTCAACATTGCATGTGTATATGTATATATGTGTGTATGTATATATGTATGTATGTATGTATGGATGTATGTATGTATGTATGTATGTGTATGTATATGTGTGTGTGTGTATATGTGTATATATATATGTGTGTATATATATATATATATATATATATATACACACACACACATATAAATACGTATATATATATGTGTATATATATATGTGTATATATATGTATATATATACAGGTATATATATATATACACGTGTATATATATATGTGTATATATATATATATGTATATATATATGTATATATATATGTATATATATATGTATATATATATATATATGTGTACATATATATATATGTACATATATATATATATGTACATATATATATATATATATATATATATATATATATATATATATATATATATATATATATATATATATATATATATATATATATATATGTACATATATATATATATATATATATATATATATATATATATATATATATGTACATATATATGTATATATATATATGTATATATACATATATATATATGTATGTATGTATGTATGTATGTATGTATGTGTATGTATGTATGTATGTCTGGGGAGAGGGAAGTCTGGTCTTCCCTGCTTAGGCTGCTGCCCCCGCGACCTGACCTCGGATTTTTTTTTTTTTTTTTTGTCCTGTCCAGCTTCTCAGGCAAATCATATAGTTGATGTAGATGCCCATATCGGCTGTTCAGATTTACTTTACAAAAGAGAAGTGTAGGATACTTCTCTTGTTGCCTTATTTGTATTTGACTTTTTTAAATGTATTTATATTATCATTTGGTGCAGTCGGGCCGCAGCAGGAGGGGATAGAAAGAGAAAAAAAAAAGGAAGACAGAGGGGGAAATTGTGGGTACAAGAGGGGGATAAGACAGAGAGACAAAAACAACAACAGCAAACACAACAACAACAACAACAACAGAGCAACATCAGCAAATACGACATGTACAAATATTATGGTAAAAGTAATAGCAAAGAAGCAGTTAGCGAAAATAAAAAATAATACAGAAATGATCATGAGCATTATTACACTACAAATGGAGCAATACAGATACCAATAGAAATAGTGCTATTGATAATGAATAATAGCAATAATTTACCTTTATTATCAACAATACAGTTGTTCAAATGCAACAATACATATACGTAATGATAACTAGAGATGTGAAAGAATGCAGAAAAATGGAGAGGAAGAAAGAGAAGCAACCTATATTAACCTTGTAGATTGTTATTCTTTTTTGTCTTTTTTTAATTAAATCCACATAAAAAAAAACAAGATACACTTACAATTAGTGCACCAACCCAAAAAACCTCCCTCCCCCATTCACACTCGTTCACACAAAAGGGTTGTTTCTTTCTGTTATTAATATTTCTGGTTCCTACATTATATATCAAAATATATCAGGCCTGGGCAATTATTTAGACTCGGGGGGCCAAATTTAGAGGATAAAAATGTGCCGGTATATCTATTTTTTAGGAAGACTAATACAAAAACCTCACAATAAAATCTGATTGAATGCTAAAAATGCTATGACAGACCGCCTTAAAAACGGAATGCAATTTTACATTTTTCTATAAAGGATAAAACCCTGAATATTGAGAACATATGAACGTCACACCCCCTCTCGGTCGACATATTTTACAATCAAGCCACACCCACACTGCTTGGTGCCTCGCCTGACCTGCTGTGACGTAGATTACCGTAGTAACTAGTAGGGTTGTACGATATACGGGTATTAGTATAGTACCGCGATACTAATGAATCATATTCAGTACCATACCGCCTCTGAAAAGTACCCTAAGATTTTTTGTTAAAATAAAGCCAATAATGCCATTTTTTCTGGTCCCCTTTATAAAGAAAAGTATCGAAATAATATTGGTATCAGGACAAGACTAGTCACTAAAATATCATGCAAAAGCACAGATTCCAAGCATAGAAATACTTAGTATAGTTGAAGACTTACGTCATTAGAAAACATGAGTGCACATCATAATGGCAGATTCACTTTCCATCTTAAAGATATAAAAAAATTATTTGGGACAAATTGAAAAGCTTAACGGGCCGCATGTGGCCCCCGGGCCTTCATTTGCCCAGGTCTGCCCTAGACTATGACGCCATACCACTCCGCAAGACACAATGTAGACAAAAATGTGGTTAGAAACAGGGGCGCTGAAAAGGGGGGGGTAAAGTAGACGGATTCTAGGGGCCCATGATGGAGGGGGGCCCAGAGAGGCCCCTAATGATGATGAAATTATAATACAGAAAAAATTATGACACTAAGTTATTAACTAACATATGGTAATGATAGTCAATAATACCGTTAAAATGCATAATTGTATGTAAAATAGCATCAAAAAATGTTGCCGCTGTGTTGGGGCCCCTGTAAAGATTCTTTTCATGGGGCCCAAAAATCCCTAGCGGCGCCCCTGGTTAGAAACTCTCAGGTGAGGACATTATTTGGACAGAAATAAATGAATGTAGTAGCTGTTGCATCTTTTTCTTATTGTCCTGCTCATTTTCCAAGTTGGTTTCCGGGGGCCTTCCTGATGATTCTGCTAATTTGCCCGCGGCCAAGTTAATCTTGTAAAAGCTGCAGGAGGAGCAAAGCCATATATATTGGAATAAAAAGTGGACAAAAAGTGGATTTACGAGTGTGAAACGCAACCAGCGCTGACGTGGCCCAGTTGGATGGAAAGCTCTCGGATACTCAGCGGGTTTTGACCGAGAGTGCTTCTTCATTTTTGAACAGCTTTCTTTTAGAGCAGGGGGTCACCAAGGCGGTGCCCGCGGGCACCGGGTCGCCCGTAAGGAACAGATGAGTAGCCCGCCAGCCTGTTCTAAAAATAGCTCAAATAGCAGCACTTACCAGTGAGCTGCCTCTATTTTTAAAATGTTATTTATTTACTAGCAAGCTGGTCTCGCTTTGCCCGACATTTTTAATTCTAAGAGAGACAAAACTCAAATAGAATTTGAAAATCCAAGAAAATATATTAAAGACTTGGTCTTCACTTGTTTAAATAAATTCATTAATTTTTTTTACTTTGCTTCTTATAACTTTCAGGAAGACAAATTTAGAGAAAAAATACAACCTTAAAAATGATTTTAGGATTTTTAAACACATATACCTTTTTACCTTTTAAATTCCTCCCTCTTCTTTCCTGACAATTTAAATCAATGTTCAAGTAAATGTATTTTTTTTTATTGTAAAGAATAATAAATAAATTGTAATTTAATTCTTCATTTTAGCTTCTGTTTTTTCGACGAAGAATATTTGTGAAATATTTCTTCAAACGTATTATGATTAAAATTCAAAAAAATTATTCTGGCAAATCTAGAAAATCGGTAGAATCAAATTTAAATCTTATTTCAAAGTCTTTTGAATTTATTTTTAACATTTTTGTTCTGGAAAATCTAGAAGAAATAATGATTTGTCTTTGTTAGAAAT
Organism: Entelurus aequoreus; assembly: GCF_033978785.1. Classification (NCBI taxonomy): domain Eukaryota; kingdom Metazoa; phylum Chordata; class Actinopteri; order Syngnathiformes; family Syngnathidae; genus Entelurus; species Entelurus aequoreus. The sequence continues at coordinate 9,564,396 of NC_084737.1, read as the reverse complement.
ATAGCTTGGTCCAATTTGTTATATATTCTAACAAAGTGCAGATTGGATTTTAACCTATTTAAAACATGTCATCAAAATTCTAAAATTAATCTTAATCAGGAAAAATTACTAATGATGTTCCATAAATTATTTTTTTAAGTTTTTCCCTTTTTTTTTTCGGTTGAATTTAGAATTTTAAAGATTCGAAATTGAAGATAAACTATGTTTCAAAATGTAATTGTCCTTTTTTTCGTGTTTTCTCCTCTTTTAAACCGTTCAATTAAGTGTAAATATCATTAATTATTAATAATAACATAGAGTTACAGGTAAATTGAGCAAATTGGCTATTTCTGGCAATTTATTGAAGTGTGTATCAAACTGGTAGCCCTTCTCATTAATCAGTACCCAAGAAGTAGCTCTTGGTTTCAAAAAGGTTGGTGACCCCTGTTCTAGAGCAATTAATGTTTACCGGGGCCCGCATGAGCAACCTGAGCACTGCCACTTTGACAATATTTCAATTAAATTTTGCTCAATATTATTTATGATATACCGTAAGATAAATAATAATAATAACAATAATTTCATTTAACCTAACTTAACTTTATACAAAAGCAGATTGCTTTTGATGGTTTTATTTTGAACACTGTCTTACACAACACTTCCTGATGTATAATACAATGCAAAAATGTCCATTTCTGTCACTTTATCTTGCATCCTCTTTAAAAGTCCAACATTTTTCCCCGTCAGATTTGGACAACCATCTGTTTTCACACCTGCCAGCTTGTCCCATTTCAGTCCTAACATGTCCAAACACGCATTTACCTAATGTGAACAAGTCATTACCTGTGGTTGTCTCTTTAATTGACTGCATGGCTGCCAGCTCCTCCGTGATTTGAAAGTCTGCAGTTATCCCCCGTAAGAAGATGAGCAGCGGGGCGGTGTCACGTACATCGCAGCTCTCATCCAAAGCCAGCGCAAAACGGTCAAAGTCGGCCGTTCTGTTCTTCAGCTGAAGCTCCAAGTTTCCAGCGATGGTCTCGACCCGCCTCGTTACAGTGCGTCGGGAGAGTGACACGTTCTCAAATGCGCCCCTCTTCTCCGGGCGTATCAGCGCAACAGAGTCCAATAAGCACTCCTTAATAAACTCTCCGTCAGAAAACGCCTTACTTTTTCTGGCCATTTTGTGAGAAATGACGAAACTTGTCCTGACGGCTGCATCTCTGGCGGTGTGACATTTGGCAAAAAGTCCTTGTTGGGTTTGCAGTTTTACCATCAACGCATCAGCCTCCCTTGCGCGCGCTTCATCAGACAGATTCCGCTATTTTTCCTGGTGCTTGGTCGTGTAGTGGCGATTCAAATGATATTCTTTAAACACAGCAAGCTGTGTACCACAAATTAAGCACACGGCTTTACCTTTAATTTCTGTAAAGAAATACTTGGCAGTCCATGTCTTGTTGGAAAAACGCCATTCCTCATCAACTTTTCTCTTTTTAGCGTCACGTTGGTAACCGGGCATCACTTGTCACTCACAGGTTACACACGGACATACGCCCATAAATAACACTTTTCAAAATAAAAGCAGCACAGTTGTATTGCACGTACAACATAGATGTTTTTTTACATTTATTTTGTCATTTGTGATTGCCGCTGTTCACATTCACTCACAATCGCACACGAGCATACGTCCACACGGAAGTAATACAAATAACGCTTTTCAAAACAAAAGCAGCACCAACTCGACATTGATATTTTTTTACATTTATTTTGTAATTTATGATTGGCCTCACGCGGGCCGGACAGGGACTCACAAAGGGCCGGATGTGGCCCGCGGGCCGTCGAATGCCCAGGTCTGATCAGGCCTGGCCCTAACCAATCTGGCGCCCTAGGCAAGATTTTAGGTGGCGCCCCCCCCCCCCCCCCACATCGGCAGTGAAGTGTATATACTCACAAGAAACCGAATAGCTTTGTCTTTGACCTTTTTTTTTTACTTAAAGAAAGCAAATTAACATATTATATGAGAATGTTATGTTATGATTATCTTTAACCGAATCACAGCAGTGCTCAAATTAAAAAACATCATTCCCTCCCATGTGATATTGCTTAATTAACATTAATGATGTGCACTTTAACAACTAGGCTTACAACTATACCTAATATATAAAGAGGTGGAAAAGTGACTATTACCTGCAGGGCAAACATTAGCTAACCAGAAGGCAATAACAATGTAAACAAAAAACACCTGCTTAAAAGATCTAATACAAATGTCCCTGAGGAATGTAAGGTGGGAGTACTGTAATTACCTAACGTTACATTATTATTTTCCAAAACAATTTAGCCCCTCCACAATATTAACCCGACGTTAAAACAGAACTAGCTATTTATTGATTAGCAATTGCCGAATCATGTAACATTAGCTTAATGCTAAAAAGCCAGGTTACTATCACATTCTGTAACAGACAAATAATTTCATGTAGGCCAACGTTACCTACCTGCTACCTCTGTCTTTTTCTCGTTTCTCCTCCTCTTCTTTTCTATTTTTTCTTCCCTGGGCACCTGACAGTTTTGGCCGTTTTGACATCTTGTGTTGATTTTTTGATGTGGTAAGAGTCATGATACGGGAAGGGAGGGGGCGCACCGTGCGGGGGGAGGGGGGGGGGGCGTAATGTTGTAACAAATAATATTTCTATTAAATAGGCTTTACTTTGCATTTTAATTAACGTGGGATTATTTTTTGTATTTAGAAATAATAGTACCAACTTTTCTTTTTTTTTTTTCTCCAACATTTGTGGCACTGGCGTGGCGCCCCCTGATGGACGGTGCCCTTAGCATTTGCCTATACGGCCTATACCACGGGCCGGCCCTGGGTCTGATCTAGAGTGACACGTCCCCATGGGAAATCATGTAAACTAGAGAAAAAAAAAACTGTTCCAGGTTCAAACTGGGGCCACACTAAAAACCTTTACTCACCCTTTGAAGGCAATGTGGTCACCTAGTGGCCTTTTATAGGTACTACAGTGTCCTTTATTCTGCAAAGCCCAAAAGCAGTGAAGTTGTCAGGTTGTGTAAATGCTAAATAAAAAGAGAATACAACAAATCCTTTTCAACTTATATTCAATTGAATGGACTGCAAAGACAAGATATTTCATGTTCACACTCTAAAACTTTGTCATTTTTGGCAAATATTAGCTTGTTTGAAATTTGATGCCTGCGACATGTTTCAAAAAAGCTGGCACAAGTGGCAAAAAAGAGTGAGAGAGTTGAGGAAAGCTCATCAAAGACTTATTTGGAACATCCCACAGGTGAACAGGCTAATTGGGAACAGGTGGGTGCCATGATTGGCTATAAAAGCAGCTTCCATGAAATGCTCAGTCGTTCACAAACAAGGACGGGGGCGAGGGTCACCACTTTGTCAACAAATGCCTGAGCAAATTGTTGAAGAACAACATTTCTCAACCAGCTATTGCAAGGAATTTTCATCTACGCGCCGTAATATCATCAAAAGGTTCAGAGAATCTGGAGAAATCACTGCACGTAAGCCATGATATTACACACCTTGGATCCCTCAGGCGGTACTGCATCAAAAAGCCACATCGGTGTGTAAAGGACATCACCACATGGGCTCAGGAACACTTCAGAAAACCACTGTCAGTAACTACAGTTGGTCGCTACATCTGTAAGTGCAAGTTAAAACTCTACTATGCAAAGCCAAAGCCATTTATC
>NC_084737.1:9410789-9543177 GCF_033978785.1 Entelurus aequoreus | reverse complement strand
GACTCCTACTTTGAGTACCTGTTGAAAGGCGCCATCTTGCTGCAGGACGAGGAGCTGCTGCAGATGTTTGAGGGTGAGTCAGGTGACCTTCTGGTGACCTTCTGGGGCGCGAGAACAACGGAGGTGTGACTTTGTCCGCCAGCGTACGACCGCGCCATCCAGAACTACACGCGCTTCGACGACTGGTACCTTGTGGTCCAGATGCACAAAGGAAACCGTGTCCATGCCGTCTTCCAGTCCCTGGAGGCCTTCTGGCCGGCCTGCAGGTAGCCACGCCCCCTTCGCCGTGCGAGGCCACCCCTCACAGACTCTGGCTCTTTTCAGCTCTCTGCTGGGGAACCTGGAGCGGCCGTGAGAACCTTCCAGAACTACTAACCGGTGTGGAGGCAGTTTGGAAGTCTACCCCGAGTTCTACAGCATCCCTCAGGGGTCCACAGCGTGGACAAGAGGGAGGGCTACCCGCTCAGACCCGGTCCGTTCATTTCCACGCCCGAGGCGGACGCCCGTTAATGTCGGCCGAGTTTGCGGTGCAGAGCTGATGGAGAGCGCCATGACCTGTTCCGAGCCACGGGGGACCACACCTACCTGCAACTGGGTCCTCGACGCCCTGGAGTCCATCGAGAAGATCGCCCAAGAGCCTTGCGGCTACGCCAGCGTGGGTGAGGGGGGCGGGGCTCCAGTCGGGACGACGTTCATGTTTCTTACGCTCTCAGGTGAAGGACGTGCGAGATCACCAGCTGGACAACAGGATGGAGTCCTTCTTCCCTGGCCGAGACCCTCAAGTAACCTCTACCTGCTCTTTGACCCCCGCCCACTTCCTGCACGGCGGCGGGGCCGAGTCGTGGGAGGAGGGTGGCGAGGATGGCGAGTGCGTGCTGAGCGCGGGCGGCTACATCTTCAACACGGAGGCACACCCCTCTAGACCCGGCGGCGCTCCACTGCTGCAGCCGACACGCCCGCGAGCGCCAGGAGCTGCGCGACATCCTGCTGGGCGAGCGCTCGGCGCCGCCCGCCTCGCACGCCGACGACCACCCGCCCGGACGATCCCAAAGCATCGCTTTGAAGCCCGGCAAGAGGAAGACGGCGCCCACGCTGTCCTGTCCCGTCCAGCCTTTCAGCGCTCGCCTGGCCGTCCTCGGGCAGGTTTTCACAGACAACACCTGACCTCGTACGTCATGTGACACTTTGGGACGTCCTTTTGGCTCTGGGAGCATCTTGGTTTGGTCACGTGACTCTGTGGGATTAAAGTCTATTTTTATTACAGCCACGTGTCTTACTGACTGTCACCACTGGGGGGCAGCACATGACTTGGTCAATCCACTTCTGGACCAGCACAAATCCCCTCCTTCCGTCCTTCCTCATCTCCTTGTCTCCTGTGTCCTTAACATTTCCTTCATCTTGTCTCTTCACCTTCCCCTCCTCCACTCAGGTGTGGTTCTGGACTCTGGTCTTTCTTGCATTCCTCCATGGTGACAAAGTGCTCAGAGCCTTCTGGACTTGTGTCTTTAAAGGTCCGTCCACCTTCTGGACTCTTGACTTTAAAAAGTCCGTCCACCTTCTGGACTCTTGACTTTAAAGGTCGTCCACCTTCTGGACTCTTGACTTTAAAGGTCCGTCCACCTTCTGAACACTTGACTTTAAAGGTCCGTCCACCTTCTGAACTCTTGACTTTAAAGGTCCGTCCACCTTCTGAACTCTTGACTTTAAAAGGTCAGGTGGGTGCCATGATTGGGTATAAAAGCAGCTTCCATGAAATGCTCAGTCGTTCCCAAACAAGGACGGGGGCGAGGGTCACCACTTTGTCAACAAATGCCTGAGCAAATTGTTTAAGAACAACATTTCTCAACAAGGAATTTAGGTATTTCACCATCTACACTCCGTAATATCATCAAAAGGTTCAGAGAATGTGGAGAAATCACTGCACGTAAGCCATGATATTACACACCTTGGATCCCTCAGGCGGTACTGCGTCAAAAAGCCACATCAGCGTGTAAAGGATATCACCACATGGGCTCAGGAACACTTCAGAAAACCACTGTCAGTAACTACAGTTGGTCGCTACATCTGTAAGTGCAAGTTAAAACTCTACTATGCAAAGCCATTTATCAACAACACCCAGAAACGCTTCGCTGGCCCTGAGCTCATCTAAGATGGACTGATGCAAAGTGGAAAAGTGTTCTGTGGTCTGACGAGTCCACATTTCAAATTGTTTTTGGAAACTGTGGACCAAAGAGGAAAAGAACCATCCGGACTGTTCTAGGGTGAAAGTGTAAAAGGCAGCATGTGTGATGGTATGGGGGTGTATTAGTGGTCAAGACATGGGTAACTTACACTTCTGTGAAGGCACCATTAATGCTGAAAGGTACATACAGCTTTTGGAGCAACATATGTTGCCATCCAAGCAACGTTATCACGGACGCCCCTGCTTATTCCGGCAAAACGATGCCATCATTCATAGTAAAAGAGTGCGGGTACTAGACTGGCCTGCCTGTAGTCCAGACATGACAATGTATGAAGGCTAAAATATGATAAGGGAGACTGTTGAACAACTTAAGCTGTACATCAAGCAAGAATGGGAAAGAATTCCACTTCAAAAATGTGTCTCCTCAGTTCCCAAACCTTTACTGAGTGTTGTTAAAAGGAAAGGCCATGTAACACATTGGTAAAAATGCCTTTTTTGCAATGTGTTGCTGCCATTAAATTCTAACTTCATGATTATTTGCAAAAGTTTCTGAGTGTGAACATGAAATATCTTGTCTTTGCAGTCTATTCAATTGAATATAAGTTGAAAAGGATTTGTTGTATTCTCTTTTTATTTAGCATTTACACAACCTGACAACTTCACTGCTATTGGGCTTTGTACCTGCATCATCACCCAGGAAGAGCAAAGTGTACTTCCTGAGCAGGTCAGTGGTTCCGGTGAAACCAAAGGAACGACCTAACCCTGAACCGGCGATGTAACCCAACAGAACCGGACACAAGTAGAACCCAGCGGCCAGTGGAACCAAAGCACAGCAGCTGACACACCAGCAGGTTCTAGAAGCAGCGGTCCAGATGTTTGCCTAAATTGCTGGACGTGGTTGCTAGGGAGGGGTCGGCTTCCAGGAGCGTGACATCATCAGAGTGCACGTGCAGTGACAACTGAGAACTGGAGTGGTCCTGAGAACTGGAGTGGGCCCGGTGAGAACTGGAGTGGTCCTGAGAACTGGAGTGGGCCCGGTGAGAACTGGAGTGGGCCCGGTGAGAACCCTCAAATTGAAGTGTTTAAAGCTGCTTTAATGTGGACTTTATGATATGATTGTTGTGTAACAATGTGTGTGTTTCCTTTGTGTCTCCACACACACACACACACACACACACACACACGGTTTATGTGTCTCACACCATTCATACTTACCATGCATACCCTACCATGTACAGTATACTTACCGTGCATACCCTACCATGTACAATATACTTACCATGCATACTTACATGCATACCCTACCATGTACAGTATAATTACCATGCATACCCTACCATGTACAGTATACTTACCATGCATACTTACCATGCATACATACCATACATACCTGCCATGCATACTTACATGCATACATACCATACACACTTACCATGCATACCTGCCATGCATACTTACATGCATACATACCATACATACTTACCATGCATACTTACATGCATACATACCATACATACCTGCCATGCATACTTACATACATACATACCATACATACTTACCATGCATACCTGCCATGCATACTTACCATGCATACATACCATATGTACTTACCATGTATACATACCATACACACTTAACATGCATACCTGCCATGCATACTTACATGCATACATACTTACCATGCATACCTGCCATGCATACTTACCACACATACTTACTATGCATACTTACCATGCATACCCTACCATGTACAGTATACTTAACCATGCATACTTACCATGCATACTTGCCATGTACAGTATACTTGCCATGTATACTTACCACACATACTTACCATGCATACCTGCCATGCATACTTACAGTACATGCATACATACCATACATACTTACCATGCATACTTACATGCATACATACCATGCATACCTGCCATGCATACTTACCATGCATACATACCATATGTACTTACCATGTATACATACCATACACACTTAACATGCATACCTGCCATGCATACTTACATGCATACATACTTACCATGCATACCTGCCATGCATACTTACCATGCATACTTACCACACATACTTACTATGCATACTTACCATGCATACCCTACCATGTACAGTATACTTAACCATGCATACTTACCATGCATACTTGCCATGTACAGTATACTTGCCATGTATACTTACCACACATACTTACCATGCATACCTGCCATGCATACTTACAGTACATGCATACATACCATACATACTTACCATGCATACCTGCCATGCATACTTGGCATGCATACTTACCATGCATACTTACATGCATACATACCATACATACTTACCATGCATACTTAAATGCATACTTACATGCATACATACCATACATACTTACCATGCATACCTGCCACACATACTTACATGCACAATACTTACCATACATACTTACCATGCATACTTACAATGTACAGTATACTTGCTGTGCATACTTACCATGCATACTCACAATGTACAGTATTCTTTCTGTGCATACTTACCATGTATACTTACCAAGTATACTTACCATGCACTCTTGCTGTGCATACTTATGTAAATGTTTACTTCATGAAAACAATACAGCTGGAGACAAATTAAAACAAATGTTTTTAGCCTATTCAGACACACACACACACACACACACACACACACACACACACACACACACACACACACACACACACACACACACACACACACACACACACACACACACAGAGTCATCTGTTCATCATTAGCAGTTCGTCAATGACAACAAAATCAGAAGGGCGAGGCTCACATCGCTGCATAGTCTTCTCATGAAATGTGTGTGTGTGTGGGTGTGAGAGTGTGAGTGTGTGTGAGTGTGTGTGTGTGTGTGTGTGTGTGGGATGTATGGAGGAGGCTCTCAGGCCAGTATTTTTTCCTCATCATTCCTGCTATATGACGTAAGGGGAATTCCATCCTAAGCTCGGCACCTTGCAAGCGGAATATGACGTGTGTGTGTGTGTGTGTGTGTGTGTGTGTGTGTGTGTGTGTGTGTGTGTGTGTGTGTGCTGACATGTCTTCAATGTTGTGTCAACATGCAAACACTTAAGTGACTCCACCCTGCAAAGAAGATCCAGAACATGACTACACTTTTGTTGTGGTTATCTGCTTCTTTGTCCTCAAATGTTGCACTCTAAAATGATCCCATGCATCCATGGGAGTTCTTTATTTTATATATATATATATATATATATATATATATATATATATATATACTACCGTTCAAAAGTTTGGGGTCACCCAAACAATTTAGTGGAATAGCCTTCATTTCTAAGAACAAGAATAGACTGTCGAGTTTCAGATGAAAGTTCTCTTTTTCTGGCCATTTTGAGCGTTTAATTGAGCCCACAAATGTGATGCTCCAGAAACTCAATCTGCTCAAAGGAAGGTCAGTTTTGTAGCTTCTGTAACGAGCTAAACTGCTTTCAGATGTGTGAACATGATTGCACAAGGGTTTTCTAATCATCAATTAGCCTTCTGAGCCAATGAGCAAACACATTGTACCATTAGAACACTGGAGTGATAGTTGCTGGAAATGGGCCTCTATACTCCTATGTAGATATTGCACCAAAAAGCAGACATTTGCAGCTAGAATAGTCATTTACCACATTAGCAATGTATAGAGTGTATTTCTTTCAAGTTAAGACTAGTTTAAAGTTATCTGCATTGAAAAGTACAGTGCTTTTCCTGCAAAAATAAGGACATTTCAATGTGACCCCAAACTTTTGAACGGTAGTGTATATATATACATATATATGTGTATATATATACATATATATGTGTACACATATATATATATATATATATATATATATATATATATATATATATATATATTAGGGCTGCAACTAACGATTAATTTGATAATCGATTAATCTGTCGATTATTACTTCGATTAATCGATTAATAATCGGATAAAAGAGACAAACTACATTTCTATCCTTTCCAGTATTTTATTGAGAAAAAAAACAGCATACTGGCACCATACTTATTTTGATTATTGTTTCTCAGCTGTTTGTACATGTTGCAGTTTATAAATAAAGGTTTATTTAAAAAAAAAAAAAAAAAAAAAAGCCTCTGCGCATGCGCATAGCATAGATCCAACGAATCGATGACTAAATTAATCGGCAACTATTTTTTATAATCGATTTTAATCGATTTAATCGATTAGTTGTTGCAGCCCTAATATATATATATATATATATATATATATATATATATATATATATATATATATATATATATATATATATATATATATATATATATATATATATATATATATATATATATATATATATATAAATCTTTAATATATATATTATATCATGTGTGTGTTTATACACTATTGTATTATATTATGTGTGTTTATACACTATTATATTAAAGATCTCCTGGACCAACCCACCAGCTCCAGGCTGGGTCGTTGCCTTAGATCAGACAACCAGATGACCCTGAAGGTCCCACGGTCAAACCTAGTGACAAGGGGAGACCGTGCTTTCTCAGTGATGGCACCTAGGTTGTGGAATAAGCTCCCCCTGAGTATTAAGTCCGCCACCACTCTGGACTCTTTTAGAGCACGGCTTAAAACTCACCTTTTTACCGCAGATGACTTTTAATCTATGTTTTCATTGTGAGTCTTAAATGTTTAGTTTAGATTCCTTTGTGTGTCTCAGTCTCTGTTTCTGTTTTTTTGTTTCTCCAGTCGGGCTGCGCCCCGGGCTGATGTAACAGTTGGTTGGGGGGCGCATAATAAATGAAAATAACATAACATAACATAACATTATATTATGTTATATTATGTGTGTGTTTATACACTATTATATTATATTATATTATGTGTGTGTTTATACACTATTATATTATATTATGTGTGTGTTTATACACTATTATATTATGTGTGTGTTTATACACTATTATATTATGTTGTGTTTATACACTATTATATTATATCATGTGTGTGTTTATACACTATTATATTATATAAGTTGTTTTGGAAACTGTGGATGTCGTGTCCTCCGGACCAAAGAGGAAAAGAAGCATGGGGACTGTTCTAGGGTGAAAGTGTAAAAGGCAGCATGTGTGATGGTATGGGGGTGTATTAGTGGCCAAGACATGGGTAACTTACACATCTGTGAAGGCGCCATTAATGCTGAAAGGTACATACAGCTTTTGGAGCAACATATGTGGCCATCCAAGCAACTTTATCATGGGCGCCCCTGCTTATTTCAGCAAGACGATGCCAAGCCAGGTGTTACAACAGCGTGGCTTCATAGTAAAAGAGTGCATGTACTAGACTGGCCTGCCTGTAGTCCAGACATTGAAAATGTGTGAAGGCTAAAATATGAGAAGGGAGACTGTTGAACAACTTAAGCTGTACATCAAGCAAGAATGACAAATAATTCCACTTCAAAAATGTGTCTCCTCAGTTCCCAAACCTTTACTGAGTGTTGTTAAAAGGAAAGGCCATGTAACACACTGGTAAAAATGCCTTTTTTGCAATGTGTTGCGGCCATTAAATTCTAAGTTCATGATTATTTGCAAAAAAATACCAAAGTTTCTCAGTGTGAACATGAAATATCTTGTCTTTGCAGTCTATTCAATTGAATATAAGTTAAAAAAGGATTTGTTGTATTCTCTTTTTATTTACCATTTACACAACCTGACAACTTCACTGCTTTTGGGCTTTGTAAACAAAACTAAATAAATATGTTTTTAGCCTTGTCAGATCATAACCCCACTGTCCCTACAGTCTGCACATACGATGTACAAATATTATTAATTGATCCCTGATGGTGTAATGGTACACGCTTCACGGCAGGGAGTACGGGTTCAATTCCCAGCCAGGGTTGCGTCATTAAGGCGTAAAAAGTAGGCCAAAACCATTCATGCGGTGAACTCGCTGTGGCCACACCTGACAGGGAAAAACTGAAAGTGGAAAAAAAGAAAACCAAAAATGAATAATTAATGAATTAAAAGAAACACAAAATAAATAATAAAGTACAAGTATTTTTTGTATTATTATTCAAAATATGATTGAATACAAATATCATAAAACACATACTAAAAATATATTTTAAAAAATTAAATATAAAAAAAAAAGTTTTTACATTATTGTTCATTATTTTAATTTTTTTTAGTAAACTGAAAAAATATATAACTACAAATATATTCACATATTAATATATAAATAACTACACATATTTCTAAATTAATAAACACAAACAAATAAATAACTTTATACGTATATATCTATAATATCTATTTAACAAATATTGTGTAATTGTATCCAGACTTAAAATACGACACATACCTCAAAAATATTAATTTATTACGATTTATTATTATTTTACTTTAGTATACCTAATTACATGTAAATGTATTTTTTTTTACATCATAAATCGTAAAAAAAAAAAAAAAGATGTAATAAATACAAAATATTATTTATGACGTCACATTTGTCATATAAAATTCTGGCTTTTTTGTTTTTGTTTAACAATATTGCCAATATTTTTGTTTTCCTTGTAAAACTGTGACATTTTTTGAGTAAAAGGATGAGTTTTGTCATCATTTTGCCAAATAAAATTCCCATTATTATTATTACAATATCACCAACATTTGAAAGTTTTCTTATAACATTGTGACTTTTGTCGAGTAAAATGACGACTCTTTTCATAAAATTGCCCAAATCTTAAGCTTTTCTTGCAAAAAAGTGCGACTGCTATTGAGTAAAATTCCAACTTTTATCATATAACATTGCACAAATGTTCAGTTCTTCTTGTAAAATTTGGACTCGCGTTGAGTAAAATGACGACTTTTATTATAATACTGCCAAAAGTCTACGTTTTTTTGGTGAAGTTTGACCTTTTTCTTGTGAAATTCCAACTCATTTTTCACAACAAGCTTTTTTATATTTGCATAGTATGTATATATTATTAATGTTGTAAATACACTTCTTTATATATCTAGAAAGGCTGGTTCTAAAGAGGGAGGCATTTTTCTCAGGTCTCAAGAAGGTGACACATACAAGAATGTGTGTGTATGTGTGTGTGTGTGTGTGTGTCACAGGAAGCTGAAAGGGTGAACAAATTAAAGAGAATCCCCAGGGTGGACAAAGGGGATATTAGACTCCAGCCTCATGCTGACTTTGTTATTGTAGTAGAATTTCTGACCTTTGACCTATATTGCATGTCTAATGGGAATGTACGCTCATTTGATTTCTTTCCTATTCTGTGCCAGTGGGACAAAAGTGAATGTTAAGTCGTGCCAACCTGTCTACAGAATGTGTTGACTGTCTAAAGGATTCCAGTTGTTATGGAACAGATAGGAAAAACAACAAGACATTGAGGCACTCGATAAGGAACAATGACGCACAACAGACATATAAAAAATGGCAGAAGACCGGAACTAGAGAGTGATTTTGGCTTGTGTGTGTCTTGTTTGCTCCGGAGTGACATGTGGTCTGTCTGCACGGCCAACTCAATTCAACCTGCACTTCTGATAATGGGTAAATACATTTGTTGTACTAAACTACTTTTGTTGCCTGTTTAAGCTTCGGACAATCCACTACATTATCACAGCTAAAGAGCGTGCCTTCCACTTGGTGACAAGTGAAGGCACAAACATCTCCAGCCAGGAAGGTCACAATGAGCTCCAGATTTCAAAACAAAAGACTTGCAGCATGTATTAAAAATGATGCTGATAGTAGAAGAGAGGTCAATAAAACAAAATACAGGTCAATAAAACAAAAAAAAAGGGGGTCAATAAAACAAAAGAGAGGTCAATAAAACAAAAAAAGGGGGTCAATAAAACAAAAAAAAAGGGGGTCAATAAAACAAAAAAAGGGGGTCAATAAAACAAAAGAGAGGTCAATAAAACAAAAAAGGCGGTCAATAAAACAAAAGAGAGGTCAATAAAACAAAAGAGAGGTCAATAAAACAAAAAAAAGGGGGTCAATAAAACAAAAGAGGTCAATAAAACAAAAAAAGGGGGGTCATTAAAACAAAAGAGAGGTCAATAAAACAAAAAAAAGGGGGTCAATAAAACAAAAGAGGTCAATAAAACAAAAAAAAGGGGGTCAATAAAACAAAAGAGGTCAATAAAACAAAAAAAAGGGGGTCAATAAAACAAAAGAGGTCAATAAAACAAAAGAGAGGTCAATAAAACAAAAAAGAGGTCAATAAAACAAAAAAAGGGGGTCAATAAAACAAAAGAGGTCAATAAAACAAAAAAAGGGGTCAATAAAACAAAAGGGGTCAATAAAACAAAAAAGGCGGTCAATAAAACAAAAGAGGTCAATAAAACAAAATAGGCGGTCAATAAAACAAAAGAGAGGTCATTAAAACAAAAGAGAGGTCATTAAAACAAAAGAGAGGTCAATAAAACAAAAGAGAGGTCAATAAAACAAAAAAAAGGGGGTCAATAAAACAAAAGAGGTCAATAAAACAAAAGAGGTCAATAAAACAAAAGAGGTCAATAAAACAAAAGAGAGGTCAATAAAACAAAAAAAGGGGGTCAATAAAACAAAAGAGGTCAATAAAACAAAAAAAGGGGGTCAATAAAACAAAAGAGAGGTCAATAAAACAAAAAAGGGGGTCAATAAAACAAAAGAGAGGTCAATAAAACAAAAGAGAGGTCAATAAAACAAAAAAAAGGGGGTCAATAAAACAAAATAGAGGTCAATAAAACAAAAAAAAGGGGGTCAATAAAACAAAATAGAGGTTTAAAGGCCTACTGAAATGATTTTTTTTTATTTAAACGGGAATAGCAGATCCATTCTATGTGTCATACTTGATCATTTCGCCATATTGCCATATTTTTGCTGAAAGGATTTAGTAGAGAAAATCGACGATAAAGTTCGCAACTTTTGCTCGCTGATTAAAAAAATCCTTGCCTGTACCGGAAGTAGCGTGACGTCACAGGAGCTAGTATTCCTCACAATTCCCCGTTGTTTACAATGGAGCGAGAGAGATTCGGACCGAGAAAGTGATGATTACCCCATTAATTTGAGCGAGGATGAAAGATTCGTGGATGAGGAACGTTACAGTGAAGGACTTGAGAGGCAGTGATGGACGTATCTTTTTTCGCTCTGACCGTAACTTAGGTACAAGCTGGCTCATTGGATTCCACACTCTCCTTTTTCTATTGTAGATCACAGATTTGTATTTTAAACCACCTGGGATACTATATCCTCTTGAAAATGAGAGTCGAGAACGCGAAATGGACATTCAGTGCCTTTTATCTCCACGACAATACATCGGCGAAATGCTTTAGCTACGAGCTAACGTGATAGCATCTTGC
The DNA here is from genome assembly GCF_033978785.1 of Entelurus aequoreus. NCBI lineage: Eukaryota > Metazoa > Chordata > Actinopteri > Syngnathiformes > Syngnathidae > Entelurus > Entelurus aequoreus. Next base: position 9,531,641 of record NC_084737.1, on the reverse strand, counting down.
TTTAACTGCATATAGAAACAAAAGAAATAAACCCCTGACGGGAAGTATAGATAGAAAATCAACAATACTATTAAACCGTGGACATGTAAATACACGGTTAATGCTTTCCAGGCTGGCGAAGGTTAACAATGCTGTGCTAACGACGCCATTGAAGCTAACTTAGCAACCAGACTGCACAATGCTATGCTAAAAACATTAGCTCTCCACATACGCCAGCCAGCCCTCATTTGCTCATCAACACCCGTGCTCACCTGCGTTCCAGCGATCGGCAGAAGGACGAAGGACTTCACCCGATGCGTTTGGCGGCCCGGAGACGTAGGAAGTCAAGGTGAAGTCGGCGGCTAGCGCGGCTAGCACGGCTAGCACGGCTAGCGCTCCAACAAAGTCCTCCTGGTTGTGTTGCTGTAGTCCGCTGCTAATACACCGATCCCACCTACAACTGTCTTCTTTGCAGCCTTCATTGTTCATTAAACAAATTGCAAAAGATGTCCAGAATACTGTGGAATTATGAAATGAAAACAGAGCTTTTTGTATAGGATTCTACGGGGTACCATAACCTCCGTTACTCGGACTTCGTCACGCGCATACGTCATCATACCGCGACGTTTCAGCCGGATATTTCCCGGGAATTTTAAAATGTCACTTTATAAGTTAACCCGGCCGTATTGGCATGTGTTGCAATGTTAAGATTTCATCATTGATATATAAACTATCAGACTGCGTGGTCGCTAGTAGTGGCTTTCAGTAGGCCTTTAAGAACAACATATCAGATTATTGGACCTTTTTGCTGAGAAAAAAAAGTCCATGTAACAAAGTTGGCAAAGAGGCATGATGTGTGTGTGTGCATGCGAGTGTGTGTATGTTGTGTGAAATGTGAACAATGTGTGTGTGTGTGTGTGCACATGGAGGGGCGTGTCCTGCGCTCTTAAAGCAGCTGCCAGAGCGTGCGAGGCGCACATCTGCACAGGGAAGGCGCACATCTGCACAGGGAAGGCACACACTTTGACTTCACTCACCTCTCTGGATGTCCTCACCCCCCCCCCGGAGGACTTCATTTCCCATCATGCAACAGCAGGGCACCGCAGAGGCCCAGAAGGTCAGCAGCGCCCAGCAGGGGGTCGCGTCGCCGCCAAAGGTCCACGACGCCGGGGCGGCTGCCGCGTCTCAGCCGGAGCTGAGCAGGGGGCGCGGTGCCACCTGCTGCCCGACTTCAGGCGCTCCGATGTGGGCGTGGCTGGTGCTGGGCGCCCTGCTGGTGCCTGGAGCCTGGGGCGGCCTGAGCGAGGAGCAGGAGGAGATGCTGGTGGAGCTCCACAACCACTACAGGGGCCAGGTGTCGCCCAGCGCCTCCGCCATGCTGCCTCTGGTGAGTGCATCAACTAGGGAGAAGATCAATACAATTCAATCTTCTTCTTTGACATGATTCATTTCAATATATTTATATTATTACATTGGGAACGGTTTTTAAAACAAGCCATTATTTATTATGGGAAAAAAAAGACTTTATCTTAATCATAATTAGAGATGTCTGATAATATCGGCCTGTCGATGTTATTGGCCGAAAAATGCTTTAAAATTTAATATCGGAAATTATCTGTATCGTTTTTTAATCATCGGTATTGTTTTTTTAATTTTTATTTTATTTTATTAAATCCACATAAAAAACACAAGATACACTTACAATTAGTGCACCAACCCAAAAAAACCTCCCTCCCCCATTCACACAAAAGGGTTGTTTCTTTCTGTTATTAATATTCTGGTAGGTTCCTACATTATATATCAATATTAGGGATGTCCGATAATGGCTTTTTGCCGATATCCGATATTCCGATATTGTCCAACTCTTTAATTACCGATACCGATATCAACCGATACCGATATATACAGTCGTGGAATTAACACATTATTATGCCTAATTTGGACAACCAGGTATGGTGAAGATAAGGTACTTTTTAAAAATTTTTATAAAATAAAATAAGATAAATAAATTAAAAACATTTTCTTGAATAAAAAAGAAAGTACAACAATATAAAAACAGTTACATAGAAACTAGTAATGAATGAAAATGAGTAAAATTAACTGTTAAAGGTTAGTACTATTAGTGGAGCAGCAGCACGCACAATCATGTGTGCTTACGGACTGTATCCCTTGCAGACTGTATTGATATATATTGATATATAATGTAGGAAGCAGAATATTAATAACAGAAAGAAACAACCCTTTTGTGTGAATGAGTGTAAATGGGGGAGGTGCACTAATTGTAAGTGTATCTTGTGTTTTTTATGTGGATTTAATAAAAAAAAACAAAAACAAAAAAAATGATACTGATAATAAAAAAAACGATACCGATAATTTCCAATATGACATTTTAACGCATTTATGGGCCGATAATATCGGCAGACCGATATTATCGGACATCTCTAATCAATATATATCAATACAGTCTGCAAGGGATACAGTCCGTAAGCACACATGATTGTGCGTGCTGCTGCTCCACTAATAGTACTAACCTTTAACAGTTAATTTTACTAATTTTCATTCATTACTAGTTTCTATGTAACTGTTTTTATATTGTTTTACTTTCTTTTTTATTCAAGAAAATGTTTTTAATTTATTTATCTTATTTTATTAATTTTTTAAAAATGGACCTTATCTTCACCATACCTGGTTGTCCAAATTAGGCATAATAATGTGTTAATTCCACGACTGTATATATCGGTATCGTTTGATATCAGTATCAGTAATTAAGAGGTGGACAATATCGGAATATCGGCAAAAAAGCCATTATCGGACATCCCTAATCATAATAAATAAAAATGCAATAAAGTATCTTAATGACATTCTTCTTCATTAGTTAGAAGTATATTACTAACAAAATCCGGTCATACTACTAACATAATACTAACTTTAAGTCCTTTTTTGGTCAATTTTGGTCCTAGTATTGATCCCTGGGGTATGCCGCGAAATACAAAACATGTCCGCAGTTTCCAAAAACAATTTGAAATGTGGACTCGTCAGACCACTTTGCATCAGTCCATCTTAGACGAGCTCGGGCGAAGCGTTTCTGGGTGTTGTTGATAAATGGCTTTGCATAGTAGAGTTTTAACTTGCACTCACAGACGTAGCGACCAACTGTAGTTACTGACAGTGGTTTTCTGAATGGGAGACAGGTCTGGACTACAGGCAGGCCAGTCTCGTACCCGCACTCTTTTACTACGAAGCCACGCTGTTGTAACACGTGGCTTGGCGTCGTCTTGCTGAAATAAGCAGGGGCGTCCATGATAACGTTGCTTGGATGGCAACATATGTTGCTCCAAAAGCTGTATGTACCTTTCAGCAGTAATGGTGCCTTCACAGATGTGTAAGTTACCCATGTCTTGGCCACTAATACACCCCCATACCATCACACATGCTGCCTTCTACACTTTCACCCTAGAACAGTCCGGATGGTTCTTTTCCTCTTTGGTCCACAGTTTCCAAAAACAATTTGAAATGTGGACTCGTCAGACCACAGAACACTTTTCCACTTGGCATCAGTCCATTTTAGACGAGCTCGGGCCCAGCGAAGCATTTCTGGGTGTTGTTGATAAATGGCTTTGGCTTTGCATAGGAGAGTTTTAACTTGCACTTACAGATGTAGCGACCAACTGTAGTTACTGACAGTGGTGATGTAGCACATTACTAGCCACCTCTGGTCACATCAGTAAGGAACATTGCGTAGGGATTTCTGTCTTTGGTACCCTTACCATGTCACAGTTAGTATTTTAGCTCGCTAACATTAGCATGCTAGTTTTTTTTAAGTTAATTCAACAGGTAGGGATTTCTGTAGTAAGTAAACAAACAAAGACTCCTAATTAGTCTATGCAGTAACATATTGTGTCATTTATACACCTATTATTTTGTACACATTATGAGGGACAAACTGTAAAAAATGTATCTACTACTATTAATATCTGCTTATTTTCTGTTTCAACATGTTCTATCTACACTTCCGTTAAAATGTAATAATCACTTATTCTTCTCTTCTTTGATACTTGACATTAGTTTTGGATGATACCACACATTTAGGTATGGATCCGATACCAAGTCGTTACAGGGTCATACATTGGTCATATTCAAAGTCCTCATGTGTCCAGGGACGTATTTACTGACTTTATAAACGTTATATGAATTTAAAAGAAAAAATATTTTGTGACGATAAAAAATATCGATGTAATCATAGTAGTATGGACTAGATACGCACTTGTACTTGGTATCATTACAGTGGATGTCAGGTGTAGATCCACCCATGGCGTTTGTTTACATTGTGACGGCGGTGAGCTATTGTATCCTCCTACGGTGTGTAGTGAAGCATGTTTAGCTATTCCTCCTCCTCCAGTGATAATAATACTTGTAAGAAACTTACTTTGTCGCCATGGAGGCCAGGATTAGTGATTTAGAAGTAGCTACAACACTGTGGATGGATGTTAGCTGCTAGCTAGCTAGCCATGTGTTAAAACAGCTCTTCCTGAGGGTGTTTCAGTGTTATAACTTCACCTTTATCTTTACTTTTTACACATGCCCTTTAAAAAAAAGGGGGGGCCGGTACTTTTTAGAGGCGGTATAGTACCGAATATGATTCATTAGTATAGCGGTACTATCCTAGTACTGGTATACCGTAGAACCCTAGTACATTGTAACTATAATGCTTGTTAATGCTGAAAAATGCTTCATGTTGTTGCAGTTTGCATAGAAGCTTCTGCAATGGGAAGGAATAATTGACAGGTTGTCACTTTTGTTTTATTCTTCTGAATAGTAAAACAATTATTCCTGATGTGATATAAAAAATGTGTCTGGATGGACATCATTCTCCATGTCACACTCGTCTTTAGTGAGGGCCCTATGGCAACCATGGGGGCCCTCAGAGGGCCGCTAGCGACAGTAAATATTTATAAAGTTAAAAGTGTATTTGCCACGTTACACAATTTGTGTAGGTAGTTGTGTTTTATTTATATTTTTATTTTATTTTAGAAATCCTCAGTCATTTGTCTATTCATTGTTTTTGTCGATTCATTTTTCTTGTATATTTATTTATTTTGTGTATTAATTTTTTTTGTGTATTTTTTTTTTTTTTTTGCCAAAAAATGCTAAGAATATCTTGCACAGGTAGAATTAAAGTTTTGAAGTTATGCTCCAGAAAATTGATTCCCAACCAAATCGCAACTTTTATTTATTTGATTGTAATTCGACTCAGGATTATTGATAATCGATTTTAAAAAAAATCTAATATGTATATATTTTGTTTGGAATAAAAACATTACACCACTAATATTGATATTATTATTATTATTATTGATAATGTTGCTTTTATACATTTTTGTTTTTCCTTTATTTTGTTATTGTATTTACTGTACTGTAATATACAATTCATTTTGAATGGGGAAAATGAAAATAAAAAACAGCAATTATGGGAAATCCGGGAATTTTTTTTTTGAATAGTTGAAGTAGAGCACACAATTCCTGAACATGCTGAATATTTTGAAGTTGGAACAGTTTGAATCAGACGAAAAACGTGGGAATTGTGGAACTTTGAAGAATGTTCCATTCATTTCAATGGGAATTTCATGGAAATTTGGAAATTCGGTAAAAGCGGGAATTTTTTTGAAAATGGTAAAATATTAGAATTTTCTGAATGAGTGGTTGGTGTTGGAATTTTTCAAAAACAGTCGAGAAATGTTGAAGTAGCAACATTTTTAATTGAGAAATGGTATTACGGAATTCCTGGAATTTCGGGGAAATCGGGAATTTTTCCAGTTAAAAAAAAAAATTCGTTCTTAGTCCTGATTAAGAGGAATGATTTGACGGTGGAACGGTTGAAGCGGGTTGGAAAATGTGGGAGGAGTACTCGACAGAATAAAGGTTGAAAATAGGGTTTGGAAAACTGGGAATTATGGGAATTCCTGGAATTTTTTTGAACTTGGAAAAATGATAGTTTGAATGTCCAGGATGAGTGGAATATGGTTAAGGTAGAATGGTTTGAATTGGTTGAAAAATGTGGGAATTGTAGAAGTTTGAAAAATATACAATTCATTTTGAATGGGGAAAATTAAAATAAAAAACAGAAATTATGGGAAATCCGGGAATTTTTTTTTAGAATAGTTGAAGTAGAGCACACAATTCCTGAACAGGCTGAATATTTTAAAGTTGGAACAGTTTGAATCAGATGAAAAATGTGGCAATTGTGGAACTTTTAATTCATTTCAATTGGAATTTCATGGAAATTTGGGAATTTGGTTTAAGCGGGAATTTTTTTGAAAATAGTAAAATATTGGAATTTTCTGAATTGTTTTCTGGTTGTTTTCAAAAACAAAAAATTGCCGCAAAGTTTGCTTTAATCGTGAATAGCGTCGCCATGGTAACCTGAAATGTTCCCAATTTAAAATACATTTATAGCTGGAAAGTACACCTTTCCGCCGGTATAACATATGTGGGGGTTCGTTGGCCGCTTCGTCTCGCATTAAACCAAAAGGTGGTTCCCTAGTCAATTGGCCCATTTTTTGTTTATTTTGTGAATAGCGTCGCCATGGTAACATAAAATGTTCCCAATTTAAAATACATTTATAGCTGAAAAGTACACCTCTCCGACGGTATAACATATGTGGGGGTTCGTTGGCCGCTTCGTCTCGTATTAGACAACGTAGGCTGGCCAATTTTTGCCCCAAAAATTGGCGCAAAGTTTGCTTCAATCGTGAATAGCGTCGCCATGGTAACCTGACATGTTCCCAATTTAAAATACATTTGTAGCTGGAAAGTACACCTTTCCGACGGTATAACATATGTGGGGGTTCGTTGGCCGCTTCGTCTCGTATTAGACAACGTAGGCTGGCCCATTTTTGCCCCAAAAATTGGCGCAAAGTTTGCTTTAATCGTGAATAGCGTCGCCATGGTAACCCGACATGTTCCCGATTTAAAATACATTTATAGCTGGAAAGTACACCTTTCCGACGGTATAACATATGTGGGGGTTCATTGGCCGGTTTCGTCTCGTATTAGACAACGTAGGCTGGCCCATTTTTGCCCCAAAAATTGGCACAAAGTTTGCTTTAATCGTGAATAGCCTCGCCATGGTAACCTGACATGTTCCCAATTTAAAATACATTTATAGCTGGAAAGTACACCTTTCCGACGGTATAACATATGTGGGGGTTCGTTGGCCGGTTTGTCTCGCATTAAACCAAAGTTGGTTCCCTAGTCAATTGGCCCATTTGTTGTTTATTTCGTGAATAGCATCGCCATGGTATTAGACAACGTAGGCTGGCCCATTTTTGCCCCAAAAATTGGCGCAAAGTTTGCTTTAATCGTGAATAGCGTCGCCATGGTAACCTGAAATGTTCCCAATTTAAAATACATTTATAGCTGGAAAGTACACCTTTCCGACGGTATAACACATGTGGGGGTTCATTGGCCGCTTCGTCTCGCATTAAACCAAAAGGTGGTTCCTTAGTCAATTGGCCCATTTTTTGTTTTTATTTCGTGAATAGCGTCGCCATGGTAACACGAAATGTTCCCAATTTAAAACATGCCAATCGGCGCCAATGAGACCTTTCCGACGGTATAACACATGTGGGGGTTTGTTGGCCGGTTTCGTCTCGTATTAGACAACGTAAGCTGGCCCATTTTTGCCCCAAAAATTGGCGCAAAGTTTGCTTTAGTCGTGAATAGCGTCGCCATGGTAACCTGACATGTTCCCAATTCAAAATACATTTATAGCTGGAAAGTACACCTTTCCGCCGGTATAACATATGTGGGGGTTCGTTGTCCGCTTCGTCTCGCATTAAACCAAAAGGTGGTTCCCTAGTCAATTGGCCCATTTTTTGTTTATTTCGTGAATAGCGTCGCCATGGTAACCTGAAATGTTCCCAATTTAAAATACATTTATAGCTGGAAAGTACACCTTTCCGATGGTATAACATATGTGGGAGTTCGTTGGCCGGTTTCGTCTCGTATTAGACAACGTAGGCTGGCCAATTTTTGCCCCAAAAATTGGCGCAAAGTTTGCTTTAGTCGTGAATAGCGTCGCCATGGTAACCTGACATGTTCCCAATTTAAAATACATTTATAGCTGGAAAGTACACCTTTCCGCCGGTATAACATATGTGGGGGTTCGTTGGCCGCTTCGTCTCGCATTAAACCAAAAGGTGGTTCCCTAGTCAATTGGCCCATTTTTTGTTTATTTCGTGAATAGCGTCGCCATGGTAACCTGAAATGTTCCCAATTTAAAATACATTTATAGCTGAAAAGTACACCTTTCCGATGGTATAACATATGTGGGAGTTCGTTGGCCGGTTTCGTCTCGTATTAGACAACGTAGGCTGGCCAATTTTTGCCCCAAAAATTGGCGCAAAGTTTGCTTTAGTCGTGAATAGCGTCGCCATGGTAACCTGAAATGTTCCCAATTTAAAATACATTTATAGCTGGAAAGTACACATTTCCAACGGTATAACATATGTGGGGGTTCATTGGCCGCTTCGTCTCGCATTAAACCAAAGGTGGTTCCCTATTCAATTGGCCCATTTTTTTGTTGATTTCGTGAATAACGTTGCCATGGTAACACGAAATGTTCCCAATTTAGATTCCCGCAATGGGCGCGAACGAGACCTTTCCCACGGTATAACATATGTGGGGGTTCGTTGGCCGGCTCGTCTCGTAGTGGACGTAAGAGTTTAGGATAGAACAACTTAGAATAATAATAATAAAGTTTGAAGTACGAGCAATAATAATATGGGCTGCTTGCATTGCAGCAGGCCAATTTTTACCGTTTGTCCTTTATAATGTGTACAAAATAATAGGTGTATAAATGACACAATATGTTACTGCAGACTAATTAGGAGTCTTTGTTTGTTTACTTACTACTAAAAGACAAGTTGTCTAGTATGTTCACTATTTTATTGAAGGACTAAATGACAATAATAAACATATGTTTCATGTACACTAACATTTGTTGTTCAAATAATGACATTTTTTTGTGGTCCCCTTTATTTAGAAAAGTACCAAAAGGTATGGAAAAGTATCAAAATATTGGTATTGAGACAAGGTTAGTCACTTGTGAAGTCGGAGCCTCAGACACTGCCAGAAGTGGTGCAACAAAGCACGAGTGCTGCTCTTTTTCCCCGAGTACATATTGTTTTCTTCACAATTGAGTGATTCCACATTTCCACTCAACTCCATCTACAAATTAAACTCTGACTGTCTGACTACCACGATTTATATTCTGCATTTAGTGTTTCTTAAAGCCAGAAAGTTGGAATGACTACAGTTGTCATCTGCTTTTTTTTCTACAAAATGAAAGAACTGAATGAACGTCCCCCAAATGTCTTGCAGAAGGTCTTTCAGTTCCACGTCTTTCTGTTCAGCAATCATTTATGTTTCGTAGTGAATGCAAATGCGTGTTGATAAAGGTTTTCTTGTCCGCTGGTCCCTCAGTGTGGATGGTAAATGTAGATGTATGTTTATATGTACAGTATGTACCAGAGGTTGGGACCAAGTCATGGTTTTGCAAGTCACAAGTAAGTCTCAAGTCTTTGCCCTCAAGTCAAGTCCAAAGTCAAGACCGGAAAGTCCCACGCAGTCTGATAGTTTAGCACCGTTAAAGGCCTACCGGAAGCCACTACTAGCGACCACGCAGTCTGATAGTTTAGCACCGTTAAAGGCCTACTGAAAGCCACTACTAGCGACCACGCAGTCTGATAGTTTAGCACCGTTAAAGGCCTACTGAAAGCCACTACTAGCGACCACGCAGTCTGATAGTTTAGCACCGTTAAAGGCCTACTGAAAGCCACTACTAGCGACCACGCAGTCTGATAGTTTAGCACCGTTAAAGGCCTACTGAAAGCCACTACTAGCGACCACGCAGTCTGATAGTTTAGCACCGTTAAAGGCCTACTGAAAGCCACTACTAGCGACCACGCAGTCTGATAGTTTAGCACCGTTAAAGGCCTACTGAAAGCCACTACTAGCGACCACGCAGTCTGATAGTTTAGCACCGTTAAAGGCCTACTGAAAGCCACTACTAGCGACCACGCAGTCTGATAGTTTAGCACCGTTAAAGGCCTACTGAAAGCCACTACTAGCGACCACGCAGTCTGATAGTTTAGCACCGTTAAAGGCCTACTGAAAGCCACTACTAGCGACCACGCAGTCTGATAGTTTAGCACCGTTAAAGGCCTACTGAAAGCCACTACTAGCGACCACGCAGTCTGATAGTTTAGCACAGTTAAAGGCCTACCGAAAGCCACTACTAGCGACCACGCAGTCTGATAGTTTAGCACCGTTAAAGGCCTACCGAAAGCCACTACTAGCGACCACGCAGTCTGATAGTTTAGCACCGTTAAAGGCCTACCGAAAGCCACTACTAGCGACCACGCAGTCTGATAGTTTAGCACCGTTAAAGGCCTACCGAAAGCCACTACTAGCGACCACGCAGTCTGATAGTTTAGCACCGTTAAAGGCCTACTGAAAGCCACTATTAGCGACCACGCAGTCTGATAGTTTAGCACCGTTAAAGGCCTACTGAAAGCCACTACTAGCGACCACGCAGTCTGATAGTTTAGCACCGTTAAAGGCCGACTGAAAGCCACTACTAGCGACCACGCAGTCTGATAGTTTAGCACCGTTAAATGCCTACTGAAAGCCACTACTAGCGACCACGCAGTCTGATAGTTTAGCACCGTTAAAGGCCTACCGAAAGCCACTACTAGCGACCACGCAGTCTGATAGTTTAGCACCGTTAAATGCCTACTGAAAGCCACTACTAGCGACCACGCAGTCTGATAGTTTAGCACCGTTAAAGGCCTACCGAAAGCCACTACTAGCGACCACGCAGTCTGATAGTTTAGCACCGTTAAAGGCCTACCGAAAGCCACTACTAGCGACCACGCAGTCTGATAGTTTAGCACCGTTAAAGGCCTACCGAAAGCCACTACTAGCGACCACGCAGTCTGATAGTTTAGCACCGTTAAAGGCCTACTGAAAGCCACTATTAGCGACCACGCAGTCTGATAGTTTAGCACCGTTAAAGGCCTACTGAAAGCCACTACTAGCGACCACGCAGTCTGATAGTTTAGCACCGTTAAAGGCCGACTGAAAGCCACTACTAGCGACCACGCAGTCTGATAGTTTAGCACCGTTAAATGCCTACTGAAAGCCACTACTAGCGACCACGCAGTCTGATAGTTTAGCACCGTTAAAGGCCTACTGAAAGCCACTACTAGCGACCACGCAGTCTGATAGTTTAGCACCGTTAAAGGCCTACTGAAAGCCACTACTAGCGACCACGCAGTCTGATAGTTTAGCACCGTTAAAGGCCTACTGAAAGCCACTACTAGCGACCACGCAGTCTGATAGTTTAGCACCGTTAAAGGCCTACTGAAAGCCACTACTAGCGACCACGCAGTCTGATAGTTTAGCACCGTTAAAGGCCGACTGAAAGCCACTACTAGCGACCACGCAGTCTGATAGTTTAGCACCGTTAAAGGCCTACTGAAAGCCACTACTAGCGACCACGCAGTCTGATAGTTTAGCACCGTTAAAGGCCTACTGAAAGCCACTACTAGCGACCACGCAGTCTGATAGTTTAGCACCGTTAAAGGCCTACTGAAAGCCACTACTAGCGACCACGCAGTCTGATAGTTTAGCACCGTTAAAGGCCTACTGAAAGCCACTACTAGCGACCACGCAGTCTGATAGTTTAGCACCGTTAAAGGCCTACTGAAAGCCACTACTAGCGACCACGCAGTCTGATAGTTTAGCACCGTTAAAGGCCTACTGAAAGCCACTACTAGCGACCACGCAGTCTGATAGTTTAGCACCGTTAAAGGCCGACTGAAAGCCACTACTAGCGACCACGCAGTCTGATAGTTTAGCACCGTTAAAGGCCTACTGAAAGCCACTACTAGCGACCACGCAGTCTGATAGTTTAGCACCGTTAAAGGCCTACTGAAAGCCACTACTAGCCACCACGCAGTCTGATAGTTTAGCACCGTTAAAGGCCTACTGAAAGCCACTACTAGCGACCACGCAGTCTGATAGTTTAGCACCGTTAAAGGCCGACTGAAAGCTACTACTAGCGACCACGCAGTCTGATAGTTTAGCACCGTTAAAGGCCTACTGAAAGCCACTACTAGCGACCACGCAGTCTGATAGTTTAGCACCGTTAAAGGCCTACCGAAAGCCACTACTAGCGACCACGCAGTCTGATAGTTTAGCACCGTTAAAGGCCTACTGAAAGCCACTACTAGCGACCACGCAGTCTGATAGTTTAGCACCGTTAAAGGCCGACTGAAAGCCACTACTAGCGACCACGCAGTCTGATAGTTTAGCACCGTTAAAGGCCTACTGAAAGCCACTACTAGCGACCACGCAGTCTGATAGTTTAGCACCGTTAAAGGCCTACTGAAAGCCACTACTAGCGACCACGCAGTCTGATAGTTTAGCACCGTTAAAGGCCGACTGAAAGCCACTACTAGCGACCACGCAGTCTGATAGTTTAGCACCGTTAAAGGCCTACTGAAAGCCACTACTAGCGACCACGCAGTCTGATAGTTTAGCACCGTTAAAGGCCTACTGAAAGCCACTACTAGCCACCACGCAGTCTGATAGTTTAGCACCGTTAAAGGCCGACTGAAAGCCACTACTAGCGACCACGCAGTCTGATAGTTTACACGTCAATGATGAAATCTTAACATTGCAACACATGCCAATATGGCCGGGTTAACTTATAAAGTGACATTTTAAAATTCCCGCCACACTTCCGGTTGAAAAACTCCTTTGGGTATGATTTATGCGCGTGACGTCACAAAATCCACGGAAGTGGTTGGACCCCGTCGAACCCGATACAAAAACCTCTTGTTTTCTTCGACAAAATTCCACAGTATTCTGGACATCTGTGTTGGTGAATCTTTTGCAATTTGTTTAATGAACAATGGAGGCTGCAAAGAAGAACGTTGTAGGTGGGATCGATCGGTGTCTTAGCGGCTAAGTACAATACTTACAGCAACACAACAAGGACTACTTACTACGCCTAGCCGATGCTTGCCGCCAAACCCACGGATGAAGTCCTTCGTCGCGCCGTCGATCGCTGGAACGCAGGTGAGCACGGGTGTTGATGAGCAGATGAGGGCTGGCTGGCGTAGGTGGAGCGCTAATGTTTTTATCATAGTTCTGTGAGGTCCGGTTGCTAAGTTGCTTAAATTAGCAACAGCATTGTTAAGCCTTACCAGGCTGAGAATTTTTAACCGTGTAGTTACAGGTCCATGGTTTAATAGTATTGTTGATCTTCTGTCTATCCTTCCAGTCAGGGGTTTATTTATTTTGTTTCTATCTGCATTTGAGAACGATGCTATCACGTTAGCTCAGTAGCTAAGTGTGTCACCGATGTATTGTCGTGGAGATAAAAGTCACTTTAAATGTCCATTTCGCATGCTCGCCTCTCATTTTCAAGAGGATATAGCATCCGAGGTGGTTTAAAATACAAATCCGTGATCCACAATAGAAAAAGGGGAGAGTGTGGAATCCAACCTAAGTTACGGTCAGAGCGAAAAAAGATACGTCCATCACTGCCTCTCTAGTCCTTCACTGTAACGTTCCTCATCTACGAATCTTTCATCCTCCCTCAAATTAATGGGGTAATCATCGCTTTCTCGGTCCGAATCTCTCTCGCTCCATTGTAAACAACGGGGAATTGTGAGGAATACCAGCTCCTGTGACGTCACGCTACTTCCGGTAAAGGCAAGGCTTTTTTTTTTATCAGCGAGCAAAAGTTGCGAACTTTATCGTCGATTTTCTCTACTAAATCCTTTCAGCAAAAATATGGCAATATGGCGAAATGATCAAGTATGACACATAGAATGGATCTGCTATCCCCGTTTAAATAAAAAAAATTCATTTCAGTAGGCCTTTAACCAGTCATTTTAAACATTTAACTCATTCGGACTTATATTCTGGTGCGCCCTATGGTCCGAAAAAATATGCGACGTATTATTTAAGAATTAATTATGTAGACCACAAAAAAGTCTTTTACATTTAGAAAAAATTCATAATAATATGACTCCTTTAATGCGACTTATATTTTGGTGCGCCCTATGGTCCGAAAAAATATGCTATGTATTATTTAAGAATTAATTATGTAGACCACAAAGAAGACTTTTACATTTAGAAAAAATTCATTATAATATGACTCCTTTTAATGCGCCTTATAATCCGGTGCGCCCTATGGTCCGAAAAATATGCTATGTATTATTTAAAATGTGCTATGTATTATTAAAAATATGCTATGTATTATTTAAAATGTGCTATGTATTATTTAATAATTAATTATGTAGACCACAAAGAAGACTTTTACATTTAGAAAAAAATCATAATAATATGACCCCTTTAATGCGCCTTATAATCCGGTGCGCCCTATGGTCCAAAAAAATATGTTATGTATTATTTAAAATATGCTATGTATTATTTAATAATGAATTAATTATGTAGACCACAAAGAAGTATTTTACATTTAGAAAAAAATCATAATTATATGACCCCTTTTAATGTGTCTTCTAATCCGGTGCGCCCTATGGTCCGAAAAATATGCTATGTATTATTTATTAATTATGTAGACCCGACCTCGGATAAGCGGAAGAAGATGGATGGATGGATGGACGTAGACCACAAAGAAGTATTTTACATTTAGAAAAAAATCCTAATAATATGACTCCTTTAATGCGACTTATATTCTGGTGCGCCCTATTGTCCGAAAAAATATGCGACGCATTATTTAAGAATTAATTATGTAGACCACAAAGAAGTCTTTTACATTTAGAAAAAATTCATAATAATATAACTCCTTTAATGCGACTTATATTCTGGTGCGCCCTATGGTCCGAAAAAATATGCTATGTATTATTTAATAATTAATTATGTAGACCACAAAGAAGACTTTTACATTTAGAAAAAATTCATTATAATATGACTCCTTTTAATGCGCCTTATAATCCGGTGCGCCCTATGGTCCGAAAAATATGCTATGTATTATTTAAAATGTGCTATGTATTATTTAATAATTAATTATGTAGACCACAAAGAAGACTTTTACATTTAGAAAGAAATCATAATAATATGACTCCTTTAATGCGCCTTATAACCCGGTGCGCCCTAGGGTCCGAAAAAATATGTTGTGTATTATTTAAAATATGCTATGTATTATTTAATAATGAATTAATTATGTAGACCACAAAGAAGTATTTTACATTTAGAAAAAAATCATAATTATATGACCCCTTTTAATGTGTCTTCTAATCCGGTGCGCCCTATGGTCCGAAAAATATGCTATGCATTATTTAATAATTAATTATGTAGACCCGACCTCGGATAAGCGGAAGAAGATGGATGGATGGATGGACGTAGACCACAAAGAAGTATTTTACATTTAGAAAAAAATCCTAATAATATGACTCCTTTAATGCGACTTATATTCTGGTGCGCCCTATGGTCCGAAAAAATATGCGACGTATTATTTAAGAATTAATTATGTAGACCACAAAGAAGTCTTTTACATTTAGAAAAAATTCATAATAATATGACTCCTTTAATGCGACTTATATTCTGGTGCGCCCTATGGTCCGAAAAAATATGCTATGTATTATTTAATAATTAATTATGTAGACCACAAATAAGTCTTTTACATTTAGAAAAAATTCATAATAATATGACTCCTTTTAATGCGCCTTATAATCCGGTGCGCCCTATGGTCCAAAAAAATATGTTATGTATTATTTAAAATATGCTATGTATTATTTAATAATGAATTAATTATGTAGACCACAAAGAAGTATTTTACATTTAGAAAAAAATCATAATTATATGACCCCTTTTAATGTGTCTTCTAATCCGGTGCGCCCTATGGTCCGAAAAATATGCTATGTATTATCTAATAATTAATTATGTAGACCCGACCTCGGATAAGCGGAAGAAGATGGATGGATGGATGGACGTAGACCACAAAGAAGTATTTTACATTTAGAAAAAAATCCTATATGACTCCTTTAATGCGACTTATATTCTGGTGCGCCCTATGGTCCGAAAAAATATGCGACGTATTATTTAAGAATTAATTATATAGACCACAAAGAAGTCTTTTACATTTAGAAAAAATTCATAATAATATGACTCCTTTAATGCGACTTATATTCTGGTGCGCCCTATGGTCCGAAAAAATATGCTATGTATTATTTAATAGTTAATTATGTAGACCACAAAGAAGACTTTTACATTTAGAAAAAAATCATTATAATATGACTCCTTTTAATGCGCCTTATAATCCGGTGCGCCCTATGGTCCGAAAAATATGCTATGTATTATTAAAAATATGCTATGTATTATTTAAAATGTGCTATGTATTATTTAATAATTAATTATGTAGACCACAAAGAAGACTTTTACATTTAGAAAAAAATCATAATAATATGACTCCTTTAATGCGCCTTATAATCCGGTGCGCCCTATGGTCCAAAAAAATATGTTATGTATTATTTAAAATATGCTATGTATTATTTAATAATGAATGAATTATGTAGACCGCAAAGAAGTATTTTACATTTAGAAAAAAATCATAATTATATGACCCCTTTTAATGTGCCTTCTAATCCGGTGCGCCCTATGGTCCGAAAAATATGCTATGTATTATTTAATAATTCATTATGTAGACCCGACCTCGGATAAGCGGAAGAAGATGGATGGATGGATGGATGGATGGACGTAGACCACAAAGAAGTATTTTACATTTAGAAAAAAATCCTAATAATATGACTCCTTGAATGCGCCTTATAATCCGGTGCGCCCTATGGTCCAAAAAAATATGTTATGTATTATTTAAAATATGCTATGTATTATTTAATAATGAATTAATTATGTAGACCACAAAGAAGTATTTTACATTTAGAAAAAAATCATAATTATATGACCCCTTTTAATGTGTCTTCTAATCCGGTGCGCCCTATGGTCCGAAAAATATGTTATGTATTATTTAATAATTAATTATGTAGACCCGACCTCGGATAAGAGGAAGAAGATGGATGGATGGATGGACGTAGACCACAAAGAAGTATTTTACATTTAGAAAAAAATCCTAATAATATGACTCCTTTAATGCGACTTATATTCTGGTGCGCCCTATGGTCCGAAAAAATATGCGACGTATTATTTAAGAATTAATTATGTAGACCACAAAGAAGTCTTTTACATTTAGAAAAAATTCATAATAATATAACTCCTTTAATGCGACTTATATTCTGGTGCGCCCTATGGTCCGAAAAAATATGCTCTGTATTATTTAATAATTAATTATGTAGACCACAAAGAAGACTTTTACATTTAGAAAGAATTCATTATAATATGACTCCTTTTAATGCGCCTTATAATCCGGTGCGCCCTATGGTCCGAAAAATATGCTATGTATTATTTAAAATGTGCTATGTATTATTTAATAATTAATTATGTAGACCACAAAGAAGACTTTTACATTTAGAAAAAAATCATAATAATATGACTCCTTTAATGCGCCTTATAATCCGGTGCGCCCTAGGGTCCGAAAAAATATGTTATGTATTATTTAAAATATGCTATGTATTATTTAATAATGAATTAATTATGTAGACCACAAAGAAGTATTTTACATTTAGAAAAAAATCATAATTATATGACCCCTTTTAATGTGTCTTCTAATCCGGTGCGCCCTATGGTCCGAAAAATATGCTATGTGTTATTTAATAATTAATTATGTAGACCCGACCTCGGATAAGCGGAAGAAGATGGATGGATGGATGGACGTAGACCACAAAGAAGTATTTTACATATAGAAAAAAATCCTAATAATATGACTCCTTTAATGCGACTTATATTCTGGTGCGCCCTATGGTCCGAAAAAATATGCGACGTATTATTTAAGAATTAATTATGTAGACCACAAAGAAGTCTTTTACATTTAGAAAAAATTCATAATTATATGACTCCTTTAATGCGACTTATATTCTGGTGCGCCCTATGGTCTGAAAAAATATGGTATGTATTATTTAATAATTAATTATGTAGACCACAAAGAAGACTTTTACATTTAGAAAAAATTCATTATAATATGACTCCTTTTAATGCGCCTTATAATCCGGTGCGCCCTATGGTCCGAAAAATATGCTATGTATTATTTAAAATGTGCTATGTATTATTTAATAATTAATTATGTAGACCACAAAGAAGACTTTTACATTTAGAAAAAAATCATAATAATATGACTCCTTTAATGCGCCTTATAATCCGGTGCGCCCTAGGGTCCGAAAAAATATGTTGTGTATTATTTAAAATATGCTATGTATTATTTAATAATGAATTAATTATGTAGACCACAAAGAAGTATTTTACATTTAGAAAAAAATCATAATTATATGACCCCTTTTAATGTGTCTTCTAATCCGGTGCGCCCTATGGTCCGAAAAATATGCTATGTATTATTTAATCATTAATTATGTAGACCCGACCTCGGATAAGCGGAAGAAGATGGATGGATGGATGGACGTAGACCACAAAGAAGTATTTTACATTTGGAAAAAAATCCTAATAATATGACTCCTTTAATGCGACTTATATTCTGGTGCGCCCTATTGTCCGAAAAAATATGCGACGTATTATTTAAGAATTAATTATGTATACCACAAAGAAGTCTTTTACATTTAGAAAAAATTCATAATAAAATGACTCCTTTAATGCGACTTATATTCTGGTGCGCCCTACGGTCCGAAAAAATATGCTATGTATTATTTAATAATTAATTATGTAGACCACAAAGAAGACTTTTACATTTAGAAAAAATTCATTATAATATGACTCCTTTTAATGCGCCTTATAATCCGGTGCACCCTATGGTCCGAAAAATATGCTATGTATTATTTAAAATGTGCTATGTATTATTTAATAATTAATTATGTAGACCACAAAGAAGACTTTTACATTTAGAAAAAAATCATAATAATATGACTCCTTTAATGCGCCTTATAATCCGGTGCGCCCTAGGGTCCGAAAAAATATGTTGTGTATTATTTAAAATATGCTATGTATTATTTAATAATGAATTAATTATGTAGACCATAAAGAAGTATTTTACATTTAGAAAAAAATCATAATTATATGACCCCTTTTAATGTGTCTTCTAATCCGGTGCGCCCTATGGTCCGAAAAATATGCTATGTATTATTTAATAATTAATTATGTAGACCCGACCTCGGATAAGCGGAAGAAGATGGATGGATGGATGGACGTAGACCACAAAGAAGTATTTTACATTTAGAAAAAAAATCCTAATAATATGACTCCTTTAATGCAACTTATATTCTGGTGCGCCCTATTGTCCGAAAAAATATGCGACGTATTATTTAATAATTAATTATGTAGACCACAAAGAAGTCTTTTACATTTAGAAAAAATTCATAATAATATGACTCCTTTTAATGTGCCTTATAATCCGGTGCGCCCTATGGTCCGAAAAATATGCTATGTATTATTAAAATATGCTATGTATTATTTAATAATTAATGATGTAGACCACAAAGAAGTCTTTTACATCTAGAAAAAAATATGCTATGTATTATTTAATAATTAATTATGTAGAACACAAAGAAGTCTTTTACATTTAGAAAAAAATCATAATAATATGACTCCTTTAATGCGACTTATATTCTGGTGCGCCCTATGGTCCGAAAAAATATGCGACGTATTATTTAAGAATTAATTATGTAGACCACAAAGAAGTCTTTTACATTTAGAAAAAATTCATAATAATATGACTCCTTTAATGCGACTTATATTCTGGTGCGCCCTATGGTCCGAAAAAATATGCTATGTATTATTTAATAATTAATTATGTAGACCACAAAGAAGACTTTTACATTTAGAAAAAATTCATTATAATATGACTCCTTTTAATGCGCCTTATAATCCGGTGCGCCCTATGGTCCGAAAAATATGCTATGTATTATTTAAAATGTGCTATGTATTATTTAATAATTAATTATGTAGACCACAAAGAAGACTTTTACATTTAGAAAAAAATCATAATAATATGACTCCTTTAATGCGCCTTATAATCCGGTGCGCCCTAGGTTCCGAAAAAATATGTTGTGTATTATTTAAAATATGCTATGTATTATTTAATAATGAATTAATTATGTAGACCACAAAGAAGTATTTTACATTTAGAAAAAAATCATAATTATATGACCCCTTTTAATGTGTCTTCTAATCCGGTGCGCCCTATGGTCCGAAAAATATCCTATGTATTATTTAAAATATGCTATGTATTATTTAATAATTAATGATGTAGACCACAAAGAAGTCTTTTACATTTAGAAAAAAATATGCTATGTATTATTTAATAATTAATTATGTAGAACACAAAGAAGTCTTTTACATTTAGAAAAAAATCATAATAATATGACTCCTTTAATGCGACTTATATTCTGGTGCGCCCTATGGTCCGAAACAATATGCGACGTATTATTTAAGAATTAATTATGTAGACCACAAAGAAGTCTTTTACATTTAGAAAAAATTCATAATAATATGACTCCTTTAATGCGACTTATATTCTGGTGCGCCCTATGGTCCGAAAAAATATGCTATGTATTATTTAATAATTAATTATGTAGACCACAAAGAAGACTTTTACATTTAGAAAAAATTCATTATAATATGACTCCTTTTAATGCGCCTTATAATTCGGTGCGCCCTATGGTCCGAAAAATATGCTATGTATTATTTAAAATGTGCTATGTATTATTTAATAATTAATTATGTAGAACACAAAGAAGTCTTTTACATTTAGAAAAAAATCATAATAATATGACTCCTTTAATGCGACTTATATTCTGGTGCGCCCTATGGTCCGAAAAAATATGCGACGTATTATTTAAGAATTAATTATGTAGACCACAAAGAAGTCTTTTACATTTAGAAAAAATTCATAATAATA
Source organism: Entelurus aequoreus (assembly GCF_033978785.1). Classification (NCBI taxonomy): domain Eukaryota; kingdom Metazoa; phylum Chordata; class Actinopteri; order Syngnathiformes; family Syngnathidae; genus Entelurus; species Entelurus aequoreus. The sequence continues at coordinate 9,510,610 of NC_084737.1, read as the reverse complement.
TGACTCCTTTAATGCGACTTATATTCTGGTGCGCCCTATGGTCCGAAAAAATATGCTATGTATTATTTAATAATTAATTATGTAGACCACAAAGAAGACTTTTACATTTAGAACAAATTCATTATAATATGACTCCTTTTAATGCGCCTTATAATCCGGTGCGCCCTATGGTCCGAAAAATATGCTATGTATTATTTAAAATGTGCTATGTATTATTTAATAATTAATTATGTAGACCACAAAGAAGACTTTTACATTTAGAAAAAAATCATAATAATATGACTCCTTTAATGCGCCTTATAATCCGGTGCGCCCTAGGGTCCGAAAAAATATGTTGTGTATTATTTAAAATATGCTATGTATTATTTAATAATGAATTAATTATGTAGACCACAAAGAAGTATTTTACATTTAGAAAAAAATCATAATTATATGACCCCTTTTAATGTGTCTTCTAATCCGGTGCGCCCTATGGTCCGAAAAATATCCTATGTATTATTTAAAATATGCTATGTATTATTTAATAATTAATTATGTAGACCACAAAGAAGTCTTTTACATTTAGAAAAAAATCCTAATAATATGACTCCTTTAATGCGCCTTATAATCCGGTGCGCCCTATTAAAGTTATAAAGCAGGCAGGGGAAAAATGTTGTTTTTCTAAAGACCGACCTCACGCTGCTCAACAGGTAAATGAACTCGTGTGGCTGGTTTTTCATGTTTACTGAGCAGAAAGTGGGAAGCATCAGTGGGGCTGATCATGGAGTGACATCACGGAGTGACATCATGGTGTGACATCATGGCGTCACAATCTGCTGGTTGTGCTTGGAGACAGACGCCGCTCTGCACTGTTTGCCAATCAGGACATTGTGTGTGTCCTGGTGGTGAGGTCACAGCCCAGACAAATACATTATTACTATTATTGACTTTGGATAAGAATATTATTACAGAAACAAATTACTTTTAACACTTTTTTCTGCCTTTGAGACTGCTGCACCACATGGTGAAATTGGTGGCGCCCCCTATGTGATGTAGGGTTATACGGTATAACAGTACTAGTAAAGTACCACCATACTAATGAATCATATTCGGTACTATACCACCTCTGAAAAGTACCAGTCTACACCCCCTTTTTTTTTTAACAGGCATGATGTCATGTCGTCGTCATGTGGTGACATTGCTGGTGTTAAGAGCAGAGGAGCATGTATGGCAGCGCACACACACACACACACACACACACACACACAGAGTACTTACAAGCAGACACAGTGTGTAGACAGAAAAGGGAGAATGGATGCATTTTAGTGTGCAAAGTAAAGATAAAGGTGAAGTTATAACACTGAAACACCCTCAGGAAGAGCTGCTTTAAGACATGGCTAGCTAGCTAGCAGCTAACGTCCATCCACAGTGTTTTAGCTACTTCTAAATAACTAATCCTGGCCTCCATGGCGACAAAGTCAGTTTATTTCAAGTAACGTTATCACTGGAGGATGAGGAATAGCTAAACATGCTTCATTACACACCGTAGGAGGATACAATAGCTCACCGCCGTAACAATGTAAACAAATGCCATGGGTGGATCTACACTTGACATCCACTGTAATGATACCAAGTACAGGAGTGTATCTAGTCAATACTACTATGATTACATCGATATTGTTTAGCATCACAAAATATTTTTTGGGTTTTTTTGAGTTTATAAAGTCAGTAAATACGTCCCTGGACACATGAGGACTTTGAATATGACCAATGTATGATCCTGTAACTACTTGGTATCGGATCCATACCTAAATGTGTGGTATCATCCAAAACGAATGTCAAGTATCAAAGAAGAGAAGAATAAGTGATTATTACATTTGAACAGAAGTGTAGATAGAACATGTTAAAACAGAAAATAAGCAGATATTAACAGTAAATGAACAAGAGGATTAATAATCAATTTTCGACAGTTTGTCCCTCATAATGTGTACAAAATAATAATATTTAGAAAAGTATCGAAATATATTTTGGTACCGGTACCAAAATATTGGTATCAGGACAACCCCGATGTAATAAGTACGGTTTGGTTACTGTTCACAGTCCTGTTACCTGGGTTCTCAACGGTACCCATTTTCAGTACTTTTGTTATTTTGACAAGAAACATATTTTGACATAAAAATTATATTTTGACGCAAAAATTATATTTTGACATGAAAATTATATTTTGATGTGAAAATTATATTTTGACACGAAAATGATATTTTGACAAGAAAAATTAATTTTGACATATACATTATATTTTGACATAAAAATGATATTTTGACATTAAAATTATATTTTGACATAAAAATTATATTTTGACATAAAAATTATATTTTGACATAAAAATTATATTTTGACGCGAACATGATATTTTGACGTAAAAATATTTTGACACGAAAGTGATATTTTGATACAAAAATTATATTTTGACACGAAAATGCCATTTTGACACGAAAGTACTATTTTGACGCGAAAAATATATTTTGACAAGAAAAATAAATTTTGACACAAAAATGATATTTTGACACAAAAATGATATTTTGACACAAAAATTATATTTTGACGCAAAAATTATATTTTGACGCAAAAATTATATTTTGACATGAAACTGATATTTTGATGTGAAAATTATATTTTGACGTCAAAATATTTTGACACGAAAGTGATATTTTGATGCGAAAATGATATTTTGATACGAAAATGATATTTTGACACGAAAATGATATTTTGATGCGAAAATTATATTTTGACAAGAAAAATACATTTTGACATATAAATTATATTTTGACATAAAAATGATATTTTTAGATTAAAATGATATTTTGACATAAAAATTATATTTTGACATAAAATTATATTTTGACGCAAAAATTATATTTTGACATGAAACTAATATTTTGATGTGAAAATTATATTTTGACGTCAAAATATTTTGACACGAAAGTGATATTTTGATGCGAAAATGATATTTTGATACGAAAATGATATTTTGATGCGAAAATTATATTTTGACAAGAAAAATACATTTTTACATAAAAATGATATTTTTACATTAAAATTATATTTTGACATAAAAATTAGATTTTGACATAAAATTTATATTTTGACATAAAATTTATATTTTGACGCGAACATGATATTTTGACGTGAAAATATTTTGACACGAAAAAGATATTTTGATACAAAAATTATATTTTGACACGAAAATGCCATTTTGACATAAAAATGATATTTTGATGCGAAAAATATATTTTGACATAAAAATGATATTTTGATGCGAAAAATGTATTTTGACATAAAAATGATATTTTGACATAAAAATGATATTTTGACATAAAAATGATATTTTGACGCGAAAATCATATTTTGACGCGAAAATCATATTTTGACGCGAAAATCATATTTTGACACGAAAGTGACATTTTGACGCGAAAATGCTATTTTGACACGAAAATGATATTTTGACGCGAAAATGATATTTTGACACGAACAATTATATTTTGACATAAAAATTATTTTTTGACGGGAACATGATATTTTGACGTAAAAATATTTTGATACGAAAGTGATATTTTGATAGGAAAATGCTATTTTGACAAGAAACATATTTTGACATAAAAATTATATTTTGACATAAAATTATATTTTGACATGATATTTCGACGTAAAAATATTTTAACACGAAAGTGATATTTTGATCCGAAAATTACATTTCGACACGAAAATGCTATTTTTGTCAGGAGGTGTTGGTGACGAACCCCAGGATGCAGAGAAGGCAGGCTTGGTACAGGAAAACATAATTTCATGTCCAAAATAAATATAAAACACAAACCAGGAACTAGGAATAGCCAAACTGAAAACAGGAACCAGCAAACAGAAAAACTGGAAACAACTAACAGCTAACAGGATAACATGAAACAAGAAGCAAACTGTAAATAGCAATTAGGAACTAGCAAACAGGAACAGCTTACCGCAAACAAAGACATCGACAAGTATCAGCGACAATACTCCGAACCAGCCCAGACTGGATGGCAAGGCAGGTTTAAATAGCAGCCGGTTGATTGGCACCAGGTGTGGCCAGGTGCCATTCAGCCGCAGCTGAGGGAAAACAGCACTCAGGGAGAAGAGCAGGAAATAACCAAAATAAGAGCGCTGACAGGAAATAAAAGACAGAGGAAAAACCAAACCATAACTAAACTGTCAGCGACAAACCTGACAATTTTGACACGAAAGTGCTATTTTGATGCGAAACATATATTTTGACATAAAAATTATATTTGACACGAAAATTTTATTTTGACATAAAAATGATATATTGACATGAAAATTATATTTTGACGCGAAAATTATATTTTGACACGAAAATTATATTTTCACATAAAATTATATTTTGATGCGAAACTGATATTTTGACGTGAAAATATTTTGACGTGAAAATATTTCAACGCGAAAATGATATTTTGACACAAAAATGATATTTTGACACAAAAACTATATTTTGACACAAAAATTATATTTTGACGCAAAAATTATATTTTGACATGAAAATTATATTTTGATGTGAAAATTATATTTTGATGTCAAAATATTTTGACACGAAAGTGATATTTTGATACGAAAATATTTTGACACGAAAATGCTATTTTGACACGAAAGTGCTATTTTTACGCGAAAAATATATTTTGACGTAAAAATGATATTTTGATGCGAAAATGATATTTTGATACAAAAATTATATTTTGACGCGAAAATTATATTTTGACGTGATAACGATATTTTGACACGAAAGTGATATTTTGACACAAAATGGGATATTTTGACGTGAAAATTATATTTTGACGCGAAAATTATATTTTCACGCAAAAATTATATTTTGACACAAAAATTATATTTTGACACAAAAATTATATTTTGACACAAAAGTGATCAGAATAAGAATACCTTTATTGTCATTGTATGGAAAAAACAAAATTGGACAGCAATCCAGCTCAGTGCTTTTAAAACAAACCTACATAAAATAGTCTTAAAACAACAGCAATAATAATAGTGATATTTTGACACGAAAATGATATTTTGACACGAAAATGATATTTTGACGCAAAAATGATATTTTGACAAGAAAAATCTATTTTGACATAAAAATTATATTTTGACGTAAAAATATTTTGACACGAGAGTGATTTTTAGATACGAAAATTATATTTTGACATTAAAATTATATTTTGACATCAAAATCATATTTTGACATCAAAATTATATTTTGACATTAAAATTATATTTTGACGTAAAAATATTTTGACACGAGAGTGATTTTTAGATACGAAAATGATATTTTGACATGAAAATGCTATTTTGACACGAAAATTATATTTTGACAATAAAAATGTATTTTGACATAAAAATGATATTTTGACGCGAAAATTATATTTTGACACAAAAATTATATTTTGACACAAAAATTATATTTTGACACGAAAATTATATTTTGACACAAAAATTATATTTTCACATAGAATTATATTTTGACACGAAAATTATATTCTCACATAAAATGACATTTTGACACGAAAATTATATTTTCACATGAAATTATATTTTGATGCGAAAATGATATTTTGACGTGAAAATATTTTGACGTGAAAATATTTTGACGCGAAAATGATATTTTGACACAAATTTATATTTTGACATAAAAATTATAATTTTACATAAAAATCATATTTTTACAGTAAAAAATTATTTTTACATAAAATTTTTATTTTGACATTAAAATTATATTTTGACACGAAAATTATATTTTGACACGAAAATTATATTTTGACGCGAAAATTATATTTTGACGTAAAAATATTTTGACACGAAAGTGATATTTAGATACGAAAATTATATTTTGACACGAAAATGCGTTGACACGAAAGTGCTATTTTGACGCGTAAATGATATTCTGACAATAAAATGATATTTTGACATAAAAATGATATTTTGACACAAAAATTATATTTTGACACAAAAATGACATTTTGACGCGGAAATAATATTTTGACGTGAAAATAATGTTTTGACATGAAAATAATATTTTGACATGAAGATAATATTTTGACGCGAAAATTATATTTTGACGTGAAAATAATATTTTGACGTGAAAATAATATTTTGACATCAAAATAATATTTTGACGTGAAAATAATATTTTGACGTACAAATTATATTTTGACGCAAAAATTATATTTTGAAGCGAAAATGATATTTTCACATAAAAATTCTATTTTCACATAAAAATTCTATTTTCACATAGAAATTATATTTTGACGCGAAAATGATATTTTCACATAAAAATTATATTTTGACACAAAAATATTTTGACGTGAAAAATATTTTGACGCGAAAATTACATTTTGAAACAAAATTATATTTTGACGCGAAAATGATATTTGACGCGAAAATGATATTTTGACACGAAAGTGATATTTTGACACGAAAATGATATTTAGACACGAAAAAGATATTTAGACACAAAAGTGATATTTTGACGCGAAAATTGTATTTTGAGGGGAAAACTTCCTCAGACAGCCGAGCGGACCTTCAGTACCAGCACGGCACGTTTGAAGGACACCGAGAGAAGAAAAGAGCGAGGATTGCTGGCAGCTCGCATAAACAAAAGCAGACGAAACAATTGTTAACTCGTGTCCTAAACCCGGCGGGGTCACAGAAACAGAACCACGCCCAGCAGAACCACCACAACTCACACTTCTTTTCAACTAAAAACATGTAGAAGCATGTTTGATGCCGCATATGTACTCTATGTATGTACTCTATGTGTGTGTACTCTATGTGTGTGTGTGTGTGTGTGTGTGTGTGTGTTGTGGCACATGACAAAGTGGACTCAAATGTAGCGAGAGAAAGTCCAAACTAACAAAGTCCAGATGTGGGGAGCCTCAAAAGAAAAAGGAATGTTCAGGACACCCCTGATGTTGTTTGTGTTGTGTGTCATGACGAGACCACTAAACACACACACACACACACACACACACACACACACACACACACACACACACACACACACACACACACACACACACACACACACACACACACACACACACACACACACACACGGTTTATGTGTCTCCCGGGCAGTGGAGCAGTCAAAATGCCGCCCTCAGATGTTTGTTTTGGGTGCAGAGTGTTCCAATTGTTCCAGCTTTACAGATGCCGCCCTGCCTGCTGGGCGCTGTGGTGGAGACAACAGTGAAGGTTATTACTTTGGTCAATGGGACTAATGATTAATGATTAGTATGGCGTCTATTAGAGGTCAGCTCGCTATTTGTGGAGAAAGATCCATTTTCTTTAGTCCTCATAAGGGTGAGCTGATAGCAGGAGTCAGGCTCCGCCCTCAACCTGTCACCAGCCAATCACAGGACACGTACACTTTCCAATCAACATATAATAAATGAGGCGCCAGGGTACAGTACATGAGCATTAGTTTCTGGTAGGGTTGTCCCCATAGAAATAATTTGGTATCACAATGTAATTCAAGGATTTTCAAAATAAAGCGGAACAAAAAAAAAAGTAATTATTGGCTTTATATTAACAGAAACATCTCATTAGGCATAAGTTTGTTAATGCAATCAAATAATCATTTTGGCAATGATTGGATCCTCACTTTGGAGTGACAGGCGAGCATCCAATCACAGTCTCGTTAACACCAGGCTACCTAGGTAGGCTACTGTCAACAACTTGTGATCTGATTGGCCCTCGCAACTGTCTATCAACTGTATGCGTTCTGTTGGTTTACACTATGTTGATTCTTGTTGGCAACAAGACAGCTGACTTCTGATTGGTAATTTGCTGTAAGTAAGAAGAGAAACTGCAACAAAATAAAAGCATCCATCCCATCAGGCTATTATTGATCCGATACCAATACCCACCATGACAATGATACCATGGGTATTTAGACCCCTCCTCCTCACTCATGGTGCTCCTGTACGCTTCAAATGGCTGCATTTGGAAGTCCAAGGCAAGACTTTGTGTCAGAATAATTGTATATAAGTTATCACACAACTTGTTTCCCCATGAGTTCAGGCTGCCCTGCGAGAAGACAAAAGCTGTCTTTGTTCTTATCAAGCAAAGGCTTGTAAACCTCCACTGTGTGCGATGGGATGCGATGTTGAGGTGTCGGTTTCCCTGATCTATTGGACAGCCACAGGAAGACCTTGTCACGACCCGAGATCTACAATGCAGAGAGGGGGCAGACCTGACACGGCTCCAGGCACCTTTTCTTTAAACTGTTTATGACCGAGTGCGGCAGCTGTTTATGACCCCCCCTACCCTTCGAAACAGCTGCAGCCATGTAATCAGGAAATGCCCAAATAAATGAGGAGGCGTGGACTTCCCTCCTCAGAGCGTGGGACGACACTGTACGAGGGTACAGGACGACGCGCTCTCCTCGTAAGCTAAATTGAATCCTGTCTCTGTCCGATTCCTTGCTTCTTGTCTCGTGTAATAGATGTCATCGGTGTTTGAACCTGCCACTTTGGTTCACCCCTGTTCAGGTTTTGTAAGCTTCTCTGTGCTGCACCTGAGGATCTTAGTAAACCATCCAATCTCAGTGTTTGTGTTTCTCCAAGTCACAGGTGTCAAAGTCCACCACATTTTTTGTTATAAGAATCCATTTTTTTAAATGATTATCTCCATGAAACCAGAAGGAGCTTTTCTAACCATGAACCTGTTTTAAAAAGTATTATTATAACATAATAATTATAATACCAATATTGCAAGAATCAGTTTGAATGGAGAATCAGTTCTGAATGGGATCATCACCCCAGGAATGGGAATCAGATGAAATCATGGAGTTTTTTCGAGTCAAAATATCAATTTTGTGTCAAAATATCACTTTCTCGTCAAAATATCATTTTTGTATCAAAATATCACTTTCGTGTGAAAATATTACATTTTGTGTCAAGATATCACTTTCGTGTCAAAATATCACTTTCTAGTCAAAATATCATTTTCGCGTCAAAATATCACTTTCGTGTCAAAATATAATTTCAGCGTCAAAATATCACTTTCGTGTCAAAATATCATTTTCGCGTCAAAATATCACTTTCGTGTCAAAATATAATTTTCGCGTCAAAATACCATTTTTATGTCAAAATATAATTTTTATGTCAAAATATCATTTTCGCGTCAAAATATAATTTTTATGTCAAAATATAAATTTTATGTCAAAATATCATTTTAATGTCAAAATATAATTTTTATGTCAAAATATATTTTTCTTGTCAAAATATATTTTTCTTGTCAAAATAGCATTTTCGCGTCAAAATATAATTTTCGTGTCAAAATATAATTTTCATGTCAAAACATAATTTTCGTGTCAAAATATAATTTTTGCGTCAAAATATAATTTTCGTGTCTAAATATAATTTTTGTGTCAAAATATAATTTCTGCGTCAAAATATCACGTTCTAGTCAATATATCACGTTCTAGTCAAAATATCACTTTTGTGTCAAAATATCACTTTCTAGTCAAAATATCACTTTTGTGTCAAAATATCCCTTTCTAGTCAAAATATAATTTTCGTGTCAAAATATAATTTTCGCGTCAAAATATAATTTTCGCGTCAATACATAATTTTCGCGTCAAAATATAATTTTCGCGTCAAAATATAATTTTCGCATCAAAATATAATTTTCGCGTCAAAATATCACGTTCTAGTCAAAATATCCCTTTTGTGTCAAAATATCACTTTCTAGTCAAAATATCACGTTCTAGTCAAAATATCACTTTTGTGTCAAAATATCACTTTCTAGTCAAAATATCACTTTTGTGTCAAAATATCACTTTCTAGTCAAAATATCACTTTTGTGTCAAAATATCACTTTCTAGTCAAAATATAATTTTTGTGTCAAAATATAATTTTTGCGTCAAATATAATTTTCGCGTCAAAATATTATTTTCCCGTCAAAATATTTGTATGTTTTTTAAATATTTTCTATAATTTTCATGTCGAAATATAATTTTCATGTCGAAATATAATTTTCACGTCAAATATAATTTTCACGTCAAATATAATTTTCACGTCAAAATATCACTTTCTAGTCAAAATATAATTTTTGTGTCAAAATATAATTTTCGCGTCAAAATATAATTTTCGCGTCAATACATAATTTTCGCGTGAAAATATAATTTTCGCGGCAAAATATAATTTTCGCGTCAAAATATAATTTTCGCGTCAAAATATAATTTTCGCGTCAAAATATAATTTTTGCGTCAAAATATAATTTTCGCGTCAAAATATAATTTTCGCGTCAAAATATAATTTTCGCGTCAAAATATCACGTTCTAGTCAAAATATCACTTCCTAGTCAAAATATCACTTTCTAGTCAAAATATCCCTTTTGTGTCAAAATATCCCTTTTGTGTCAAAATATCACTTTCTAGTCAAAATATCACTTTTGTGTCAAAATATCACTTTGTAGTTAAAATATAATTTTTGTGTCAAAATATAATTTTTGCGTCAAATATAATTTTCTCGTCAAAATATTATTTTCCCGTCAAAATATTATTTTCCCGTCAAAATATTTGTATATTTTTTAAATATTTTCTATAATTTTCGTGTCTAAATATAATTTTCATGTCGAAATATAATTTTCACGTCAAACGTAATTTTCACGTCAAAATATCACTTTCGTGTCAAAATATAATTTTCGCGTCAAAATATAATTTTTATGTCAAAATATCATTTTTATGTCAAAATATCATTTTTATGTCAAAATATCATTTTTATGTCAAAATATCATTTTCGTGTGAAAATATAATTTTTGTATCAAAATATCACTTTCGTGAAATGTAATGGCGAGCGCATATCATTATGTCAAGATAATGGCACTAGCATTTACTTCATTTAAGAATATTTGTCGACATATTGTTTTGGAAAGTCTTGACAAGCCAAATGTTCTTGTTCTATTAGCAGATAATTTTGCTTAGTTCAAATAAAATACCCCTCATTTTTGTATTTTTTTTCTTGTTTTTGAACATGACTTTTTGCAGTGTAGTGATTAACCTCCTCTGCTAACAAGCTACGGACAAAGCCTCGCACGGCATGCTGGGTAGCCCGTGATGGATGCTGACTCACGCCATTTTCCACTGACCTCTCAGAAATGGGACCCCAACCTGAAGGTGCTGGCTGAGGGCTACGCCGCCAAGTGCATCTGGAACCACAACCCGGACCTGGAGGACACCGGCGAGAACCTGTTCGCTGGCACGGGACCTCTGGACCTGCGGGTGGCCATGGAGAAATGGTTCCTGGGTGAGTTGACTCCTCTCGGCCGATAAGATGAGGGAAAAAGAACATCTGGCAGCTGAGGGGCCAAAGAAGACGTGATGGGGAAGTTCTGAGCTCTTGATGAGGACTTGAGCGTGACATCCTTAGCCAGCTCCTGAGGTGGACCCCACCCAGGTCCACTTGCTTTAAATTCACAAGTCTGACGGTGTCTGTGTGTGTGTGTGTGCGTGTGTGTGTGTGTTGTCATGTTTGCAGAACATCTCCACTACGACTTCCACAACAACAGCTGCCATGAAGACCAGATGTGTGGACACTACACACAGGTCGCTCACACACACACACACAGACACACACACACACACACACACACACACACACACACACACACACACACACACACACACACACACACACACACACACACACACACACACACACACACACACACACAGACGGTGGGGGCTAACATAATGACATAATTAATCGTCGAATTTGCATAATTTGCCGTGACACAAAGCCCAAAAGCAGTGAAGTTGTCACGTTGTTTACTATGAAGCCACGCTGTTGTAACACGTGGCTTGGCAATGTCTGGCTGAAATAAGCAGGGGCGTCCATGCTTGGATGGCAACATATGTCGCTCCAAAAGCTGTATGTACCTTTCAAGCATTAATGGTGCCTTCACAGATGTGTAAGTTACCCATGTCTTGGCCACTAATACACCCCCATACCATCACACATGCTGCCTTTTTACACGTTCACCCTAGAACAGTCCCCATGGTTCTTTTCCTCTTTGGTCCACAGTTTCCAAAAAACAATTTGAAACGTGGACTCGTCAGACCACAGAACACTTTCCCACTTTGCATCAGTCCATCTTAGATGAGCGTTTCTGGGTGTTGTTGATAAATGGCTTTGGCTTTGCATAGTAGAGTTTCAACTTGCACTTACAGATGTAGCGACCAACTGTAGTTACTGACAGTGGTTTTCTGAAGTGTTCCTGAGCCCATGTGGTGATATCCTTTACACACTGATGTGGCTTTTTGATGCAGCAGCGCCTGAGGGATCCAAGGTGTGTAATATCATGGCTTACGTGCAGTGATTTCTCCACATTCTCGGAACCTTTTGATGATATCACGGAGCGTAGATGGTGAAATCCCTAAATTCCTTGGTTGAGAAATGTTGTTGTTAAACAATTTGCTCAGGCATTTGTTGACAAAGTGGTGACCCTCGCCCCCGTCCTTGTTTGGGAACGACTGAAGCTGCTTTTATACCCAATCATGGCACCCACCTGTTCCCAATTAGCCCGTTCACCTGTGGGATGTTCCAAATAAGTCTTTGATGAGCATTCCTTTAACTTTCTCACTCTTTTTTGCCACTCGTGCCAGCTTTTTTGAAACATGTCGCATGCGTCAAATTCCAAATGAGCTAATATTTGCACAAAAATACCAACGTTTCTCAGTGTGAACATGAAATATCTTGTCTTTGCAGTCTATTCAATTGAATATAAGTTGAAAAGGATTTGTTGTATTCTCTTTTTATTTACCATTATTTACCAAAAGTGACAAACTTGAACCTACTTTCTGCTCTTTAGACAATATTTGAGAATATAATGTGTGTGTGTGTGTTCCAGATGGTGTGGTCAGACACACACAGGGTGGGCTGTGCCTTCCACCAGTGTAACCAAATGGAGGGTCTGGCCTGGGAGAAGATCTCATACCTGGTGTGCAACTACTACCCAGCGTCAGTATCACTACTCGGACTTTTACTACTACTTGAGCTCAGCAAGCACTCCCCCTAGTGGACACTTGCTTTATTCTGCTCTCTATGTGTGTGTGTGTGTCCTTGCAGGGGGAACTATGAAGACGAGCGTCCTTACGTGGAAGGAGAATCGTGCTCCAGTTGTCCAGAAGATCTAAAAATATGTGAAAACAACCTCTGCGGTGAGTACGAAGTCAAAGAGAACGATTACAAAGACGTCAGTAATAATCTGTTGTGGGGGTCACACCTTTATCTAAAGAAAAACTGTACAAAACAAACAGATACTGTTGCGCGCGACCAGTCTTTGACACACTGGTCAATCCCAAGTTCTTTTGGATGACATATATGTTGAGTAAGAAGGACCCCGGAGACAGAATAGTACTTTGCCAAGTTTTACTGAAGCTTCAGGAGACCAGCCCTTTACAAGGCGACAATAGCATCAGCAAGCCAGGTCTAAATCCAGACAAAAAGAGTCAGTTTATGTAGAGCGAAAACGGACCCTCCCGCCCGGAAAGGAGCGCAGCTGCTTCTCCAAAACAGATAAGGAACTGGCCAAAACAGCTCTGTGAGCCGACCAACAGGAAGCCCTTAAGACAAAACAAAGAGTTTACTAGCGGACATAAGATAAAGGCAAGGAACACAGTCAACATCCCAGTTGTCCTTGAAAAGGGGGCAGGATTCAGAGCGTCTTTCGCTGCAATGGTCTCACTGGGGTGTTTATTGCAGGGGTGTCCAAACTTTTTCCACTGAGGGCCGCACACGGAAAAATTAAAGCATGTGGGGGCCATTTTGATATTTTTCATTTTCAAACCATAACAAAATATATGCATTTTTTTAATTTATTTTACCTATAGGGGTCCCGGGGACCATAAAGGGTCTCAGTCATTAAAATGTAAAAAAAAAAATAAGTCAGACTATTATTTTTTTTAAATTATTTAAGGCTTACAGTAAATCTCTATATCAACTTCAAGTTGATATAAAGTAATACAAATTAAAAAAAATGTTTTATGGCTTTTCTGTCAAAAACAACTAGTAAAACTGAAATATGCAGTATTTAGTAATTAGAGCCCTAAAAGATCAATAATGCAGGACACCATTGATTTGAATTATTTCATATTTTTGAGTAATCACAGTGAAAAGATAAATAAAAAAAATCACTAAATATATTTGGGATCCAAAAGGTTCCCCACTCATAAATTGATACATTTTTATTAGGTTTTTCTTTTACTTTCAACACTTAAGTTACGAGATCAACTTCAGACATATCTGTCCATTTTATGCTGGAACTATTATTTTGTTGGTTTTATGCGCTTTTGTCGAAGAAAACGTTGATGTTTTGATATGGCTACTACACAATACATGCAATATTTACCACATAAAACATTTTAAAGTGAAATATTTGAAGTAATTGGAGAATAATTCATTATAACATGGATTTTTTTGTCATTATTATTATTTTTTTGAGCAATGGCAAAAAAAGAAAAAGGAAGAAAGACAAAAGAAAAAAAAAAACAGCCTGCATGGCAGCTTTTGTGTCAACATTGCAACTTGTTCTCGTTAGATTTCACCCCATTCCACTTTTTGTAATGTTCTTTTTTATTTTTACAATAGTGTTTCCAGAATGTGTGGCGGGCCGCTAAACAATCAGCTAGAATTCACCAACTCGAGTATTTCATATTATATATATATATATATATATATATATATATATATATATATATATATATATATATATATATATATATATATATATATATATATATATATATATATATATATATATATATATATGTATGAAATACTTGACTTTCAGTGAATTCTAGCTATATATATATTTTTTAAATTGTATTTTATTTACATAGAAGAAAAAAAAATACTTGAATTTCAGTGTTCCAGTGGCTATCCATTAGAAATATAATTTTTGTGTCAAAATATAATTTTTGCGTCAAATATAATTTTCGCGTCAAAATATTATTTTCCCGTCAAAATATTATTTTCCCATCAAAATATTATTTTCCCGTCAAAATATTTTTATATTTTTTAAATATTTTGTATAATTTTCGTGTCGAAATATAATTTTCATGTCGAAATATAATTTTCACGTCAAATATAATTTTCACGTCAAAATATCACTTTCTAGTCAAAATATAATTTTCGTGTCAAAATATAATTTTCGCGTCAAAATATAATTTTCGCGTCAAAATATAATTTTTGCGTCAAAATATAATTTTTGCGTCAAAATACAATTTTTGCGTCAAAATATAATTTTCGCGTCAAAATATAATTTTCGCGTCAAAATATCACGTTCTAGTCAAAATATCACTTTCTAGTCAAAATATCCCTTTTGTGTCAAAATATCACTATTATCACTATTGTAAAAATAAAAAAGAACATTACAAAAAGTGGAATGGGGTGAAATCTAACGAGGAAAAGATGGCAGTATTGTCCTGTTTAACTTCTCCGTTCATGATGAGTATATCATTTTGGCCGCCATGTCTGTACTAATGAAATACTTGACTTTCAGTGAATTCTAGCTATATATATATATTTTTTATTTTATTTTATTTACATAGAAGAAAAAAAATACTTGAATTTCAGTGTTCCAGTGGCTATCCATTAGAAGTATAATTTTTGTGTCAAAATATAATTTTTGCGTCAAATATAATTTTCGCGTCAAAATATTATTTTCCCGTCAAAATATTATTTTCCCGTCAAAATATTATTTTCCCGTCAAAATATTTGTATATTTTTGAAATATTTTCTATAATTTTCATGTCGAAATATAATTTTCATGTCGAAATATAATTTTCACGTCAAATATAATTTTCACGTCAAAATATCACTTTCTAGTCAAAATATAATTTTCGTGTCAAAATATAATTTTCGCGTCAAAATATAATTTTCGCGTCAAAATATAATTTTCGCGTCAAAATATAATTTTCGCGTCAATACATAATTTTCGCGTCAAAATATAATTTTCGCGTCAAAATATAATTTTCGCGTCAAAATATAATTTTCGCGTCAAAATATAATTTTCGCGTCAAAATATAATTTTCGCGTCAAAATATAATTTTCGCGTTAAAATATAATTTTTGCGTCAAAATATAATTTTTGCGTCAAAATATAATTTTCGCGTCAAAATATAATTTTCGCGTCAAAATATAATTTTCGCGTCAAAATATCACGTTCTAGTCAAAATATCACTTTCTAGTCAAAATATCCCTTTTGTGTCAAAATATCACTATTATCACTATTGTAAAAATAAAAAAGAACATTACAAAAAGTGGAATGGGGTGAAATCTAACGAGGAAAAGATGGCAGTATTGTCCTGTTTAACTTCTCCGTTCATGATGAGTATATCATTTCGGCCGCCGTGTCTGTAATTTCCTCGTTCTTCTGCTCCGTCTCCTTGTTGTGTGCGCAGTTGTGCCCTCTATAAAAGCCCTAGATGTTATGACGTCTTTGGGCAGGCGAGCTGTTTATTTTGTGGGAAAGCGGGCGTGAGAACAGGCTGTCCCCACTCAGTCTCAGGTCCGCATTGAGCTGGAGGGGGCGTGGCCTCCAGCTCCGGCTGAATACCGGGAGTTTGCCGGGAGAAAATCTCTGCCGGGAGGTTGTCGGGAGAGGCGCTGAATATCGGGATTCTCCCGCTAAAAATGGGAGGGTTGGCGAGTATGCTCAGAGCGGAAAGCTTCCCCGAGATGTTATCCAATTTGTGACTCGGTTCAGAAACCAGAAAAGTCTGAGTTACCACAGCTCTGGCTATTCCTTAATCACTTTTGGGACTTTTTGCGTTAGGATACCTTGAACGGCTGCTTACTGCGTCCTGTTATTATGGTTCCTCGACTGGAAGCACACCACTTTGTGTGTCCAGAAACAACCTTTCCGTCAGGTACACCCCCCCTCCCCCCCTCCAGAACCAGAGCTTCTCGTCGATAAGGTCTTGCCAATTTTGTTGAGAGGCCAGTTGAGTCTATAATTCCATGGTTTGGATTTTGGAGAGCGGTGCAAATAGAGGCTCCGAGACGGTTAAGACAAGACCAAACTAAGAAGACAGGGGAGAGAGGGAAGGGGTGGTGTCCGCCTTTGTTGAGAGCAGCCGCACAAATGAGACGGTTGAAGAAGGTTTTTTCATTGGGTTTTTTTTCAGTTCCTGAAATCGTGGAGGACGATGGTGAAGGTGAAGCTGAAGCTGAAGGTGGAGCTGAAGTTGAAGGTGAAGGTGAAGCTGAAGCTGAAGGAGAAGCTGAAGGTGGAGCTGAAGCTGAAGGTGAAGGTGAAGCTGAAGCTGAAGGAGAAGCTGAAGGTGAAGCTGAAGGTGAAGGTGAAGCTGAAGGTGAAGGTGAAGGTGAAGAAGAGGAGTCCACCGTTCTTCCTCCTCTTGTGACATCAGACCCCACCTTCCAGCCGGAAGAGGAGGCAGAAGAGATTCTTCCTCCCGCAATAACAGAGTCCTTCCACCAAGCAGACATCCATACCACCACTACTCGTCCCAGTACCACCACCACTACTAGTCCCAGTACCACCACTACTCGTCCCAGTACCACCGCCACTACACCCAGTATCAGCACTACGCGCAGTACCACAAGTACCAAGGCCTCGTCCCAGGACCGTGCAGCCCCCAACACACCGAGAACCCCACCTCCAAAAGCTCAACGGGAAGCGGAGACAAAGAAGGAGGCGGAGTCAAAGAAGGAGGCGGAGGCAAAGAAGGAGGCGGAGCTGGCCGATAAGGGCTTGAAGGTGAAAGGAGGCAAGGAACGAAGTATGGATGGGATCAGAGTGGACATCATAACAATAAAAGAGCAGGACATCCTGGTGATACCTAAGCATGTATCACCATCATCGTCATCATCATCATCTCCATCGCCCGCGCTGATGTTTGTATCTTGTCTCATCTTCATCCTCAACATCTAGTAGTACAACATCTAGTAGTACAACACCGCCAGGACTGCTGGAACTTGAAAGAGGTGCGGCTGGACGTCGCCTCCCCGCTTCAACTTAACAGCGCAGTATCATAGCATATATGTATATACTGTATGTATATATATATATATATATATATATATATATATATATGTACCATATATACTGTATGTATATATGTATATGTACCATATATACTGTATGCATATACTGTATGTATATATATATACATACAGTATACAGTATACGTTACATAAATATATATGTACCATATATACTGTATGTATATATATATACATACAGTATACAGTATATGTTACATAAATATATATGTACCATATATACTGTATGTATATATATATATATATATATATATATATATATATATATATATATATATATATATATATATATATATATATATATATATATATATATATATATATATATATATATATATGTGAGAAGCGGAACATGCTAGGTTGTAGAGTCTCCATCCCACGGGCGTGTCGACGCAAAGAAGGAGACCCCTTTTTGAATTTTTGTATGTTTTCTAACGACCTTTCTTTGTGTAACGTTCCAAACGCTGCAGTACCGCAACCGTACTCTTGGCGTCTCAAACGCTTCCTTCCTCGCTGTCACGCACAGGAAGTCAACTTAGCTTAGCTTCCAGAGTTGTACATAAGATGAATAAATACATAATGTTTTGGAACAAACGTGTCCTTTTTTATTTTTATTTTAAAGGATCATCTCGCGCTCATTCGTGGATTCCACTTATTAGTGGTTGTAGTCAGAATAACGCAGGAGACCACACGAGCTCGCTAGCGTGTGTGCGCTAGCTTTCTGAGTGGAGCAGGGCTTTTATTGTGAAGACAGGGACTGTGCGGTCGGTCTTTAGAGTTTTGACAGCAGGCACGTTTGAAATAAAAAGTGTTTCTGGCCTTCCTGTCGGTCGTTTTTTCTTAATAATGATCTGGCAGCAGCCAGCATCATCTCACAAGACCCTCGGGTGCCGTGAATGTCAATCAAGTGACCAAAGTCACGTCTTGGTGAAGATTGTAGTTAATATTGTGTTATTATCAGTAGTTAATATTGTGTTATTATCAGTAGTTAATATTGTGTTATTATCAGTAGTTAATATTGTGTTATCATCAGTAGTTAATATTGTGTTATTATCAGTAGTTAATATTGTGTTATCATCAGTAGTTAATATTGTGTTATTATCAGTAGCTAATATTGTGTTATTATCAGTAGTTAGTATTGTGTTATCATCAGTAGTTAATATTGTGTTATTATCAGTAGTTAATATTGTGTTATTATCAGTAGTTAATATTGTGTTATCATCAGTAGTTAATATTGTGTTATTATCAGTAGTTAATATTATGTTATTATCAGTAGTTAACATTGTGTTATTATCAGTAGTTAATATTGTGTTATTATCAGTAGTTAATATTGTGTTATCATCAGTAATTAATATTGTGTTATTATCAGTAGTTAATATTGTGTTATTATCAGTAGTTAATATTGTGTTATTATCCGTAGTTAATATTGTGTTATTATCAGTAGTTAATATTGTGTTATCATCAGTAGTTAATATTGTGTTATTATCAGTAGTTAATATTGTGTTATCATCAGTAGTTAATATTGTGTTATTATCCGTAGTTAATATTGTGTTATTATCAGTAGTTAATATTGTGTTATCATCAGTAGTTAATATTGTGTTATTATCAGTAGTTAATATTGTGTTATCATCAGTAGTTAATATTGTGTTATTATCAGTAGTTAATATTGTGTTATCATCAGTAGTTAATATTGTGTTATTATCAGTAGATAATATTTTTTTGTCATCAGTAGTTAATATTGTGTTATTATCAGTAGTTAATATTGTGTTGTCATCAGTAGTTAATATTGTGTTATAATCAGTAGTTAATATTGTGTTGTCATCAGTAGTTAATATTGTGTTATAATCAGTAGTTAATATTGTGTTATCATCAGTAGTTAATATTGTGTTATTATCAGTAGTTAATATTGTGTTATTATCAGTAGTTAATATTGTGTTATCATCAGTATTTAATATTGTGTTATTATCAGTAGTTAATATTGTGTTATCATCAGTAGTTAATATTGTGTTATCATCAGTAGTTAATATTGTGTTATCATCAGTAGTTAATATCGTGTTATTATCAGTATTTAATATTGTGTTATTATCGGTAGTTAATAGTGTGTTATTATCAGTAGTTAATATTGTGTTATTATCAGTAGTTAATATTGTGTTATCATCAGTAGTTAATATTGTGTTGTCATCAGTAGTTAATATTGTGTTATAATCAGTAGTTAATATTGTGTTATCATCAGTAGTTAATGTTGTGTTATCATCAGTAGTTAATATTGTGTTATCATCAGTAGTTAATATTGTGTTATTATCAGTAGTTAATATTGTGTTATTATCAGTAGTTAGTATTGTGTTATTAACAGTAGTTAATATTGTGTTATCATCAGTAGTTAATATTGTGTTATCATCAGTAGTTAATATTGTGTTATCATCAGTAGTTAATATTGTGTTATTATCAGTAGTTAATATTGTGTTATTATCAGCAGTTAATATTGTGTTATTATCAGTAGTTAATATTGTGTTATCATCAGTAGTTAATATTGTGTTATTATCAGTAGTTAATATCGTGTTATTATTAGTAGTTAATAGTGTGTTATTATCAGTAGTTAATATTGTGTTATTATCAGTAGTTAATATTGTGTTATCATCAGTAGTTAATATTGTGTTATTATCAGTAGTTAATATTGTGTTATCATCAGTAGTTAATATTGTGTTACCATCAGTAGTTAATATTGTGTTATCATCAGTAGATAATATTGTGTTATCATCAGTAGTTAATATTGTGTTATCATCAGTAGTTAATATTGTGTTATTATCAGCAGTTAATATTGTGTTATCATCAGTAGTTAATATTGTGTTATTATCAGTAGTTAATATTGTGTTATTATCAGTGGTTAATATTGTGTTATCATCAGTAGTTAATATTGTGTTATTATCAGTAGTTAATATTGTGTTATCATCAGTAGTTAATATTGTGTTATTATCAGTAGTTATTATTGTGTTATTATCAGTAGTTTATATTGTGTTATCATCAGTAGTTAATATTGTGTTATTATCAGTAGTTAATATTTTGTTATTATCAGTAGTTATTATTGTGTTATTATCAGTAGTTAATATTGTGTTATTATCAGTAGTTAATATTGTGTTATTATTAGTAGTTAATATCGTGTTGTCATCAGTAGTTAATATTGTGTTATAATCAGTAGTTAATATTGTGTTATCATCAGTAGTTAATATTGTGTTATTATCAGTAGTTAATAGTGTGTTATTATCAGTAGTTAATATTGTTTTATTATCAGTAGCTAATATTGTGTTCTCATCAGTAGTTAATATTGTGTTGTCATCAGTAGTTAATATTGTTTTATTATCAGTAGTTAATATTGTGTTATCATCAGTAGTTAATATTGTGTAGTTATTATTGTGTTATTATCAGTAGTTTATATTGTGTTATCATCAGTAGTTAATATTGTGTTATTATCAGTAGTTAATATTTTGTTATTATCAGTAGTTATTATTGTGTTATTATCAGTAGTTAATATTGTGTTATTATTAGTAGTTAATATCGTGTTGTCATCAGTAGTTAATATTGTGTTATAATCAGTAGTTAATATTGTGTTCTCATCAGTAGTTAATATTGTGTTGTCATCAGTAGTTAATATTGTTTTATTATCAGTAGTTAATATTGTGTTGTCATCAGTAGTTAATATTGTGTTATCATCAGTAGTTAATCAGTAGTTAATATTGTGTTGTCATCAGTAGTTAATATTATGTTATCATCAGTAGTTAATATTGTGTTATCATCAGTAGTTAATATTGTGTTGTCATCAGTAGTTAATATTGTGTTATCATCAGTAGTTAATATTGTGTTATCATCAGTAGTTAATATTGTGTTGTCATCAGTAGTTAATATTGTGTTATCATCAGTAGTTAATATTGTGTTGTCATCAGTAGTTAATATTGTGTTATCATCAGTAGTTAATATTGTGTTATCATCAGTAGTTAATATTGTGTTGTCATCAGTAGTTAATATTGTGTTATCATCAGTAGTTAATATTGTGTTATCATCAGTAGTTAATA
The DNA here is from genome assembly GCF_033978785.1 of Entelurus aequoreus. NCBI lineage: Eukaryota > Metazoa > Chordata > Actinopteri > Syngnathiformes > Syngnathidae > Entelurus > Entelurus aequoreus. The sequence goes on along the minus strand of NC_084737.1, from coordinate 9,488,431 downwards.
TTGTGTTATCATCAGTAGTTAATATTGTGTTGTCATCAGTAGTTAATATTGTGTTATCATCAGTAGTTAATATTGTGTTATTATTAGTAACGTTGCCTTGGTAACTGACACACAGTGTTGTTGTGACTGTCAAAATAAAAGCTCCTAAAAGGGGTGCGCTGTGTGTCGGAATGAGGATGAGGAGGATGAGGAGGATGAGGAGGATGAGGAGGATGAGGAGGATGATGAGGATGAGGAGGAGGAAGCGGAGGCCTGAATGGATGTTTACAGCGACGCTGCTCTCCACCAATCACAGCCTCCCTGCTCTGTGATTGGCCGGTGGAGGCAGGCAGAGAGGAGGAAGAGGAGGAGGATGAAGATAAGTGGGAAGAAGAAGAAGAAGATGATGGTGGTCATGGGGCGCCATCCAGGCAGCGCCGTGACATCTTCCTCCTGCTGATGACCTCTGACCTGGGCCTGCCGCCAGCATGGGGTGTCACCTGACCCGCAACAAGGTGAGTGGCCTCCGCTTCAATTAGTCAGCCGGTCGCCATGGAAACAGCCCTCAATAAGTCACATACTGCAGCAGTCACGTGACGCGTACTGTAGCGGTCACGTGACGCGTACTGTAACGGTCACGTGACGCGTACTGTAGCGGTCACATGACACGTACTGTAACGGTCACATGACCCATCGGTCAGCGGACCTTTGACCTCCACTAACTGCTGTTGTCTTCCGGTCTGTTAGTCACATGACAACACTGATGATGTCATGTGTCATGTGACCATGGCAGGATGTTGCTTATACAACTTATACATATAGCAGGTATATATATATATATATAATATAATGTATATACCAGGGTGGTATGCTAATGCATGCGTTTAGCCACTTAGCTAAAAACTTATACAAACGTACATATAGCAGGTGCACTTGACCCAAATGTCTACAATGATATCATTATTCCCAAGTTAGCAAGAGTGTATGATTGTCAGCAACACCCACATGGCTAGCATTAGCATGTCGACATGTGTAACTTGGAATTAAAATATTTACCCCTGGCTTCATTAGCACGTTCACAAACATATCTAACATTAACGTGTTGACATGTGTAAGTTACTTTAAGTAACATATTTACTAGCCTGGGTGAAGTTTATTAGCATGTTCACAACATGGCTAACATTAGCATGTTGATAAGTGTTATTAAAGTGCAATGTTTACCCCACGCTTCATTAGCATGCTCACAAACATGGCTAAAATTAGCATGTTGACATGTATAGTTATTTTGAGTAACATGTTTACCACCCTCGCTAAAGTTTATTAGCATGTTCATAATATGGCTAACACTAGCATGTTGACATGTGTAATTAAAGTACAATGTTTACCCCTCACTTCATTAGCATGTTCACAAACATTGATAATATTATCAAGTAACATACTTACCAGCCTGGGTAAAGTATATTAGCATGTTCACAATATGGCTAACATTAGCATGTTGACATGTGTAATTAAAGTACAATGTTTACCCCTCACTTCATTAGCATGTTCACAGACATTGATAATATTATCAAGTAACATACTTACCAGCCTGGGTAAAGTATATTAGCATGTTCACAATATGGCTAACATTAGCATGTTGACATGTGTAATTAAAGTACAATGTTTACCCCTTGCTTCATTAGCATGTTCACAAACATTGATAATATTATCAAGTAACATATTTACCAGCCTGGGTAAAGCATATTAGCATGTTCACAATATGGCTAACATTAGCATGTTGGTTGACATCATGACACGTGTTATTTCAAGTAACCTGGCTAATGTTCATTAGCGTGTCCGCAATTATGGCTAACATTAGCATGTTTCCATGTGTTATTTCAATTAATCTGGATAATGTTCACTTGAATGGCTAACATTAGCATGTTTTCATGTGTTATTTCAATTAATCTAGATAATGTTCACTTGAATGGCTAACATTAGCATGTTTTCATGTGTTATTTCAATTAATCTAGATAATGTTCACTTGAATGGCTAACATTAGCATGTTTCCATGTGTTATTTCAATTAATCTGGATAATGTTCAATTGAATGGCTAACATTAGCATGTTTTCATGTGTTATTTCAATTAATCTGGATAATGTTCACTTGAATGGCTAACATTAGCATGTTTTCATGTGTTATTTCAATTAATCTAGATAATGTTCACTTGAATGGCTAACATTAGCATGTTTCCATGTGTTATTTCAATTAGTCTGGATAATATTCACATGAATGGCTAACATTAGCTTGTTTTCATGTGTTATTTCAATTAATCTGGATAATATTTATTAGCATGTTCACATGAATGCGACCCCGAAGGGGACAAGTGGTAGAAAAAGGGATGGATGGACATGAATGGCTAACATTAGCATGTTTTCATGTGTTATTTCAATTAATCTGGATAATATTCACATGAATGGCTAACATTAGCATGTTTTCATGTGTTATTTCAATTAATCTGGATAATATTTATTAGCATGTTCACATGAATGCGACCCCGAAGGGGACAAGCGGTAGAAAAGGGATGGATGGACATGAATGGCTAACATTAGCATGTTTTCATGTGTTATTTCAATTAATCTGGATAATATTCACATGAATGGCTAACATTAGCATGTTTTCATGTGTTATTTCAATTAATCTGGATAATATTTATTAGCATGTTCACATGAATGCGACCCCGAAGGGGACAAGCGGTAGAAAAGGGATGGATGGACATGAATGGCTAACATTAGCATGTTTCCATGTGTTATTTCAATTAATCTAGATAATGTTCACTTGAATGGCTAACATTAGCATGTTTTCATGTGTTATTTCAATTAATCTAGATAATGTTCACTTGAATGGCTAACATTAGCATGTTTTCATGTGTTATTTCAATTAATCTGGATAATGTTCACTTGAATGGCTAACATTAGCATGTTTTCATCTGTTATTTCAATTAATATACATAATGTTCACTGGAATGGCTAACATTAGCATGTTTTCATGTGTTATTTCAATTAATCTGGATAATGTTCACTTGAATGGCTAACATTAGCATGTTTTCATGTGTTATTTCAATTAATCTAGATAATGTTCACTTGAATGGCTAACATTAGCATGTTTCCATGTGTTATTTCAATTAGTCTGGATAATATTCACATGAATGGCTAACATTAGCTTGTTTTCATGTGTTATTTCAATTAATCTGGATAATATTTATTAGCATGTTCACATGAATGCGACCCCGAAGGGGACAAGTGGTAGAAAAAGGGATGGATGGACATGAATGGCTAACATTAGCATGTTTTCATGTGTTATTTCAATTAATCTGGATAATATTCACATGAATGGCTAACATTAGCATGTTTTCATGTGTTATTTCAATTAATCTGGATAATATTTATTAGCATGTTCACATGAATGCGACCCCGAAGGGGACAAGCGGTAGAAAAGGGATGGATGGACATGAATGGCTAACATTAGCATGTTTCCATGTGTTATTTCAATTAATCTAGATAATGTTCACTTGAATGGCTAACATTAGCATGTTTTCATGTGTTATTTCAATTAATCTAGATAATGTTCACTTGAATGGCTAACATTAGCATGTTTTCATGTGTTATTTCAATTAATCTGGATAATGTTCACTTGAATGGCTAACATTAGCATGTTTTCATGTGTTATTTCAATTAATATACATAATGTTCACTGGAATGGCTAACATTAGCATGTTTTCATGTGTTATTTCAATTAATATACATAATGTTCACTGGAATGGCTAACATTAGCATGTTTTCATGTGTTATTTCAATTAATCTAGATAATGTTCACTTGAATGGCTAACATTAGCATGTTTCCATGTGTTATTTCAATTAGTCTGGATAATATTCACATGAATGGCTAACATTAGCTTGTTTTCATGTGTTATTTCAATTAATCTGGATAATATTTATTAGCATGTTCACATGAATGCGACCCCGAAGGGGACAAGTGGTAGAAAAAGGGATGGATGGACATGAATGGCTAACATTAGCATGTTTTCATGTGTTATTTCAATTCATATGGATAATATTCACATGAATGGCTAACATTAGCATGTTTTCATGTGTTATTTCAATTAATCTGGATAATATTTATCAGCATGTTCACATGAATGCGACCCCGAAGGGGACAAGCGGTAGAAAAGGGATGGATGGACATGAATGGCTAACATTAGCATGTTTCCATGTGTTATTTCAATTAATCTGGATAATGTTCACTTGAATGGCTAACATTAGCATGTTTTCATGTGTTATTTCAATTAATCTAGATAATGTTCACTTGAATGGCTAACATTAGCATGTTTCCATGTGTTATTTCAATTAATCTGGATAATGTTCACATGAATGGCTAACATTAGCATGTTTTCATGTGTTATTTCAATTAATCTGGATAATGTTCACTTGAATGGCTAACATTAGCATGTTTTCATGTGTTATTTCAATTAATATAGATAATGTTCACTTGAATGGCTAACATTAGCATGTTTCCATGTGTTATTTCAATTAATCTGGATAATGTTCACTTGAATGGCTAACATTAGCATGTTTTCATGTGTTATTTCATTTAATCTGGATAATATTTAATTGCATGTTCACATGAATGCGACCCCGAAGTGGACAAGCGGTAGAAAATGGATGGATGGACATGAATGGCTAACATTAGCATGTTTTCATGTGTTATTTCAATTAATCTGGATAATGTTCACTTGAATGGCTAACATTAGCATGTTTTCATGTGTTATTTCAATTAATCTAGATAATGTTCACTTGAATGGCTAACATTAGCATGTTTTCATGTGTTATTTCAATTAATCTAGATAATGTTCACTTGAATGGCTAACATTAGCATGTTTTCATGTGTTATTTCAATTCATCTGGATAATGTTCACTTGAATGGCTAACATTAGCACGTTTTCATGTGTTATTTCAATTAATCTGGATAATATTTATTAGCATGTTCACATAAATGCGACCCCGAAGGGGACAAGCGGTAGAAAAGGGATGGATGGACATGAATGGCTAACATTAGCATGTTTCCATGTGTTATTTCAATTAATCTAGATAATGTTCACTTGAATGGCTAACATTAGCATGTTTTCATGTGTTATTTCAATTAATCTGGATAATGTTCACTTGAATGGCTAACATTAGCATGTTTTCATGTGTTATTTCAATTAATCTGGATAATATTTATTAGCATGTTCACATGAATGCGACCCTGAAGGGGACAAGCGGTAGAAAAGGGATGGATGGACATGAATGGCTAACATTAGCATGTTTTCATGTGTTATTTCAATTAATCTGGATAATGTTCACTTGAATGGCTAACATTAGCATGTTTTCATGTGTTATTTCAATTAATCTGGATAATGTTCACTTGAATGGCTAACATTAGCATGTTTTCATGTGTTATTTCAATTAATATAGATAATGTTCACTTGAATGGCTAACATTAGCATGTTTTCATGTGTTATTTCAATTAATCTGGATAATATTTATTAGCATGTTCACATGAATGCGACCCGGAAGGGGACAAGCGGTAGAAAAGGGATGGATGGACATGAATGGCTAACATTAGCATGTTTTCATGTGTTATTTCAATTAATCTGGATAATGTTCACTTGAATGGCGAACATTAGCATGTTTCCATGTGTTATTTCAATTAATCTGGATAATATTTATCAGCATGTTCACATGAATGCGACCCCGAAGGGGACAAGCGGTAGAAATGGATGGATGGACATGAATGGCTAACATTAGCATGTTTTCATGTGTTATTTCAATTAATCTAGATAATGTTCACTTGAATGGCTAACATTAGCATGTTTCATGTGTTATTTCAATTAATCTGGATAATGTTCACATGAATGGCTAACATTAGCATGTTTCCATGTGTTATTTCAATTAGCCTGGCTAACGTTCATTAGCGTGTCCACAAGTATGGCTAACATTAGCGTGTTTACTGTACATTTGTTAATACAATTAAGCGGGGTTTGTTAGCATTTTTCACACGCGTGGCTAACACTAGCACGTTTTTAAATGTATTTATAGCCTGGGTAAAGTTTGTTCACTATTAATAATAATAATAATAATAGATTTTATTTGTAAAAAAGTTGAGTAAACAATCTCAAAGTGCTACAGTGTATTAAAAAATAAAGAAACAAATAAAAAGATAATAAATAAATAAATAAAAATAAAAACTATAACAGCCAAATAGCTATAACTAGTATGCATACATCTAAAAAAAAAAGGCTTTTTAAAAATAAAATAAAAAGAAGGGCTTTTAAGCCTTTTTTAAAAGCATCCACAGTCTGTGGTGCCCTCAGGTGGTCAGGGAGAGCGTTCCACAGACTGGGAGCTAATATGGCTAACAAACCTTTGTATTAGTATTAGTCTGGGCTTCCCTGCTTAGGCTGCTGCCCCCGCGACCCGACCTCGGATAAGCGGAAGAAGATGGCTGGATGGATGTATTAGCATGTCATGTTTTTCAGCTCCCCAGTCTGGCTAAGATTCCACATTTAAGTTCACACTAAATGCTCTCAAATTGGAGCAAAAACAGGACATTTCCCAGCCTCCTCATGATTGATTATTTCCACTCACGTCATCCATGTTGTCTTCTCCCACCTGCTGTTTGTTGAAGTCGACCCACTTTGTGCAGACGCCGGATTCCAGCGGACGTGACACGCTTGACGTCAGCGTGGACGTCCTTCTAGAACGCCACGCTCGTATCGCTCTGCTTTCAGCTTCCAAGCCCAAAACTGCCAAACGTCGACTTCCTAAAATGAAATCCGACGTTGCAGTTGAAAGGGCAAAACGTCTCTCGGAACAAAGGTTGTGTGACAAAGTGATTGTTGACTCACCCTCCCCCTTCTTCCTCGTGTCGGCGCAATCGCACATTCATGCGCAATCGCACATTCATGCACAATCGCACATTCATGCAATGTTTTTATCCTTTCTTTATCCTCCACTCAGAGGACACCATTTTTCAGTTCCAGGGTCAAACTGCAGCTTTAGAAGGACTGTTAAAGCATTGAAACATACAAGCAGGTACCAATACCAATAAGTAAGAAAAGTTGGTTTGGCACAATATTGCCAAACAAAACGCCGGATAATATGTCTCCTAAAAGGTGCCATTTTGGGGTCTTCACACACCATAATAATGTATGTTGAAGCACAGTACGTCTGACTATGGTAGTCGTGATGTTCCGCGTTCCATGAAGCGGTGCGGCTTCGCAGCTTGCCAAAGTCGCACTAAAATACGAAAGCCAAAAGCGGTGAAGTTGTCACGTTGTGTAAATGGTAAATAAAAATAGAATACAACAAATAATAAATAAATAAACAAAACCTTTTCAACTTCTATTCAATTGAATAGACTGCAAAGACAAGATATTTCATGTTCACACTGAGAAACTTTGGTATTTTTTGCAAATATCAGCGCATTTGGAATTTGATGCCTGCGACATGTTTCGAAAAAGCTGGCACAAGTGGCAAAAAAGACTGAGAAAGTCGAGGAATGCTCACCAAAGACTTATTTGGAACATCCCACAGGTGAACGGGCTAATTGGGAACAGGTGGGTGCCATGATTGGGTATAAAAGCAGCTTCAGTCGTTCACGAACAAGGACGGGGGCGAGGGTCACCACTTTGTCAACAAATGCCTGAGCAAATTGTTGAACAACAACATTTCTCAACCAAGGAATTTAGGTATTTCACCATCTACGCTCCGTAATATCATCAAAAGGTTCGGAGAATGTGGAGAAGTCACTGCACGTAAGCCATGATATTACACACCTTGGATCCCTCAGGCGCTACTGCATCAAAAAGCCACATCAGTGTGTAAAGGATATCACCACACGGGCTCAGGAACACTTCAGAAAACCACTGTCAGTAACTACAGTTGGTCGCTACATCTGTAAGTGCGAGTTAAAACTCTACTACGCAAAGCCAAAGCCATTTATCAACAACACCCAGAAACGCTCACCTAAGATGGACTGATGCAAAGTGGAAAAGTGTTCTGTGGTCTGACGAGTCCACATTTCAAATTGTTTTTGGAACCATGGGGACTGTTCTAGGGTGAACGTGTAAAAGGCAGCATGTGTGATGGTATGGGGGTGTATTAGTGGCCCAAGACATGGGTAACTTACACATCTGTGAAGGCGCCATTAATGCTGAAAGGTACATACAGCTTTTGGAGCAACTTATATTGCCATCCAAGCAACGTTACCATGGACGCCCCTGCTTATTTCAGCAGGACGACGGCGAGCCACGTGTTACAACAGCGTGGCTTCGTAGTAAAATAACATTTGTGGCACATTATGAAGGCTAAAATATTTAACAAATTAAAAAGATGGTTTGACAAAAACAGACTATCTTTGGATCTCAGTAAAACTAAAATAATGCTATTTGGTAATAGTAGGAAAGAGCGTCATACGCAAATACAAATAGACGGAGTAGACATCGAAAGGGTAAAAGAAACCAGATTTTTGGGAGTATTAATAGATGATCAAATGAACTGGAAATCTCATATACAAAACATACAACATAAGGTAGCAAAAAACATTTCAATAATGAATAAAACAAAACACGTCCTGGGCCAAAAATCACTTCATATTCTCTACTGCTCACTAGTGTTACCATATCTGAGTTATTGTGCAGAAATATGGGGAAATAAATACAAATGTGCGCTACATTCGTTAACCATGTTACAAAAAAGATCAGTTATAATAATACATAATGTTGGATATAGAGAACATACAAACCCTTTATTTATTAAGTCAAAAATATTAAAGTTTGGTGATTTGGTAAAATTGCAAACAGCTAAAATGATGTACAAAGCAAACTATAACCTGCTAGCAAAGAATGTACAACATTTCTTCTCAACTAAAGAGGAGAAATATAACATTAGAGGAAAACATAATTTCAAACATTTATATGCACGTACAACACTTAGAACTTTTAGCATCTCAGTATGTGGAATTAAATTATGGAATGGATTAAGTAAAGAAGTAAAAAATTGTACTGACATGATCCAGTTTAAGAGGTTGTTTAAATGAATAGTGCTTACAAAGTACAAAGAAGAAGAATTATGAGAAAAACTTCCAACCTTATTGAAAATATTCTTCATCTCAGTAATGACTGAATTAATTAATTACATATTACAAACTGTTGTATATACTAATTCATAGATGTTATTTTATTATATAAAAAGGTCAGTAAATGATTTTATATCATTGTAAATGCTTTGAAGTGGGAAAGGGGTAGGATTAAATAAGCTTTGCTTCTTCCTACTCCTTTTCGGGCATGATGTGAAATGAAATGATATGAAATTGTGTGATGTATTATGATGTAAATGTGTTCATGTTCCAAATAAACTAAAAGAAAGAAAGAAAGAAAGAAAGAAAATATGAGAAGGGAGACTGTTGAACAACTTAAGCTGTACATCAAGCAAGAATGGGAAAGAATTCCACTTCAAAAATGTGTCTCCTCAGTCCCCAAACCTTTACTGGGTGTTGTTAAAAGGAAAGGCCATGTAACACACTGGTAAAAATGCCTTTTTTGCAATGTGTTGCCGCCATTAAGTTCTAAGTTCATGATTATTTGCAAAGTTTCTCAGTGTGAACATGAAATATCTTGTCTTTGCAGTCTATTCAATTGAATATAAGTTGAAAAGGATTTGTTGTATTCTCTTTTTATTTACCATTTACACAACCTGACAACTTCACTGCTTTTGGGCTTTTGTAGAACGTAACCTTTTCTCTGTCCATTTCTGTTCACTCTTTTCCCCCTCCTCCCCCGCTTGAGAACGCAGCGCGGGTCAGACATGAGGCGTGTGCGTTAATAATGGTAGTTAACGCACCAGCAAAGTAGCCTTGCAACAGGGTAGGAAAATGACATGTGATGTAAGTGTCATGTGCTTCTGTGTGTGTGTGTGTGTGTGTGTGTGTGTGTGTGTGTGTGTGTGTGTGTGTGTGTGTGTGTGTGTGTGTGTGTGTGTGTGTGTGTGTGTGTGTGTGTGTGTGTGTGTGTGTGTGTGTGCTAACAAATCAGTGAAAGCCAAAGAGGACAAAGCGAGACTCAAATCAGTTTGTGTTAATGTCAAAGTGCACTGGAGCGCAATTTTCTTCTCCGGGGAGTGGAGCATCGCCACGTACTCCCTCTTGTGTGTGTGTGTGTGTGTGTGTGTGTGTGTGTGTGTGTGTGTGTGTGTGTGTGTGTGTGCACGTGCATCCCGAGGCCCAGACGGGGCGAGCGTTCACGTTAGCGAGGTCTGCTGGCCTACATCCTGCCAGCCTCCTCGTTAGCATCGCAACTTTTTTTGCTGTGTTTTAACGCCGAGCCGTCGCCGCGGTAACGGCGGCGTGGCCAGAAAACGAAGGCTCCCTCGACGTCGACCCACTCGGGACGAAGAGGCTTGTGACGCAGAAGACGCCGTGCGTGTCTCGTCGCCCCCGGCAACCGGGCAGGTGCATTTCTACGCATGAGATCCGGTGCCGGTTCCGATTGTCTTCTTTGAGTCTCCTCGCCGTGTCCCTCGGACCCAGGATGAGACATTTGCCTTCCTGGTTTAGCTCACGTTGTCCGTCGACGACAACGTTACGCGTCGGCCTAATTGGCTGCCTCATTCTCGTCAGAGCGATATGTGGAATTATGACATCACATCCGAAAATGTGGTAACATTACAAAACAGCTCAAAAATGAGATCACCGTGCTGTGTAGGCGGTTACAGGGCGAGCAAATCAAGCGCCCCTTTTTTTTTTTTTTTTTCACCCCCCCCCCGCCCCCTGCTCGTTTTAAACATACATGGCGTCCATGGCACGGGACTTCTTCACTGTTTCGGAGGAAGAAACCCCGCTTCTTATTTGCAGCAAATTCCACTTCAAGTAGAATCATATTCGGTACTATACCACCTCTAAAAAAGCACCGGTCCCCACCCCCCTCTTTTTTTTTTTTTTAAATGGGCATGACAGCGCATCGTCGTCACGTGGTGACATTGCTGGTTTCACCAGCAGAGGAGCATGTTGGGCAGCGCACACGCACAGAGTACTTACAAGCAGACACAGTGTGTAGACAGAAAAGGGAGAATGGACGCATTTTGGTGTAAAAAGTCAAGATAAAGGTGAAGTTATAACACTGAAACACCCTCAGGAAGAGCTGCTTTAACACATGGCTAACATCCATCCACAGTGTTTTAGCTACTTCTAAATCACTAATCCTGGCCTCCATGGCGACAAATAAAGTGAGCGTCTTACAAGTATCATTATCACTGGAGGACGAGGAATAGCTAAACATGCTTCACTACACACCGTAGGAGGATATAATAGCTCACCGCCGTCACAATGTAAACAAACGCCATGGGTGGATCTACACCTGACATCCACTGTAATGATACCAAGTATCTAGTCGATACTACTATGATTACATCGATATTTTTTAGCATCACAAAATCTTTTTTCCTTTTTTGAAAATTCATATTATGTTTATAAAGTCAGTAAATACGTCCCTGGACACATGAGGACTTTGAATATGACCAATGTATGATCCTGTAACTACTTGGTATCAGATCGATACCTAAATGTGTGGTATCATCCAAAACTAATGTAAAATATCAAAGAAGAGAAGAATAAGTGATTATTACATTTAATCAGAAGTTAAAACAGAAAATAAGCAGATATTAACAGTAAATGAACAAGCAGATGAATAATACATTTTTTACAGTTTGTCCCTCATAATGTGTACAAAATAATAGGTGTATAAATGACACAATATGTTACTGCATAGACTAATTAGGAGTCTTTGTTTGTTTACTTACTACTAAAAGACAATTTGTCTAGTATGTTCACTATTTTATTTAAGGACTAAATGACAATAATAAACATATAATAAAGTACCAATGTATCGAAACGCATCGGAAGTATCTAAATAAATTTTGGTACCCGTACTGGTACCAAACTATTGGTATCGGGACAACCCTAGACACAATCCAAACAACCTTCCCTAGTCATGGTGCAAAAAAAAATGCAAAATGCAAAATTGTGTGAACGTTGTGGATATTATGAAACATTTTTACAGTTTGTCCTTTATAATGTGTACAAAATAATAGGTGTATAAATGACACAATATGTTACTGCATAGACTAATTAGGAGTCTTTGTTTGTTTACTTACTACTAAAAGACAAGTTGTCTAGTATGTTCACTATTTTATTTAAGGTTTAAATGACAATAATAAACATTTGTTGTTACAATAAAGACAATAATGACATTTTTTGTGCTGCCCCTTTTTTTTTTTTTTTAGAAAAGTATGGAAATACATTTTGGTACCGGTACCAAAATATTGGTGTGGGGGCAACACTACCCGCCACACCAATCCTCTTCCTTCTTGTGTTTGGATGATGTCATAGTCACCATGTCTTTGAACACCACGAGCCTTTTTTTCCTGCTCTTGTGTGTTGGAGGTTTGAAGGTTTAGTTCAAGTCGTGACTTGTTGAACATTTACCCCACCTCGGGTCATTATCCCTTCCTCTAATTGGATTAAATGTCCTTGTTGTACATTATTTCTGCAGGCTCACCAACCTTCGCGCCACAGGCACCGGGAGGAGCAGCGCTCCGTGGACCAGTACGGCCAGCCCGTCAGCACGCAGGGGGAGGGCCGAAGGGGGCGGAGCCACCGCCGGCGACGCGTGGAACACAGCAGGACCCCCTCGGAGAGACACTGGGAGGCCCTGAGGGCCATGGGACTGATGGAGGCCGAGGAGAGCCGGGCGGGGGGCTACAACGGCGGGTAGGTGAGGGGGTCGTGCGGGTCGCCACGGTTTGAAACAGAAAAGGTTGGGGAAAAACCGATCCATCTAGGAATTAGTCATGTCTCAATTTCCCGCAAATTCAACCAATACCTGCCTGCCGACTTTGTCCAATGTCCGCCCCTCCCCCACACATTTTACTTATGCATTGTCTGTCAACCCATCCATCTTATTTTGCTTATTCGAGGTCGGGTCGCGGGGGCAACAGCCTTCATTCAGCTCCCCCCGGGGGATCCCGAGGCGTTCCCAGGCCGGCCGGGGGACATAGTCTACCCAACGTGTCCTGGGTCTTCCCCGTGGCCTCCTACCGGAGGTGTTCGGGTGGCATCCTGACCAGATGCCCGAACCACCTCATCTGGCTCCTCTCCATGTGGAGGAGCAGCGGCTTTACTTTGAGCTCCTCCCGGATGACAGAGCTTCTCACCCTATCTCTAAGGGAGAGACCCGCCACCCGGCGGAGGAAACTCATTTGGGCCGCTTGTACCCGTGATCTTGTCCTTTCGGTCATAACCCAAAGCTCATGACCATAGGTGAGGATGGGAACGTAGATCGACCGCTAAATTGAGAGCTTTGCCTTCCGGCTCAGCTCCTTCTTCACCACGACGGATCGATACAGCGTCCGCATTACTGAAGACGCCGCACCGATCCACCTGTCGATCTCACCATCCACTCTTCCCTCACTCGTGAACAAGACTCCCAGGTACTTGAACTCCTTTGTCAACCGTCTTATCCAAACTCCTTCCTCCCCCAGACCAAGCAGGAGCAACAACATGTAAAACTTGTTATTGCCCGTCTTCCCGCGTAGCCCAGACCCACTTCTGCTTCCGTTCTCCAGCGCTAAGCCTTCTGGGTAATGTAGAATATAAACATTTAGCAACGCTCACCGAGCATTGACATGTTGGAGATGTTGAAGTGTGATGAAAATCTCTCGTCGTCTGTCACTCACCAACAAGGGTTACCTAAGGTCTATGTGGCTCTCTACGGTTCTCACATGTGTTCAACGTGCGGCCATAAATGTGTTGGAACCTAAATGAATGTCCACCATGGCCTCAGATTTGGAGGTGCAGATCCTCATCCCAGCAGCTTCACACTCGGCTGCAAACCGCTGAAGGTCCCGGCCCGACGAAGCCAACGAGACCACATCATCTGCAAAAAGCAGAGATGCGATCCTCTGGCCACCAAACTGGAAACCCTCCACACCCTGACTTCACATATAAGGTCAAGATCTAGACATAGATAGTTAGGCTGGTACTCATCACCAAGAGCACAAGAAACCGCATGGCGCCACTTGGTGCCTTGGTGAATATTCATGATGCAACATTCATGTGGACTTTTGAGTGCAGTTGATGCTGCTAACCAGTGGCTGTCGTCCTTCCAGACACTTTTATGACAACTCAGCGTCCAATGTATATGCCGCCAACAACGCCCTGGTGTCACCTGATGTCTATTCCACCCATGGCTACCTGTCCAGGGATCCCACCAGCCATGGTTCCAACTACCTGCCTAGTGTCTCCTACAGTTTGGACCACCTGGACCGTCTGGACAGCCAGGTGAGCGACTGATGCCGTCACAGTTTTTCCTGTTATGATTTCAAAGTTGTGTTTGGTCAGGTTCCAGAAATGTCAGCGTATCAGCCCAACTCAGAGAGCTGCCTGCTCGGATGCTGCAACTCGGAGGAATCGGAGGAGCACAAGAGTTATTCCAAGCAGGTAGTGCTTCTCGTTCCAGAACATGGATTTCACAGAGCGGCTCGTAAATAAATGGCTTTCCTTCCAGTCTTACCGGCCCCAATGGCGTCCCCTGGGCTACCTTCCCCTCAGCGAGCTGGACAGCGGCCTGGGATGCGGCCCAGACAGCCCGCATCACCGCGTGGCGCTCTCCGAAGCTGAGACGGACGCCATGTCATCGCTACCCGGCAACACCGCCTCTTCACAAGGCTCCTCCTCCTCCTCCGAGTCGCTCATCTCCTCGGAACCCAGCGACTCGGGCTTCCACAGCGTCAGCACCGGCGAGCACAGGTGTTTCCATAAGATCCAGAGAAACGCTTACTACCTGCGCTCGGGTCACTCCCCCCGGGAGCAGAGGGGACGCTGGGATCTGGAGTCCATCCCTGAGACCACGCCAATGACCCAGGCCGGAGCGCCGCAGTCGTCCCGCTGCACGGTGGGCAACAGCACTACCACCACGGTGCACTTCCACCGAGCTGAGAGGAGTCCCACTCTGCCTCGTACCCGCTCGCCACCTTCGCCCTCTTCTGGTGAGTAAACCGGTCATGGAGGTCCATTGAGTCTGTTTGTTGGCACTACACTACTTTTTGTCCATTTTCTTTGGTGGTTCCAAGCGCTTCAGCTTCAGTTCCAATTCCCCATGGTTCGAATCATTCCAAAAAAAAAACATGCCAAAATGAACCAAACCTTACCAATCCTGTTCCTCAAAGCCGGTTATGAAGACCCAGTGGTTCTTTTTGTCTGACCAGAAGCAGCTGACGACTTTTGTCTGCACCCAGGTTGCCGCACAGAGCCCTGCCAGCGCCGGGCGCTATGGTTGGAGCAGCGTCAAGGAAGAGGGGGTGGTACTATCGAGGCACCAGGAAGAAGTCGAACACTAATGGATCTGAGTGAGGTCCAGCAGCATCGCCGGGCCAGCCACCCTGTAGACATGGAAGTGAACACTGCGAGGAAGCAGGTCCATAGCAACCAACCGCGTCCAGCCAGCAGCACACCGGGTCCTAGGAGCCGGGCCAGTTATCCCACAAGTTGTCCGCCTTCTGTTCACCTCAGCATAGACACACTGACTGGTCACCAAAACACAACCAGGGCCTTGCAGAGCGGGGGCTGCAGCAGGCAGGAAGATCTGAGGAGTCACGGGTTGCTTCCTCGCGTGCCATCAGACTGGCGCGGTTTTCAGACTCTGGGAAATCAAACCAGCATCCAAAAAGGTTCTTCTGGCCCTTTTTACAGCACACTAGGGGCACATATTAGCCCCCGCTCTCCCCTCTCCCCACGCTCCCGACAGTCCAATCAGAAGTCAGTGAGGAACCAGCTGCTCCGCGCCCGAGCTTACCGGCTGGCACGGGAGAGAAGCGAAGTCACCACGGACGAGGAGATGCGGGGTGACACTGGGAGACCAGGGGACCACGAAGGGGAGGACGGGCCGTGGGCCGGCAGGTACTGGAACCGCACCGAGAGGAGACGTCACCTGGCGTTGTCGCGGCAACACAGAGAGCGTCGTTGGGGTGAGGAGGCAGCAAGCGTAGGTCAGGGGTCGCTGTCTTCCCAGATGGTTCTGGAACTGAGTCACAGGAAGCAGAACCGGCTGAGGAACAGCAAGCTACTCGATGATTGGATCACGGTGGAGGAGCTCTTGACTCACGGGACCAGAGTAGAGGCCGACAACCAACTCTGTCCCAGTCCTCTGCTATCGGTCACTACCGTCTGAGGGTTTGTGGTCATCTTCAGTACCAAAAGGTCCAGTTGGTTCACCAGTTGGCTTCTTTGTTGGTTTTTGGAAGCAAATCAAGGGAAGTTTGAGAATCAAGCAATACACCTTCTGGGGGACCACCCATGTTCTTTAAGGAGCTGTAGAACCAAAAGTAGACATTTAAAGAGGCCTTTAGCACTGATAAGTCTGCAATGCTGGAGGTTTACTTTGGCCTGAGGTTTCTAAACATGACAAGGTTCCGTTCCCATCGGAGTGTGACAAACATCTAAGCTTCTCCCAAGTTGTTCGGGCTACGGGGACCAGACCGGGCAAGCTGAACATCTTAGAACACTTCGAAACCAAGCCAGACTGACCCTGCAGCAGCACCTGAGAACACCTTCAGGTCCCCTTTCTTACACAGAGTTCTCAGCAACAATCCAGTCCCAAGCAGGCTAAGACAAGCGTTCAGGCTGAAATGTGCTCTTGCATCACGTAATCGCTAGGGGGCAGTGTTTTCCTCTTGTAAAACCGTGTTAGCTTCCTGTGGGTAGGAGTTGTGAACAATGGCGACTGAAGCCACATCACCGTTGTTGTCGGAGCTAAAACTAATCTCAACGAGTCGAGGCAGAGGACGGGCGGGAAGGAGAGGCATGTGTACTAAAAAAAATGACCAATCGCAGCTCTGCGGTCTTGGCGTGTACTCGATGCTTTGGGAGGTGCACGTAAAAGAACCCGTGTGTGATTATCATTGCTAATACGCTGACATTCCTTTAACAGTTGCAAAATTAGCTCAAAAAGCTAGCACACAAACATAAACATGCTAACGGTTAGCATGTGTCATATACCAAGTTATATGGCTGGAAGGTGCATGGCTGTGTAGATATAGCAAAAAACGTAAAGTTAGCTAAAAAGTTTGCACTGTAATGCTAGCGTGCTAGCATGCTAAAGTTAGCATGCGGACAGTTAACAAGTGTCACATACCGAGTTATATGACTCCAGGGTAAACGGCTGCAAAATTAGCTCAAAAAGCTAGCACTTGAATGTTAGCATGCTAGCATAGTTTTTATGTTATTACAATTTTATGATTCTTAACCAAAATCTCCCCCAACTTGTCACATGTCTAACTATTATAGTTTTATTTAATTAACATGTTATTAACATGTTATTATACATAACCAGCCCCCCACCTTGTCTAAATCCACCCAAACTTGTCACAATCATTTGTGCTGCGAGACTTTTATGTCTATTATAGTTTTTAAATCATTGTTTTATAGTTGTTATTTTATTAACATGTTATTAGCGTGTTATTATTCATAACCAGCCCCCCCCCCCCACCATGTCTAAATCCGCCCAAACTTGTCACAATCATTTGTGCTGCAAGACTTTTATGTCTATTATAGGTTTTAAATCATTGTTTTATAGTTGTTATTTTATCAACATGTTATTAACGTGTTATTATTCATAACCAGCCCCCCCAAACCATGTCTAAATCTCCCCAAACTTGTCACAATCATTTGTGCTGCAAGACTTTTATGTCTATTATAGTTTTTAAATCATTGTTTTATAATTGTTATGTTATTAACATGTTATTAATGTGTTATTAACATGTTAACATGTTATTAACATGTTATTATTCATAACCAGCCCCCCCACCTTGTCTAAATCCGCCCAAACTTGTCACAATCATTTGTGCTGCAAGACTTTTATGTCTATTATAGGTTTTAAATCATTGTTTTATCGTTGTTATTTTATCAACATGTTATTAACGTGTTATTGTTCATAACCAGCCCCCACCCCCCACATGTCGAAATCTCCCCAAACTTGTCACAATCATTTGTGCTGCAAGACTTTTATGTCTATTAGTTTTTAAATCATTGTTTTATAGTTGTTATGTTATTAACATGTTATTAACGTGTTATTAACATGTTATTAACGTGTTATTATTCATAACCAGCCCCCCTCTCCAACCATGTCTAAATCTGCCTAAAACGTGTCACAATCATTTTTGCTGCAAGACTTTTATGTATATTATAGTTTTTAAATCATTGTTGTATAATTGTTATGTTATTAACATGTTATTAACGTGTTATTAACATGTTATTAATGTGTTATTATTCATAACCAGCCCCCCACCTTGTCTAAATCCGCCCAAACTTGTCACAATCATTTGTGCTGCAAGACTTTTATGTCTATCATAGTTTTTAAATCATTGTTTTATGATTGTTATGTTATTAACATGTTATTAACATGTTATTAACATGTTATTAATGTGTTACTATTCATAACCAGCCCCCAAGCTTGTCTAAATCCGCCCAAACTTGTCACAATCATTTGTGCTGCAAGACTTTTATGTCTATTATAGTTTTTAAATCATTGTTTTATAATTGTTATATTATTAACATGTTATTAATGTGTTATGATTCATAACCGTGTCAAAATCTCCCCAAACTTTTCCAGATTTTTTTTTTGCTGCAATTCAATTTTTCTAACTATAGTTTATAACTGTAAATGTTTTATAGTCGTTATGTTATTAACGTGTTATTATTCATCTCCAGCCAACCAAAAAAGTCAAACTCGCCCCGAAACTGCAAAAAAATTTTTTTTTCTGACTATTCTAGTTCAGTCCGAAAATAGAATACGTTAAAAAGCGTAAAGAACAAATGTTTCCGGCACAAAGTGTTGGCCGTGATGAACTTCACACAGGTGGTCAAAGGTGTGCCTCCCAAAGAAAAAGGGGGGAGGAGCCAGCGGGCGTCAAGCTACGTATAGCGAGAGCATATTTCAGCCTTGAGCTGTACATAAGAGTAAAGAGAGTAAATAAGTCATGTGGTGAATTAGTACAATTAGTACAATTAGTACAATTAGTACAATGTTTGAACTGAAAAGCGAGGATGAGGAGAACTCTCTGCAAGGAAGTGTTGATGACCTTTTATGGGCGTCTTTTCAGCTCAGATCTTTGTAGAATTTAGTGGCCAAAGATGTGTTACTTTGGTTTGTGGACAATCTCTTATATTTGATAATTATTTTTATATATGTATGTGTATATATGTACGGTAGGATGTTCCTCACCTTCCCGCGCTACAGGTGACATGTTTGTTGACGTTTGTGTTGACAGTGAGCAATAAGCTGCGGCGAGCATGTGACCTCCCGACTGTCGCTGGTCAAGTTGATGGAGGCCTGCTCCTCGTCCAATCAGGACGCGGCTCGTTAGTTTGATTGGCGGGAGCAACTTTCCCTTTATTCAACAGCACTCAGGAAACCTTTCACCTCCTGAGACCCGGACATGATTTGTTTTGGCCACACTGATTTTTTTTTAAATGGAAATGCGCTTAACATTATTATTATTATTTATTTATATACCATTTATTATTATTACTATTATTTATATGCCATTTATTATTATTATTATTATTATTATTTATATGCCATTTATTATTATTATTATTTATATGCCATTTATTATTATTATTATTATTATCATTATTATTGTTATTATTTATAAGCCATTTATTATTATTATTATTTATATGCCATTTATTATTATTATTATTATTATTTATATGCCATTTATTTTTATTATTATTATTTATATGCCATTTATTATTATTATTATTATTTATATACCATTTATTATTATTATTATTTATATGCCATTTATCATTATTATTATTATTATTTATATGCCATTTATTATTATTATTATTATTTATATGCCATTTATTATTATTATTATTTATATGCCATTTATTATTATTATTATTGTTATTATTTATAAGCCATTTATTATTATTATTATTTATATGCCATTTATTATTATTATTATTATTATTATTTATATGCCATTTATTATTATTATTATTATTTATATGCCATTTATTATTATTATTATTATTATTATTTATATACCATTTATTATTATTATTATTATTTATATGCCATTTATTATTATTATTATTATTATTATTTATATGCCATTTATTATTATTATTATTATTATTATGTATATGCCATTTATTATTATTATTATTTATATGCCATTTATTATTATTATTATTATTATTATTATTATTATTATTATTATTATTATTATTATTATTATTATTATTATTATTTATATGCCATTTATTCACCAACTTGAAATCTTCATCAAATGGTCACGAGTAGGCTTGTACAGTATACCAATACTAGTATAGTACCATCACACTAAAGAATCATCCATCCATACATTTTATACTGCTTGTCCCTTTCGGGGTCGCTGGAGCCTATCTCAGCTGCATTCGGGTGGTAGGCGGGGTACACCCTGGACAAGTCGCCACCAGTCATATTCGGTACTATACCGCCTCCTAAAAAGTACCAGTCCACCACGTGGTGACATTGCTGCTTTTACCAGCAGAGGAGCATGTTGGGCAGCGCACACACACAGAGTACTTACAAGCAGACACAGTGTGTAGACAGAAAAGGGAGAATGGACGCATTTTGGTGTAAAAAGTAAAGATAAAGGTGAAGTTATAACACTGAAACACCCTCAGGAAGAGCTGCTTCAAAACATGGCTAGCGAGCTAGTGGCTAACGTCCATCCACAGTGTTTTAGCTACTTCTAAATCACTAATCCTGGCCTCCATGGCGACGAATAAAGTCAGTTTCTTACAAGTACCGTTATCAGTGGAGGACGAGGAATAGCTAAACATGCTTCACTGCACACCGTAGGAGGATACAATAGCTCACCGCCGTCACAATGTAAACAAATGCCATGGGTGGATCTACACCTGACATCCACTGTAATGATACCAAGTACAGGAGCGTATCTAGCCGATACTATTGAAGACAAGATGATGGGTGAAGACAAGATGACGGGTGAAGACAAGATGACGGGTGAAGACAAGATGACGGGTGAAGACAAGATGACGGGTGAAGACAAGATGATGGGTGAAGACAAGCTAATGGGTGAAGACAAGATGATGGGTGAAGACAAGATGATGGGTGAAGACAAGATGATGGGTGAAGACAAGATGATGGGTGAAGACAAGATGATGGGTGAAGACAAGATGATGGGTGAAGACAAGATGATGGGTGAAGACAAGCTAATGGGTGAAGACAAGATGATGGGTGAAGACAAGATGACGGGTGAAGACAAGATGACGGGTGAAGACAAGATGACGGGTGAAGACAAGATGACGGGTGAAGACAAGATGATGGGTGAAGACAAGCTAATGGGTGAAGACAAGATGATGGGTGAAGACAAGATGATGGGTGAAGACAAGATGATGGGTGAAGACAAGATGACGGGTGAAGACAAGATGACGGGTGAAGACAAGATGATGGGTGAAGACAAGCTAATGGGTGAAGACAAGATGATGGGTGAAGACAAGATGATGGGTGAAGACAAGATGATGGGTGAAGACAAGATGATGGGTGAAGACAAGATGATGGGTGAAGACAAGATGATGGGTGAAGACAAGATGATGGGTGAAGACAAGATGATGGGTGAAGACAAGCTAATGGGTGAAGACAAGATGATGGGTGAAGACAAGATGTGGGGTGAAGACAAGATGACGGGTGAAGACAAGATGATGGGTGAAGACAAGATGATGGGTGAAGACAAGATGATGGGTGAAGACAAGATGACGGGTGAAGACAAGATGTGGGGTGAAGACAAGATGACGGGTGAAGACAAGATGATGGGTGAAGACAAGATGATGGGTGAAGACAAGATGATGGGTGAAGACAAGATGATGGGTGAAGACAAGATGATGGGTGAAGACAAGCTAATGGGTGAAGACAAGATAATGGGTGAAGACAAGATGATGGGTGAAGACAAGATGATGGGTGAAGACAAGATGATGGGTGAAGACAAGATGATGGGTGAAGACAAGATAATGGGTGAAGACAAGATGATGGGTGAAGACAAGATGATGGGTGAAGACAAGATAATGGGTGAAGACAAGATGATGGGTGAAGACAAGATGATGGGTGAAGACAAGATAATGGGTGAAGACAAGATAATGGGTGAAGACAAGATGTTGGGTGAAGACAAGATGATGGGTGAAGACAAGATAATGGGTGAAGACAAGATGTTGGGTGAAGACAAGATGATGGGTGAAGACAAGCTAATGGGTGAAGACAAGATGATGGGTGAAGACAAGATGATGGGTGAAACAAGCTAATGGGTGAAGACAAGATAATGGGTGAAGACAAGATGATGGGTGAAGACAAGATGATGGGTGAAACAAGCTAATGGGTGAAGACAAGATAATGGGTGAAGACAAGATGATGGGTGAAGACAAGATGATGGGTGAAACAAGCTAATGGGTGAAGACAAGATAATGGGTGAAGACAAGATGATGGGTGAAGACAAGATGATGGGTGAAACAAGCTAATGGGTGAAGACAAGATAATGGGTGAAGACAAGATGATGGGTGAAGACAAGATGATGGGTGAAAACAAGATGATGGGTGAAACAAGCTAATGGGTGAAGACAAGATAATGGGTGAAGACAAGATGATGGGTGAAGACAAGATGATGGGTGAAACAAGCTAATGGGTGAAGACAAGATAATGGGTGAAGACAAGATGATGGGTGAAGACAAGATAGCGAGTGAAAGAATGATCACTTCAGCCTGTTGTCCACTGCAGTGGACATGACTTCAAGTAAACCCACTAAGTACAATTGTCATCCTTTTTACCTCTGTCAAGTATTATTTTCCAATAAACATCATTTAGGCTCCAGCAGACCCTGCGACCAGACCGTGAAAGGGACAAGCAGTATAAAATGGGTGGATGGATGATTGAGTGGGTCTCAGGACGTGAAGTCAGTATATTTCTGAGAGGGTCATGTGACCTGACGAGCAGCACCTCACCTGATGGTGACCATGTGACCTGACGAGCAGCACCTCACCTGATGGTGACCACGTGACCTGACGAGCAGCACCTCACCTGATGGTGACCACGTGACCTGACGAGCAGCACCTCACCTGATGGTGACCACGTGACCTGACGAGCAGCACCTCACCTGATGGTGACCACGTGACCTGACGAGCAGCACCTCACCTGAAGAAAACATGTCTAGAAACATAAAGAAAGCGGGACAATGTGAAGTCAGTATATTTCTGAGAGGGTCATGTGACCAGTGGAGGTGAACTTGTGTGCCATTCAAGTGTCAAATAAAATCTACTTTTTCTTTTTTTGGTTTTGTTTTGTTTAGTTAAATACACTTTATTGCTTTAAATACTACACTGTATACATTATTCTTAGTCATTTTAGGGTACATTTCTAATTTTTCTATTCTATATATATATATATATATATATATATATATATATATATATATATATATATATATATATATATATATATATATATATATATATATATATATATATATATATATATATATATATATATATATATAAAATAGAAAAAGTGGTAAAGGGGACAAGTGGTAGAAAATGGATGGATGGATATAATATATATATATATATATATATATATATATATATATATATATATATATATATATATATATATATATATATATACATATATATATATATATATATATATATATATATATACTGTATATATATAGTAAATATACATAAAATAGATTTATGTATTATTTATAATATACATATAATATATATATTTGTATTACATAAATATTTATATATACACATATATGTTTATATATACATATGTATATATATTTGTGTGTGTATATATATATACATATATGTATACATGTATACATATACTGTATGTATATATATATATATATATATATATATATATATATATATATATATATACATACACACAAATATGTATATATAAACATATATGTGTATATATAAATATTTATGTAATACGAATATATATATATATATATATATATATATATATATATATATATATATATATATATATATATATATATATATATATATATATATATATATATATATATAATACATAAATATATATTATGTATATTTACTATATATATTATATACTGTATATATATCCGTCCATTTTCTACCACTTGTCCCATATATATAAATATATATATATATATATATATATATATATATATATATATATATAGTTTTGTTTTGTTTAGTTAAATACACTTTATTGCTTTAAATACTACACTGTATATATCATTCTTAGTCATTTTAGGGTACATTTCTAATTTTTCTATTATATATATATATATATATATATATATATATATATATATATATATATATATATATATATATATATATATATATATATATATATATATATATATAAAATAGAAAAAGTGGTAAAGGGGACAAGTGGTAGAAAATGGATGGATGGATGGATATAATATATATATATATATATATATATATATATATATATATATATATATATATATATATATATATATATATATATATATATATATATATATATATACTGTATATATATAGTAAATATACATAAAATAGATTTATGTATTATTTATAATATACATATAATATATATATTTGTATTACATAAATATTTATATATACACATATATGTTTATATATACATATGTATATATATTTGTGTGTGTATATATATATACATATATGTATACATGTATACATATACTGTATGTATATATATATATATATATATATATATATATATATATATACATACACACAAATATGTATATATAAACATATATGTGTATATATAAATATTTATGTAATACGAATATATATATATATATATATATATATATATATATATATATATATATATATATATATATATATATATATATATATATATATATATATATATATATAATACATAAATATATATTATGTATATTTACTATATATATTATATACTGTATATATATCCGTCCATTTTCTACCACTTGTCCCATATATATAAATATATATATATATATATATATATATATATATATATATATATATATATATATATATATATATATATATATATATATATAGTTTTGTTTTGTTTAGTTAAATACACTTTATTGCTTTAAATACTACACTGTATATATCATTCTTAGTCATTTTAGGGTACATTTCTAATTTTTCTATTCTATATATATATATATATATATATATATATATATATATATATATATATATATATATATATATATATATATATATATATATATATAGAATAGAAAAAGTGGTAAAGGGGACAAGTGGTAGAAAATGGATGGATGGATGGATATAATATATATATATATATATATATATATATATATATATATATATATATATATATATATATATATATATATATATATAGTAAATATACATAATATAGATTTATGTGTTATTTATAATATACATATAATATATATATTTGTATTTCATAAATATTTATATATACACATATATGTTTATATATACATATGTATATATATTTGTGTGTGTATATATATATACATATATGTATACATGTATACATATACTGTATGTATATATATATATATATATATATATATATACACACAAATATATATATATAAACATATATGTGTATATATAAATATTTATGTAATACGAATATATATATATATATATATATATATATATAATACATAAATATATATTATGTATATTTACTATATATATTATTACTGTATATATATCAGTCCATTTTCTACCACTTGTCCCATATATATATATATATATATATATATATATATATATATATATATATATATATATATATATATATATATATATATATATATATATATATATATATATATATATATATTCACCATGGCAACAGTGAAGGGCCTCACTTTTATAAATAATACATCCCATAATACATCCCTCGCCATCTGTCATTCTGTCAACGTGTGGAAGTCAGATGGGAGGTCAAAGGTCAGTTCTGTCCAAAGTGCGAGTGAAACCATCGCCTTCGCTTCACAGCTCCCCCTCTGTTGCCCCGGCAACTGCTGTTTCTAGGGAAACTGGGCTCTCTCCGCTGTCGCCATGGCGACGTGCCTGTCAAGGACATATTTACCGCCACAGCGCACGCGTCACGCCCGCGCCCCTGATGGTGACCATGTGACCCGACGAGCAGCACCTCACCTGATGGTGACCATGTGACCTGACGAGCAGCACCTCACCTGATGGTGACCATGTGACCTGACGAGCAGCACCTCACCTGATGGTGACCATGTGACCTGACGAGCAGCACCTCACCTGATGGTGACCACGTGACCTGACGAGCAGCACGTCACCTGAAGAAAACATGTCTAGAAACATAAAGAAAGCGGGACAATGGATTAGGTACAATGGATTTGTACGCACCCTGTAGCTCATGCTAACGCTTTAGGCTAGAATTTAGCTTTAAATGTAAAAAACAATAGAATGGGATACCTGGCGACATTTTGCAAATATGCTAACATAACATCTTCACATTTTTGCTAGCATTTTAGCTCATTTTGTGGGTTTGAATCTATAAACAACAGACTTCCTTACTTGGTGCCATCTTGTAAGTACGCTAACAGTTTATGCTACACTTTTGGTTATTTGGTATGTTTCAACCCCAAAAAAAGATTTTGACACCTGGTGCCAACTTGCAGGTATGCTAACATTAAAATAGTAAAATTTTTGCTAGCATTTTAGCTCATTTTAACTTATGAATCGTAGATTTCCTTACTTGGTGCATCTTGTAAGTATGCTAACGGTTTAGGCCAGATTTTCTTTTCATATTTCAGACGTTCAAACCTAAAACAAAAAATATTTTGATACATGGTGCCAACTGCAACTACGCCAACATTAAAATAGTAACATTTTTGCTCATTTTAACTTATGATTCCTAGATTTCCTTACTTGGTGCCATCTTGTAAGTATGCTAACGGTTTAGGCCAGATTTTTATATATATATATATATATATATATATATATATATATATATATATATATATATATATATATATATATATATATATATATATATATATATATATATATATATTTCTGACGTTTAAACCTAAAATAAAATAATATTTTGATACCTGGTGCCAACTTGCAAGTATGCCAACATTAAAATGGTAACATTTTTGCTAGCATTTTAGCTCATTTTGACTTCTAAATCGTAGATTTCCTTACTTGGTGCCATCTTGTAAGTATGCTAACGGTTTATGCCAGATTTTTTTAAATTTCATATATATATATATATATATATATATATATATATATATTTATTTGACGTTTAAACCTAAAATAAAAAATATTTTGATACCTGGTGCCAACTTGCAAGTATGCCAACATTAAAATGGTAACATTTTTGCTAGCATTTTAGCTAATTTTGACCTCTAAATCGTAGATTTCCTTTCTTGGTGCATCTTGTAAGTATGCTAACGGTTTATGCCAGATTTTTTTTTTTTAAATATTACCGACATTTAAACCTAAAATAAAAAAAGATTTTGATACCTGGTGCCAACTTATGGTATATGCCAGATTTTATTTTATTTTATATATGTATATATATATATATGTATATATAAAAAATATTTTGATACCTGGTGCCAACTTGCAAGTATGCCAACATTAAAATGGTAACATTTTTGCTAACATTTTAGCTCATTTTGACCTCTTAATCGTAGATTTCCTTTCTTGGTGCATCTTGTAAGTATGCTAACGGTTTATGCCAGATTTTCTTTTTTAAATATTACCGACATTTAAACCTAAAATAAAAAAAGATTTTGATACCTGGTGCCAATTTGCGGTTTATGCCAGATTTTATTTTATTTTATATATATATATATATATATATATATATATATATATATATATATATATATATATATATATATATATATATATATATATATATATATATATATATATATATATTTTTTTTTTTTTTCTTCTTTTTTTTTTCTTCTTTCTGACGTTTAAAACGAAAATAATAAAAAATATTTTGATACCTGGTGCCAACTTGCAAGTATGCCAACATTAAAATGGTAACAATTTTGCTAGCATTTTAGCTAATTTTGACCTCTAAACCGTAGATTTCCTTACTTGGTGCATATTGTAAGTATGCTAACGATTAATGCCAGATTTTTTTTTTTTTTTAAGATTACCGATGTTTAAACCTAAAATTCAAAAACATTTTGATACCTGGTGCCAACTTGCAAGTGTGCCAACATTAAAATGGTAACCTTTATGCTAGCATTTTGATTATTTTGTCAATTTTAACTTCTGAATCGTAGATTTCCTTACTTGGTGCCATCTTGTAAGTATGCTAACGGTTTATGCCAGATTTTTAAAAATTTTATATATATATATATATATATATATATATATATATATATATATATATATATATATATATATATATATATATATATATATATATTTCTGACGTTTAAACCTAAAATAAAATAATATTTTGATACCTGGTGCCAACTTGTAGGTATGCCAACATTAAAATGGTAACATTTTTGCTAGCATTTTAGCTCATTTTGACCTCTTAATCGTAGATTTACTTTCTTGGTGCATCTTGTAAGTATGCTAACGGTTTATGCCAGATTTTCTTTTTTTAAATATTACCGACATTTAAACCTAAAATAAAAAAGATTTTGATACCTGGTGCCAATTTACGGTTTATGCCAGATTTTATTTTATTTTATATATATATATATATATATATATATATATATATATATATATATATATATATATATATATATATATATATATATATATATATATATATATATACATATATATATATATATATATATATTTTTTTTTTTCTTCTTTTTTTTTCTTTTTTCTGACGTTTAAACCGAAAATAATAAAAAATATTTTGATACCTGGTGCCAACTTGCAAGTATGCCAACATTAAAATGGTAACAATTTTGCTAGCATTTTAGCTAATTTTGACCTCTAAACCGTAGATTTCCTTACTTGGTGCATCTTGTAAGTATGCTAACGATTAATGCCAGATTTTTTTTTTTTTTAAGATTACCAATGTTTAAACCTAAAATTAAAAAACATTTTGATACCTGGTGCCAACTTGCAAGTGTGCCAACATTAAAATGGTAACATTTATGCTAGCATTTTGATTATTTTGTCAATTTTAATTTATGAATCGTAGATTTCCTTACTTGGTGCATCTTTTAAGTATGCTAACGGTTTAAGCCAGATTTGTTTTTCATATTTCTGACGTTTAAACCTAAAATAAAAATGTTTTTGATACCTGGTGCCAACTTGCAAGTACGCCAACATTAAAATGGTAACATTTTTGCAAGCATTTTAGCTAATTTTAACCTATGAATCGTAGATTTCTTTACTTGGTGCCATCTTGTAAGTATGCTAACGGTTTAGGCCAGATTTTTTATTTTATTTTATTTTATTATATTTTATTTTATATATATATATATATATATATATATATATATATATATATATATATATATATATATATATATATATATATATATATATATATATATACATACATACATATATATATATATATTTCTGACGTTTAAACCTAAAATAAAAAAGATTTTGATACCTGGTGCCAACTTGCAAGTATGCCAACATTAAAATGGTAACATTTTTGCTAATGTTGACCTCTTAATCGTAGATTTCCTTTCTTGGTGCATCTTGTAAGTATGCTAACGGTTTATGCCAGATTTTTTTTTAAAAATATTACCAACATTTAAACCTAAAATAAAAAATATTTTGATACCTGGTGCCAATTTACGGTATATGCCACATTTTATTATATATATATATATATATATATATATATATATATATATATATATATATATATACATATATACACATTTATTTCTGACGTTTAAACCTAAAATACAAAATATTTTGATACCTGGTGCCAACTTGCAAGTATGCCAACATTAAAATGGTAACATTTTTGCTAGCATTTTAGCTCATTTTGACCTCTTAATCATAGATTTACTTACTTGGTGCATATTGTAAGTATGCTAACCATTAATACCAGATTTATTTATTTTTTTAAATATTACCGACGTTTAAACCTAAAATAAAAAAAATATTTTGATACCTGGTGCCAACTTGCAAGTATGCCAACATTAAAAAGGTAACTTTTGAGCTAATTTTAACCTATGAATCATAGATTTCCTTACTTGGTGCATCTTGTAAGTATGCTAACGGTTAATGCTAGATTTTCTTTTTTAAATATTACCGACATTTAAACCTAAAATAAAAAATATTTTGATACCTGTTGTCAACTTATGGTATATGCCAGATTTTATTTTATATATATATATATATATATATATATATATATATATATATATATATATATATATATATATATATATATATATATATATATATATATATATATATATATATATATATATATATATATATATTTCTGACGTTTAACCCTAAAATAAAAATTATTTTGATACCTGGTGCCAACTTGCAAGTATGCCAACATTAAAATGGTAACATTTTTGCTAGCATTTTAGCTCATTTTGACCTCTAAACCGTAGATTTCCTTACTTGGTGCATCTTGTAAGTATGTTAACGGTTTATGCCAGATTTTCTTTTTTAAATATTACCGACATTTAAACCTAAAATAAAAAAAATTTTGATACCTGGTGCCAACTTATGGTATATGCCAGATTGTATTTTATTATATATATATATATATATATATATATATATATATATATATATATATATATATATATATATATATATATATATATATATATATTTTTTTTTTTTTTTTTTGACGTTTAAACCTAAAATACAAAATATTTTGATACCTGGTGCCAACTTGCAAGTATGCCAACATTAAAATGGTAACATTTTTGCTAGCATTTTAGCTCATTTTGACCTCTTAATCGTAGATTTACTTACTTGGTGCATCTTGTAAGTATGTTAACGGTTTATGCCAGATTTTCTTTTTTAAATATTACCGACATTTAAACCTAAAATAAAAAAGATTTTGATACCTGGTGTCAACTTATGGTATATGCCAGATTTTATTTTATATATATATGTATATATATATATATATATATATATATATATATTTTTTTTTTTTGACGTTTAAACCTCAAATACAAAATATTTTGATACCTGGA
Source organism: Entelurus aequoreus (assembly GCF_033978785.1). NCBI lineage: Eukaryota > Metazoa > Chordata > Actinopteri > Syngnathiformes > Syngnathidae > Entelurus > Entelurus aequoreus. The sequence goes on along the minus strand of NC_084737.1, from coordinate 9,457,044 downwards.
TCCAACTTGCAAGTATGCCAACATTAAAATGGTAACATTTTTGCTAGCATTTTAGCTCATTTTGACCTTTTGTCAACTTATGGTATATGCCAGATTTTATTTTATATATATATATATATATATATATATATATATATATATATATATATATATATATATATATATATATATATATATATATATATATATATATATATATATATATATATATATATATATATATATATATATTTCTGACGTTTAAACCTAAAATACAAAATATTTTGATACCTGGTGCCAACTTGCAAGTATGCCAACATTAAAATGGTAACATTTTTGCTAGCATTTTAGCTCATTTTGACCTCTTAATCGTAGATTTACACTACCGTTCAAAAGTTTGGGGTCACCCAAACAATTTAGTGGAATAGCCTTCATTTCTAAGAACAAGAATAGACTGTCGCGTTTCAGATGAAAGTTCTCTTTTTCTGGCCATTTTGAGCGTTTAATTGAGCCCACAAATGTGATGCTCCAGAAACTCAATCTGCTCAAAGGAAGGTCAGTTTTTTAGCTTATGTAACGAGCTAAAGTGTTTTCAGATGTGTGAACATGATTGCACAAGGGTTTTCTAATCATCAATTAGCCTTCTGAGCCAGAGAGCAAACACATTGTACCATTAGAACACTGGAGTGATAGTTGCTGGAAATGGGCCTCGATACACCTATGTAGATATTGCACCAAAAAGCAGACATTTGCAGCTAGAATAGTCATTTACCACATTAGCAATGTATAGAGTGTATTTCTTTCAAGTTAAGACTAGTTTAAAGTTATCTTCATTGAAAAATAAGGACATTTCAATGTGACCCCAAACTTTTGAACGGTAGTGTACTTACTTGGTGCATATTGTAAGTATGCTAACCATTAATGCCAGATTTATTTTTATTTTTTAAATATTACCGACGTTTAAACCTAAAATAAAAAAAATATTTTGATGCCTGGTGTCAACTTGCAAGTATGCCAACATTAAAAAGGTAACATTTGAGCTAATTATAACCTATGAATCATAGATTTCCTTACTTGGTGCATCTTGTAAGTATGCTAACGGTTAATGCTAGATTTTCTTTTTTAAATATTACCGACATTTAAACCTAAAATAAAAAAAGATTTTGATACCTGGTGCCAACTGTCCGGACGAGGGTGACAAGACCAGAAATACACTTCATAAATAAAGTATAATTAATGTCCTTTTTGTGTGCGTGTTTTTTTTTTTTTACTAAATCAAAAATGAAATTGGCCCTAGCATACTTTTGACTTTTCAGTACGCGACCCTCCGAAGATGTTTGTCAATGTTTACAGTTTTTCCCATTACATTACACATTTTTGCTATTTTTTTGTTTTGTTTACAATTTGACAACAATACACCTTTGGACACCCCCGTGTTTATACAACATCTGCTAGCATGTTCCGATTGTTCTCACCTTGGAAAGACAATTCATGCAACTTTTCTGTCAACATTGAAAAAGAGCGACTACGTTTAGTAACAAAAGTTTTAGAAGTGCTTTATTGGTGCACGTTACTTCCGGGCCACGAACTGGCACCCCCCTACCCCCCCGGACCTTGAGTTTGACACCTGTGCTCTAGCACGGGGGTCGGCAACCCGCGGCTCTAGAGCCGCATGCGGCTCTTTAGCGCCGCCCTAGTGGCTCTCTGGAGATTTTTCAAAAATGTATGAAGAATGGAAAAAGATGAGGGGAAAAAATGTATTTTTTGTTTTAGTATGGTTTCTGTAGGAGGACAAACATGACACAAACCCCCTAATTGTTATAAATCACACTGTTTATATTAAATATGCTTCACTCATTCGAGTATTTGGCGAGCGCCGTTTTGTCCTACTTATTTTGGCGGTCCTTGAACTCACCGTATAGTTTGTTTACATGTATACATTTCTCCGACTTTCTAGGACGTGTTTTATGCCACTTTTTCTGTCTCATTTTGTCCACCACACTTTTAACGTCGTGCGTGAGTGCACAAAGGTGAGTTTTGTTGATGTTATTGACTTGTGTGGAGTGCTAATCAGACATATTTAGTCACTGCATGACTGCAAGCTAATCGATGCTAACATGCTATTTAGGCTAGCTATATGTACATATTGCATCATTATGCCTCATTTGTAGCTATATTTGAGCTCATTTAGTTTCCTTTAAGTCCTCTTAATTAAATTTATATCTCATGACACATGTAATATGGCTTTTAATTTTTTGCGGCTCCAGACAGATTTTTTTTTGTATTTTTGGTCCAATATGGCTCTTTCAACATTTTGGGTTGCCGACCCCTGCTCTAGCAGGACATGGCAGCTGGCAACACCCAAGTGACCACAGTGTGGCGCCAGAGAGAACTGCCCAAATAAACACTTTCCACTTCTGCTCCCCTTTAAAATGCAACAAAGTAGACTGGCGTTCAACTAAAGTCAGATTTTATAAAAGCGACGCGATGACATCATCACGGTCGCATGTTCCCTTAAATCAAGAGTCTATTTCCATCCCGCACACTGGTCTCCATGGCAACCACATCCACTCTTGCCACCTTACAAGCAAGTTTCAACCAGCAGCAGCACACACACACACACACACACACACACACACACACACACACACACACACACACACACACACGTATTTGACTCAATAAAAAGCATATCTTCTATGAAAAGACATAACATTTTCCTCCCCGCATATTTTCTAAGAACTATGATACTAATATTTATTTACAATCCGTTTAATATCCAATAGAAAATATCCCGTTTTTCTTCAAAATAAAGGAAATATGACATCTAGCAATCATAATAAAACCTGTAATAAAAGGAATGCCCTACTGTTTGTTGTTAACGGGCGTGCACGTGCGTGACGGGCGTGCACGTGCATGCACGTGCGTGCACGGGCGTGCACGTGCGCGACTAGACCTCCTCCTGGTCTTCCTGCAGGTCACATTTGACCAGAAACTCCTTGATGCTTGGCTGATCGCCAAGCCCCGCCCACTGCTCCTCCAGCGCCCGCAGAAGCTCCTCCCACCGCCGCTTGTCCCTCCCCGTCTGCCAGGACAGGCGCACGGCGGCCCGTAGGAGCGGCAGCAGGAGTGGGTGTGGCCTGTCCGGACCCGGCGTCTCGCCGGCGGGGGCCAGGAGCCGCAGGGCGCGGTCCACGTGGTCCCGGGCCTCCTCCTGCTGGTCCACTTCCTGGAAGCAACAGGCGAGTCCCACCAGTGTGAACAGCCAGTGGGAGGAGCCCGGGGGAGGCGGGGGCCGGACAATCGGGATCGCAGGGGATGGCCCCGCCCAGTTTGTCCTGAAGCCTCTTGGCGTTGAGCAGCGGACCCAGGGCGTCCTGGTACCGCCCCACCCTGGACACGAGACATGTCCAATCAGAAACATTCCGAGTGTTCTAGAACATCTGCTAGGAGTTATTGCATCATCACTGACTCCCCAGCGCGTGACGTCATCTTACTTCCTGTTTCCACCAGAAACCATACTAAGCTGGAACCCCTTTATGGCCACGCCCCTAGAAGCAGCGCTCGCCGTATATGAACTTAGGTGGCCCGCCACAGATACATTATATCTGTACTAATACATTGCCCTGAAAACACTTTATAATGGGACTGTCTGTGAATGATATTGTAACTCTGTATTTTGATACTTTTCAAAATAAACAACAACAAAATGTCATTATTGTCTTTATTTGGACAAAAAATGTTAGTGTACATGAAACATATGTTTATTATTGTCATTTAGTCCTTCAATAAAATAGTGAACATACTAAACAACTTGTCTTTTAGTAGTAAGTAAACAAACAAAGACTCCTAATTAGTCTATGCAGTAACATATTGTGTCACTTATACACCTATTATTTTGTACACATTATGAGGGACAAACTGTAAAAATTGATTATTAATCCACTTGTTCATTTACTGTTAATATCTGCTTATTTTCTGTTTTAACATGTTCTATCTACACTTCTGTTCAAATGTAATAATCACTTATTCTTCTCTTCTTTGATACTTGACATTAGTTTTGGATGATACCACACATTTAGGTATCGATCTGATACCAAGTAGTTACAGGATCATACATTGGTCATATTCAAAGTCCTCATGTGTCCAGGGACGTATTTACTGACTTTATAAACGTAATATGATTTTTTAAAAAGATTTTGTGACGATAAAAAATATCGATGTAATCATAGTAGTATCGACAAGATACGATCTTGTACTTGGTATCATTACAGTGGATGTCAGGTGTAGATCCACCCATGGATTCGGACTAAATGACAATAATAAACATATGTTTCATGTCCCCTAAGATTTGATGTTACAATAAAGACACTAATGACATGTTTTGTGGTCCCCTTTATTTAGAAAAGTATGGAAATACATTTTGGTACCGGTACCAAACTATTGGTATAGGAACAACACTAATACTGTAACTGTGCTGCTCATTCAATTGTTACAAACATTTAAATGATTATTAAAATGTTGTCCATTTAAAAAGGCAAATTGCTAAAAAAAAACCAAATTGTTTATGTATTTAAAAAAAAAACAGTTAAAATAGCAGCAATGAAAACAAATAATACACAAAATTTAAATTCCTCAAAAAGAAAGCATGTTGTGATGTTTAAAAAGCTGCACAATGATATATTGATTATTGATGAACTCTTTTATCACTCTAGTACACTCTATGTGTAGAATGACACCTTTGATTCATTCTGCGTTTGTTATTGTGCCTTCTTTACACCATTATTGTGCCTTCTTACGCCATTATTGTGCCTTCTTTACGCCATTATTGTGCCTTTACACCATTATTGTGCCTTCTTTACGCCATTATTGTGCCTTCTTTATGCCATTATTGTGCCTTCTTTACGCCATTATTGTGCCTTCTTTACGCCATTATTGTGCCTTCTTTACGCCATTATTGTGCCTTCTTTACGCCATTATTGTGCCTTCTTTACGCCATTATTGTGCCTTCTTTACGCCATTATTGTGCCTTCTTTACGCCATTATTGTGCCTTCTTTACGCAATTATTGTGTCTTCTTTACGCCATTATTGTGCCTTCTTTACGCAATTATTGTGTCTTCTTTACACCATTATTGTGCCTTCTTTACACCATTATTGTGCCTTCTTTACGCCATTATTGTGCCTTCTTTACGCCATTATTGTGCCTTCTTTATGGCATTATTGTGCCTTCTTTACGCAATTATTGTGTCTTCTTTACGCCATTATTGTGCCTTCTTTACGCAATTATTGTGTCTTCTTTACGCCATTATTGTGCCTTCTTTACGCCATTATTGTGCCTTCTTTACGCCATTATTGTGCCTTCTTTACGCCATTATTGTGCCTTCTTTACGCCATTATTGTGCCTTCTTTATGCCATTATTGTGCCTTCTTTACGCCATTATTGTGCCTTCTTTATGCAATTATTGTGCCTTCTTTACGCCATTATTGAGCCTTCTTTACGCCATTATTGAGCCTTCTTTACGCCATTATTGTGCCTTCTTTATGCCATTATTGTGCCTTCTTTACGCCATTATTGTGCCTTCTTACGCCATTATTGTGCCTTCTTTACGGCATTATTGTGCCTTCTTTACGCAATTATTGTGTCTTCTTTACGCCATTATTGTGCCTTCTTTACGCCATTATTGTGCCTTCTTTACGCCATTATTGTGCCTTCTTTACGCCATTATTGTGCCTTCTTTATGCCATTATTGTGCCTTCTTTACGCCATTATTGTGCCTTCTTTATGCAATTATTGTGCCTTCTTTACGCCATTATTGTGCCTTCTTTACGCCATTATTGTGCCTTCTTTACGCCATTATTGTGCCTTCTTTACGCCATTATTGTGCCTTCTTTACGCCATTATTGTGCCTTCTTTATGCAATTATTGTGCCTTCTTTACGCAATTATTGTCTTCTTTACGCCATTATTGTGCCTTCTTTACACCATTATTGTGCCTTCTTTACGCCATTATTGTGCCTTCTTTACGCCATTATTGTGCCTTCTTTACGCCATTATTGTGCCTTCTTTACGCCATCGCACATTGATGCTGCTTTTAAAACGTACTTGAAAGGAAGTCACTGTGTGCACTTTTTAATGTTGCGTAACTGGACATTAGTTTTGTTGTTTCACGCTGATTAGTGATCATAATAAAGTTAACAATAATTTAAAAAAAATGTTTCATATTAAAAAAAAAATATATATATTATTATTATTGATAAATTAATAAAAGCTAATATTTTATGTCAATGTCAATTTTTAAGTGGGCACTTTTTAGGAATAATAAGAGTTGGTTGTCAAAAAAAACGGGAGCCATTTAAGTGGGTTCAACCCTAGCGCTCTAGATTCCTACTTTCCAGATCTGCCTTCAAGTGGACATCATATAATTACTTTCTCTACGTCATCAAACTAACTTCCTGCTTGTAGAAGAAGGTGTCTGTTAGAATAATTATGTATAAGTTATCACACAACTCTCATGCTGAAAGGCCGTTGCTATAGTTATTATCAATTGTGCTGAAGTTGTACTGTTCTATCTGTGCAAAGGCACCACAACTTTTTATCTTCCACTGCAAGTTGCCTCGCAGCGGCAGTTTGTGTCCAGACCCTGCCTGCTGACGGCCAAGGACAGACATCGAGTACCTCAACGCAGACAAAGCAGAGACAGGGCGAAATCCCGAGTGTCAGCACATTTCCATTCTGAATAATCACGTATTGTGTCTACTGGGGCTGCTTGCATTACCCCTCCTTAACTAGGGAACTCCCAAATAAATAGAGGAGCGCGGGGGCTGTACCTTAGAGCGTAGGTTGGAACTGTAACCGAGTGTGCAGCTCAATACGTTTCGCCTCATGAGCAAAATTTAACTCTGTCTCTGCCTGATTCCTTGCTTCTTGTCTTGTGTAATAGATAGTTTGGTGTTTGAACCTGACATCTTAACCGTAGCGCTCGAGATTCCTACTTTCCAGATCGGCCTTCAAGTGGACATCATATTACGTCATCAAACTAACTTTGTCACCTGATGAGCAGCTGTCCAGTCTGCAGGTCGGCCAGGTAGAAGAACTGCCGCACGCACAGCGCCCCCCCAAGGCCAGAGAGGGCGCACAGGTGAGACAGGTACTGTTCGAAGGCGCGGCTGCGCTTGGCGATGGTCTCGGCCGTGAAGTTCTTGCGCATCTTCTTACCTGCGGGGGCAAACAGGAAGTGACCACGGCATTGCCCGCGTGACAGAAGACGCTGGCTTACGCGGGAAGACCACGCGCTCCATCTGGTCCCCGTGGCGACGGCGCAGGGTGGCGTGCAGCCGGCGGAAGTCGGAATAGCGGCGAGTGATGACGGCCGGGGTCTTGTCGCTGCCGCCGGACTGGACCACGTGGACGGTGTAGAGCTGGCGGGAGAGCGCAGCAGTGAAAAAGCCCAACGACCTTCCTCCCGCCTCCCAACTCACCACGTACTTGGAGGCGCCGTCCTGCACCACGCTGGCGTCCGTCACCTCAAACGACAAACTGTCCGCCTGGCGATGCATCTTGTGGGCGGGGCTTCCTCCGCCCAGCCCACGCAGGCTCCGCCAGCCGTCCTGCAGCTGCCGAGTCAGCGGGCCGGAGGGGGAGGGGCCGACAGGACTGGCGTCTAAAATAACGATGAGCTCAATCAATAAATACGTACGCCGTTACAGGTGGCGCCCTCTCACCTGTACTGCTAAGCCCCTCCTCTATGGATTCGCCCAGGAAGTCCGAGTCGCTGTCCAGCCCCGACCCCTCCCCCTCCGCCTCATCCTCCGCCTCGCCACGGCTGCCGAAGGACAGCGTGCCGCCGAGTCGCTCCGTCACGCACTCGTCCTCCTCTTCGAGCTCCGCCTCCCAGCGGTCCTCGCTCCACCCCCGCTCTGCCGCTGCGCCCGCAGCTTCCTGCTCAGGCCCCGCCCCCTGATCGCCTTTAAAGAGCGAGCGCTTCAAGCGGTCCAGCAACCGGGACGCCATGGCACCGCCAGGCCTGAGGGCATGCAGAGGGGAAAAGTTAGCCATCTTCCATGAGGAGGTTTGTGAATACACACTCACTCACTCACTCACTCACTCACTCACTCACTCACTCACTCACTCACTCGCTATTTTCTTTTTAATTACAGAAAAAAAACGTCACTTATTAATGCGTTTTAGGCAACACCAAGTCAGGCGCGTGCGCACTAGCGGTGTTTGGCTTGATAATCATGGCGGACTAACTACACAGACTTTGCTTTATTTTCTAAATAAAGGGGACCACAACAAATGTCATTATAATAATAAGTAGCAATGATTGTCACACACACACACACACACACTAGGTGTGGCGAAATTATTCTCTACATTTGACCCATCACCCTTGATCACCTCCTGGGAGGTGAGGGGAGCAGTGGGCAGCAGCGGTGGCCACGCCCGGGAATCATTTTTGGTGATTTAACCCCCAATTCCAACCCTTGATGCTGAGTGCCAAGATTGTCTTTATTTTAGTGTACATGAAACATATGTTTATTATTGTCATTAATTTAGTCCTTAAATAAAATAGACAACTTGTCTTTTAGTAGTAAGTAAACAAACAAAGACTCCTAATTAGTCTATGCAGTAACATATTGTGTCATTTATACACCTATTATTTTGTACACATTATGAGGGACAAACTGTAAAAATTGATTATTAATCTACTTGTTCATGTACTGTTCATATCTGCTTACTTTCTGTTTTAACATGTTCTATCTACACTTCTGTTCAAATGTAATAATCACTTATTCTTCTCTTCTTTGATACTTGACATTAGTTTTGGATGATACCACACATTTAGGTATGGATCCGATACCAAGTAGTTACAGGATCATACAATGGTCATATTCAAAGTCCTCATGTGTCCAGGGACGTATTTACTGACTTTATAAACATAATATGAATTTAACATAAAAAAGAAAAAATATTTTGTGACGATAAGAAATATTGATGTAATCATAGTAGTATCAACTAGATACGCTCTTGTACTTGGTATCATTACAGTGGATGTCAGGTGTAGATCCACCCATGGCATTTGTTTACATTGTGACGGCGGTGAGCTATTGTATCCTCCTACGGTGTGTAGTGAAGCATGTTTAGCTATTCCTCCTCCTCCACTGATAATGATACTTGTAAGAAAATTACTTTATTTGTCGCCATAGAGGCCAGGATTAGTGATTTAGAAGTGGCTAAAACACTGTGGATGGATGTTAGCTGCTAACTAGCTAGCCATGTGTTAAAGCAGCTCTTCCTGAGGGTGTTCCAGTGTTATAACTTCACCTTTATCTTTACTTTTTACACCAAAATGCGTCCATTCTCCCTTTTCTGTCTACACACTGTGTCTGCTTGTAAGTACTCTGTGTGCGTGCGCTGCCGAACATGCTCCTCTGCTCGTAAAACCAGCAATGTCACCACGTGACGACGTGCGGTCATGCCTGTTAAAAAAAACAAGGGGGAACCGGTACTTCTCAAACAGAGTATAGTACAAATAATGAACAAATAAAATCAGTCCCTTGGGCACAAAACTGGAAATAATACAGCTCTCCAAAAAGTGCAATTCTGCTGCTATTTGACATAACTGTTTGTTATGATGCTTTGACATTTTTGCACTTTAAAGAAAGAAAGAAAATTCTATGAAGAGAAAAGTTGTTTGCAAATGTGGTTACAATGCTAAAAAAATGAAAAGTTAAAGCTAAAAAAAGAAATACACTTTATTGAGTTAACATTATTTCTTTATAGGGGGAAAGATGTTATGAGCTAGGGAATACAACAACTACACTACCCAGCATGCAACGGGAGTGACGAGCATGTGCGGTAGCCCCGAAAAGTGTTGTTGCATGTCGTCCCCCGTGAAAGTAAACGTCAAGAACTCAGCCAACACGCCTCGTCTGCATTATTTATAATTAGACAGACAACACATATACAGTATGAAAAACAAAAGTTCAAAAAGGGAGATGTGTTGTATATATATGTATGTGCTGCGGTTGCTAGCCTGGTTGCTATGTTTCCGGTGGGTCGTAAAAGTGTTCTTCATGAGTTTGTACCCTGCTCAAATCTCTCAGTAAAGTTATTCGATGGATTATACCTTTTGTTTTGAACTTTATTACACCTTGGAGCGCTTTTTCCCGTCCATTGTTTTCCTGCTTTCGCTATCTGCGCCTAATGACTGAGCTACGTGACTGATTTATTGTGATGTCACACGGAGCATTTCTGGTCGGGACGGGATTCGAATAAAGAATCAACTCTTATCATTTACTATAGTGGTCTCGATAACGGGTACCGGTTCTCAAAAAGGGATTCGAGTCCGAGGACTCGGTTATTTTCTTATCGAACAACCGGGAAAACCGGTTTCGAGTATCATCCCTACGTTTACCAAACAATCGCTAAATCCCATGAAATCTTATACGTCTAGTCTCTTACGTGAATGAGATAAATAATATTATTTGATATTTTACGCTAATGTGTTAATCATTTCACACATAAGTCGCTCCTGAGTATAAGTCGCACCCCCGGCCAAACTATGAAAAAAAACTGTGACTTATAGTCCGAAAAATACGGTATTCCCTTTTATTGGACACAGTTGTTTGTTAAAATATAATATAACAATACACATTCCAGTCTGTCGGCCTACAAAGACCTCCCAAGATATGTGAAAATAAAAATAAAAAATATCGATCGTATCACGCTTTCACGATTCTCGTGCTCATTATGATTTGTGAGTCACGACTTAAACAGAATAAAATAAATAAAAACAAGACCTCCCATTTAATACATGTGTCATGACGTCATATTGTGACACTGTTTGGATTGAACTTCCGGCAAAATGAGGGGAAACTTGCGTTTTCCGTGCGTCCGTGAAGGCATCACAACGTCATGCTAACTAGCTCCGTGACAGCAACATTTGACGACATAATGTGAAATATTCGGACATGTAAAGTGAACAAACTGCTTCGTTGTCACCCCAACATAACATGTGTCACTCTCTCACGCTGAACTTTGGAGCTCAGCCGCGCCAAGGCTGCGTTAGCAACAGTTAGCAACACAAGCTAACAAGTTTGTTGACACTTAGCTTTAGTGTCGGCTTCCCCGGGCTATAAGAGTTACTCACCCCGGGGTGGAGGTTCAATTCGCCCGCCACTTCTTCTCCATATTTGCTCGCTATTTTCACGTTTTTGGACCTTCCGGTACCGAACTTGTTTCCGAGCCTGGACGTCCTGACCTGATCCCGAATCCTGAAAGTCTTCCGAAATACGCTCCTCTCGCCTGAGACGTGAACGCGCCTCGCGGGTTCCCGCACAACGTTTGAGAATGACACGTATTTTTTCAAAAGTACTATATCAATATTATTTTTGCTAAATGGTCACGTAAGTATCCCTGAGGGTGATAAATGACCAAGAACAGTTTTTTTGTAGTTATTTATTGTTGAAAAAGAAGACTCTCCAAAATTGACCAACCAACGCTCACACTGACGTCACGTGATTTCACCCACATCCGCTTCAGCGTTTACATTACATGGCCACCAGGTGGTGCTGCAGTGCAGTAGAATCAGTAGTGTTTGTTTTTCATCTCCCAAGTCAACACAATTGACTAATTATTTCACACTTCGTCTTACATAAACCATATTTGGAGAGTGAATTCCAAACTCACGCTAAGCCTTACCTAAAAAAACATTTAAAACATCTTTTTGTGCTGCTTTTAAAAAAAAAATTATTACACATTTTTGACATTTTGTACTTAATAATAATAGTAATAGATTTTATTTGTAAAAGCACTTTACATTGAGCAAACAACCTCAAAGTGCTACAGTGCATTTAAAAAAACAAAAAAATAAAAACAAAACAACAACGCTAGAACCACAAATAGCTGCCCCCAACAAGTAAAATAAATAGTTAAAAAAAAAAAATAGAAAAAAAAAAATAGAACAGCCTAATAGCTACAACTAGCACACATATCTATATAAAAAAAGACTTAAAAAAAAAAAGGGTTTTTAAGCCTTTTTTAAAAGCATCCACAGTCCGTGGCGCCCTCAGGTGGTCAGGGAGAGCGTGCAGTAGAATCAGCAGTGTTTGTTTTTCATCTCCCAAGTCAACACATTTGACTAATTATTTCACATTTAGTCTTAAATAAACCATATTTGGAGAGTGAATTCCAAACTCACGCTAAGCCTTACCTAAAAAAAATATTTAAAACATCTTTTTGTGTTGCTTTTTTCAAAATTATTACACATGTTTGACATTCTTTACTTAATAATGATGATAATAATAATAATAATAATAATATATTTTATTTGTGAAAGCACTTTACATTGAGCAGACAAACTCAAAGTGCTACAGTGCATTTAAAAAACAAAAAACAAAAACAACAATGCTAGAACCACAAATAGCTGCCCCCAACAAGTAAAATAAATAGTAAAAAAAACAACAACAACTACAACAGCCTAATAGCTAGAACTAGCACACATATATCTAAAAAAAAAAGAAGTTTAAAAAAAAAAAAAAAAAGGGTTTTTAAGCCTTTTTTAAAAGCATCCACAGTCTGTGGTACCCTCAGGTGGTCAGGGAAAGCGTGCTGTAGAATCAGTAGTGTTTGTTTTTCATCTCCCAAGTCAACACATTTGACAAATTATTTCACATTTAGTCTTAAATAAACCATATTTACAGAGTGAATTTCAAACTCATGCTAAGCCTTACCTAAAAAAAAACATTTAAAACATCTTTTTGTGCTGCTTTTTTCAAAATTATTACACATATTTGACATTCTGTACTTAATAATGATGATAATAATAATAATAATAATATATTTTATTTGTGAAAGCACTTTACATTGAGCAGACAAACTCAAAGTGCTACAGTGCATTTAAAAAACAAAAAACAAAAACAACAATGCTAGAACCACAAATAGCTGCCCCCAACAAGTAAAATAAATAGTAAAAAAAACAACAACAACTACAACAGCCTAATAGCTAGAACTAGCACACATATATCTAAAAAAAAAAAAAAAAGGCTTTTTTAAAAATAAGGGTTTTTAAGCCTTTTTTAAAAGCATCCACAGTCTGTGGTACCCTCAGGTGGTCAGGGAAAGCGTGCTGTAGAATCAGTAGTGTTTGTTTTTCATCTCCCAAGTCAACACATTTGACTACTTATTTCACATTTCGTCTTACATAAACCATATTTAGAGAGTGAATTCCAAACTCATGCTAAGCCTTACCTAAAAAAACATTTAAAGAGACCATTGCTTTCGGTCTCCCCTAGAGGGTGTGGGCGGAGGGAGGGTTACCCAAGTATGCGGTCCTCTCCAAGGTTTCTCATAGTCATTCACATCGACGTCCCACTGGGGTGAGTTTTTCCTTGCCCTTATGTGGGCTCTGTACCGAGGATGTGGTTGTGGCTTGTGCAGCCCTTTGAGACACTTGTAACTTAGGGCTATATAAATAAACATTGATTGATTGATTGATAAAACATCTTTTTGTGCTGCTTTTTTCAAAACTATTACACATTTTTGACATTCCCACATCCGCTTCAGAGTTTACATGACATGGCCACCAGGTGGTGCTGCAGTGCAGTAGAATCAGTAGTTTGTTTTTCATCTCCCAAGTCAACACATTTGACTAATATGTCAAACATATATATATATATATATATATATATATATATATATATATATATATATATATATATATATATATATATATATATATATATATATATATATATATAAAACAAACAAAGTGCAAAATTTACAATAAAATTAACAAATTAACCGTTAAATTCCGCCGACTGAGTATTTTACCGTAAAATCAACTTTGGTACTGTTTTTTTTCCAAAATACAGTAAGACACTAAAACATTTAAAAAACTAACCTATTGTTTCTCAATTCCATTCCATTTATTCAATTTTTTTATATGCTGTAAAAAACATATATATATATATATATATATATATATATATATATATATATATATATATATATATATATATATATATATATATATATATATATATATATATATACATATATATATGTTTTTTACAGCATATATATATATATATATATATATATATATATATATATATATATATATATATATATATATATATATATATATATATATATATATATATATATATATATATATATATATATATATATATGTTTTTTACAGCATATAAAAAAATTGAATAAATGGAATGGAATTGAGAAACAATAGGTTAGTTTTTTAAATGTTTTAGTGTCTTACTGTATTTGGAAAAAGAACAGTACCAAAGTTGATTTTATGGTAAAATACTCAGTCGGCGGAATTTAACGGTTAATTTGTTAATTTTATTGTAAATTTTGCACTTTGTTTGTTTTATATATATATATATATATATATATATATATATATATATATATATATATATATATATATATATATATATATATATATATATATATATATATATATATGTTTGTTTTATATATATATATATATATATATATATATATATATATATATATATATATATATATATGTTTGTTTTATATATATATACATATATATATATATATATATATATATATATATATATATATATATATATCAATCAATCAATCAATCAATGTTTATTTATATAGCCCTAAATCACAAGTGTCTCAAAGGGCTGTACAAGCCACAACGACATCCTCGGTGTCGAGTGGGTCTGACATAATATTGTGAAAGTCCAACACATCAGCGAAAGTCCAGTCCATGGTGGGGCCAGCGGGAACCATCCCGAGTGGAGACGGGTCAGCAGCGTAGAGATGTCCCCATCTGATGGACAGGCTAGCGGTCCACCCCGGAGCAGAGTAGAAAAGAAAAGAAAAGAAACGGCAGATCAACTGGTCTAAAAAGGGAGTCTATTTAAAGGCTAGAGTATACAAATGAGTTTTAAGATGAGACTTAAATGCTTCTACTGAGGTAGCATCTCTAACTTTTACCGGGAGGGCATTCCATAGTATTGGAGCCCGAATAGAAAACGCTCTATAGCCCGCAGACTTTTTTTGGGCTCTGGGAATCACTAATAAGCCGGAGTTCTTTGAACGCAGATTTCTTGCCGGGACATATGGTACAATACAATCGTCAAGATAGGCAGGAGCTTGACCGTGTAGTATTTTATACGTAAGTAGTAAAACCTTAAAGTCGCATCTTAGGTGCACAGGAAGCCAGTGCAAGTGAGCCAGTATAGGCGTAATATGATCAAACTTTCTTGTTTTTGTCAAAAGTCTAGCAGCCGCATTTTGTACCAACTGTAATCTTTTAATGCTAGACATAGGGATATATATATATATATATATATATAAAACAAACAAAGTGCAAAATTTACAATAAAATTAACAAATTAACCGTTAAATTCCGCCGACTGAGTATTATATATATATATATATATATATATATATATATATATATATATATATATATATATATATATATATATATATATATATATATAACAAAGTGCATAGCCATTGGCTCACACAATTTCAGTAAATAATTAAAATTTGGAACACAGCATCATTGTTTTCACAGCTTTTTCCTTGTTAGAGGTAGAGAGTGTTTTAACATAGAGTTCTAATTATTTTTTAAAGGCACAAAAAAAACAGGTCGGGTATTGACAAACTTACATTTATGAATATAAAACTTAGCCAATAGTATCATGAGGTTGCAAAGGTTATAAAAATGATACATTTTCCTCTCAGTTGGCTTCACTTGACGCAGTAAAACTCTGAGCGAATCAAAATGCGCCACAATAAACCACGTGATATTGTTCTCTCCTCCTATTGGACAGCAGCGTGTAACAGGAAGAAGGTGGCTGCAGTGAGCGTTGAGTGAAAGAGGGACTAAGGCTTGCGTGAATACGAATATTGATATAAAATCATGTTCATTTTCATTGTTAGAGAATTTATATCTACAAGGAAAATGCATATTTACAAATGCAGAATAGAAAATATACACACTTACACCAAATTAAAAAAAAATAAAAAAAGCCAGTAAAACTTCCAACATCCTGGAAAAAACAATTGAACAAAAACATAAATAATATTCTGTTTTTAATTCTTCCTCAAATAAAGCAGTATAAACACAACCTGGATAAAGACGGTCTTTAATATTGACACGGACAATATATTAATACAGTACACGAACAAACAGACATGTTTCCAAGTATTGGACTTATATTTGCAAATACATTTACAGTTGTTTTGTAAAAGTTTAAATGTTGACATTGTGCCTTTATTCATACATGATTAAAGAGTAAATACGACACAAAAGTTAAGGCACACCGATTTTACAAAGACATTTTGAATAGCACAAAACTTTCCTTCTGAATTTCAGGGGTCAAATGGAGGACACGGACATTTGTGCTACTTTGGGTACACTTTAGCACGGTGTGCTAAAAGTATGCTCACATCCAACTGGATCCGTCTCCTTGGTGCGTCTGCAGGTGTGCGACATTCAAGGACAGACTGGAGGAACCCTTGTTCCTTTTTTCCTTTCCTTTTGCTGTTGTTGTACTGCTCAAACTAGTTTTTACTGCGCACAAAAGGAAGAAGAATTATGATAAAAGTCATGAACTTATAACAAATAAGATATCATTCATCTCATGATGTGAATCACAACAAATTGAATGCATTGATGTGCATTGTGAACAGGAAGTGGACATATGTTAGTAATTGCTTGGAAGTGGGGAAAAGGGAAGGATTAGATAAGCTCTGCTTCTTCCTACTCCTTTTTGGACACATTGTAAAGAGAAATGATGTATGTGATGTATCGACATTAACTTCAACCAACTGTAAAGTTGAACTGAAACATGCTGGATAAAACCCACGACACATGAAACCTTTCATGCAGCTACTGCCATCAATCAGTCTTTTCACCAGCACTAATTATGATTTTTATTATTTTTTTTGTCTTGCAATTATCGAGGGTGAACTAAATACCCGCATTAATTGTGGTATTGGTAATAGCTCTTACCACACACATTAACAACTCTAGGAGTTTTCTCCTGTGTGTGTCCTCATGTGTCGGGCCAGGTTACCCTTTTGAGAACAGCTCTTCCCGCAGACTGGGCAACAAAAAGGTTTTTCCCCCGTGTGCGTTTTCATGTGCTCCACCATGAACACCTTCCGAGCGAATCTCTTGTCGCAAACCGAGCAACTGAAAGGTTTCTCCCCGGTGTGCGTTTTCATGTGCGACACCATGAACATCTTGCGGGAGAACCTCTTCCCGCACATTGGGCAGCCGAAGGGTTTCTCGCCCGTGTGCGTTCTCATGTGCAGGATCACGTAGTCTTTCCGGGAGAATCTTTTACCGCAGACGGAGCAGCCGAAGTCTTTTTCTCCCGTGTGCGTCAGCGTGTGGACGTTTAACGAGACCTTTTGTGCGAATGTGGCGCCACAAACTGAACAGCGGAAGGGCTTGTCTCCGGTGTGCGTCCTCATGTGCCGGGTCAAGTTGCACCTCTGAGCAAACGTATCGCCACAGACTGAGCAAATAAAGGGTTTCTCGCCTGTGTGCGTTCTCATGTGCGACGCCAAAATCGGCCTGTCTGCGTACTCCTTGCCGCATACCGAACAACTGAAGGGTTTTTCCCCCGTGTGCGTTCTGGCGTGCCTCGTCAAATTGCACTTCTGCGCAAACGTGTCGCCGCAGACTGAACAGATAAAAGGTTTTTCGCCGGTGTGCGTGCGCATGTGTTGCGTGAAAGCGCTCCTAAAAGAGTAGCTTCTGGCACAAACCGGGCATGTGAAACGCTCCTTTCCCGCCTCCTGCTCCGAGCATTCCGAGTGTTTGTCGCCGGTTTGAGTTCCCGTATCGCCTTCGCCGCCCGTGTCCTTGCTCAAAGGTTCTCGGGCGCCGTCCTTGTCTTCCGCCTCGCTGTCCGAGAGTGAAACTGGGAAGTTGTCGTCTTGTGGCTCGTCTTCGGTCTTCACGGACACAACAGTCAGATCCGCCTCCTCCGGCCCCAGAAGACGCTCTCCTGCCAAATTGATACGGTGTTCCTGCTCCTCCTCTTTGATGTGGGGGGGCTGTGGATCCTCCTCCCGCTGCAAAGTGGAGTGGCCCCCCTGCAGCTGAGGGGGACGTTCTTCGAGTTCTGCCGGACACAAACAACAGAAACAAACTTGAGCTCACACATGTCAAATATTATGAATATGCTGTGGAATTTTTTACCAGCTGACATACAAAACCTCGAAAGCAGTGAAGTTGTCAGGTTGTGTAAATGGTAAATAAAAAGAGAATACAACAAATCCTTTTCGACTTATATTCAATTGAATAGACTGCAAAGACAAGATATTTAACGTTCAAACTTTGTTATTTTGGGCAAATATTAGCTCATTTGGAATTTGATGCATGCGACACGTTTCAAAAAAGCTGGCACAAGTGGCAAAAAAGAGTGACAAAGTTAAAGGAATGCTCATCACAGACTTATTTGGAACATCCCACAGGTGAACGGGCTAATTGGGAACAGGTGGGTGCCATGATTGGGTATAAAAGCAGCTTCCATGAAATGCTCAGTCGTTCCCAAACAAGGACGGGGGCGAGGGTCACCACTTTGTCAACAAATGCCTGAGCAAATTGTTTAAGAACAACATTTCTCAACCAAGGAATTTAGGGATTTCACCATCTACGCTCCGTAATATCATCAAAAGGTTCAGAGAATCTGGAGAAATCACTGCACGTAAGCCATGATATTACACACCTTGGATCCCTCAGGCGGTACTGCATCAAAAAGCCACATCAGTGTGTAAAGGATATCCCCACATGGGCTCGGGAACACTTCAGAAAACCACTGTCAGTAACTACAGTTGGTCGCTACATCTGTAAGTGCAAGTTAAAACTCTACTACGCAAAGCCAAAGCCATTTATCAACAACACCCAGAAACGCTTCGCTGGGCCCGAGCTCATCTAAGATGGACTGATGCAAAGTGGAAAAGTGTTCTGTGGCCTGACGAGTCCACATTTCAAATTGTTTTTGGAAACTGTGGACGTGGTGTCCTCCGGACCAAAGAGGAAAAGAACCATCCGGATTGTTCTAGGGTGAAAGTGTAAAAGGCAGCATGTGTGATGGTATGGGGGTGTATTAGTGGCCAAGGCATGGGTAACTTACACATCTGTGAAGGCACCATTAATGCTGAAAGGTACATACAGCTTTTGGAGCAACATATGTTGTTATCATGGACGCCCCTGCTTATTTTAGCAAGACAATGCCAAGCCACGTGTTACAACAGCGTGGCTTCATAGTAAAAGAGTGCGGGTACTAGACTGGCCTGCCTGTAGTCCAGACATGACAATGTGTGAAGGCTAAAATATGAGAAGGGAGACTGTTGAACAACTTAAGCTGTACATCAAGCAAGAATGGGAAAGAATTCCACTTCAAAAATGTGTCTCCTCAGTTCCCAAACCTTTACTGAGTGTTGTTAAAAGGAAAGGCCATGTAACACACTGGTAAAAATGCCTTTTTTGCAATGTGTTGCTGCCATTAAATTGTAAGTTCATGATTATTTGCAAAAGTTTCTCAGTGTGAACATGAAATATCTTGTCTTTGCAGTCTATTCAATTGAATATAAGTTGAAAAGGATTTGTTGTATTCTCTTTTTATTTACCATTTACACAATGGCTACAATGAGCATGTTTTGTAATGCACAGCTTTTTGAAGCATGATACGGATAAAGCATCTTCTCTGGCCCCCCAGGGGGCCAACCCCATATTTGAGGAGAACTGGCTTAACACATTAGCTTCATGTTTTGTTAGCCAATGATAGCGATTTGGTCAGCTTAACTTGAGATATAATCGAATCGTAACAACAATACAGCAAATTGTTGATTCTCAGACAAATCTTTAATCAATATAATTAGTACCGTATTTTCCGGACCATAGGGCGCACTGGATTATAAGGCGCACTGCCGATGAGCAGGTCTAGTCAGGTCTATTTTCATATATAAGGCGCACCAGATTATAGGGCGCATTTAAGGAGTCTTATTATGATTTTTTTTCTAAATGTAAAAGACTTCCTTGTGGTCTACATAACATGTGATGGTGGTTCTTTGCTCAAAATGTGGCATAGATGATGTTGGTCGCTACATCTGTGAGTGCAAGTTAAAACTTTACTATGCAAAGCAAAAAAGCCATTTATCAACAACACCCAGAAACGCTTGGCTGGGCCCGAGCTCATCTAAGATGGACTGATGCAAAGTGGAAAAGTGTTCTGTGGTCTGACGAGTCCACATTTCAAATTGTTTTTGGAAACTGTGGACTGTCGCTTTCTGACAGTCGCATCAGGATGCACCGTTTTGTGGGCGGGTCTTATTTACGTGCCTCCACTTGGACAGCGTCTTCTCGCCCGTCATCTTTGTTGTAGCGGTGTAGCGTGCAAGGATGGGAGTGGAAGAAGTGTCAAAAGATGGCGCTAACTGTTTTAATGACATTCAGACTTTACTTCAGTCAATAACGGAGCAGCATCTCCTCATCCGTGGCTCACTAGTGCAACAACAACAACGCCCGAAATGTGTCCCGTGAAAAACCGTCCCACCGGAACTCTCTGATAACTAAAGTTCCTTGGGTGAATAATGTAAACTCACTATACCGGTATGTTTTAGTGCTTTCATGGCGAGTTTACTGACAGATATAAGTAAGAACTTTACACTACTTTATATTAGAAATGGCAACAGACTACAAAGGTGGACGCACGCAAATTTATCTTATGTGTGACTGCCATCATATTGCAGTCTACACGTATCTCTTATGTGTGACTGCCATCATATTGCAGTCTACACGTATCTCTTATGTGTGACTGCCATCATATGGTAGCTCACACGTATCTCTTATGTGTGACTGCCATCATATTGCAGTCCACACGCATCTCTTATGTGTGACTGCCATCATATTGCAGTCTACACATATCTCTTATGTGTGACTGCCATCATATTGCAGTCTACACGTATCTCTTATGTGTGACTGCCATCATATTGCAGTCTACACGTATCTCTTATGTGTGACTGCCATCATATTGCAGTCTACACGTATCTCTTATGTGTGACTGCCATCATATGGTAGCTCACACGTATCTCTTATGTGTGACTGCCATCATATTGCAGTCCACACGTATCTCTTATGTGTGACTGCCATCATATTGCAGTCTACACATATCTCTTATGTGTGACTGCCATCATATTGCAGTCCACACGTATCTCTTATGCGTGACTGCCATCATATTGCAGTCCACACGTATCTCTTATGCGTGACTGCCATCATATTGCAGTCTACACGTATCTCTTATGTGTGACTGCCATCATATTGCAGTCTACACGTATCTCTTATGTGTGACTGCCATCATATTGCAGTCTACACGTATCTCTTATGTGTGACTGCCATCATATTGCAGACTACACGTATCTCTTATGTGTGACTGCCATCATATGGTAGCTCACACGTATCTCTTATGTGTGACTGCCATCATATTGCAGTCCACACGTATCTCTTATGTGTGACTGCCATCATATTGCAGTCCACACGTATCTCTTATGTGTGACTACCATCATATTGCAGTCTACACATATCTCTTATGTGTGACTGCCATCATATTGCAGTCCACACGTATCTCTTATGTGTGACTGCCATCATATTGCAGTCCACACGTATCTCTTATGCGTGACTGCCATCATATTCCAGTCCACACGTATCTCTTATGTGTGACTGCCATCATATGGCAGTCCACACGTATCTCTTATGCGTGACTGCCATCATATTGCAGTCTACACGTATCTCTTATGTGTGACTGCCGTCATATTGCAGTCCACACGTATCTCTTATGTGTGACTGCCATCATATTGCAGTCCACACGTATCTCTTATGTGTGACTGCCATCACATTGCAGTCTACACGTATCTCTTATGTGTGACTGCCATCATATTGCAGTCTACACGTATCTCTTATGTGTGACTGCCATCATATTGCAGTCTACACGTATCTCTTGTATGACTGCCATCATATTGCAGTCCACACGTATCTCTTATGTGTGACTGCCATCATATTGCAGTCCACACGTATCTCTTATGTGTGACTGCCATCACATTGCAGTCTACACGTATCTCTTATGTGTGACTGCCATCATATTGCAGTCTACACGTATCTCTTATGTGTGACTGCCATCATATGGCAGTCCACACGTATCTCTTATGTGTGACTGCCATCATATTGCAGTCCACACGTATCTCTTATGTGTGACTGCCATCACATTGCAGTCTACACGTATCTCTTATGTGTGACTGCCATCATATTGCAGTCTACACGTATCTCTTATGTGTGACTGCCATCATATTGCAGTCTACACGTATCTCTTGTATGACTGCCATCATATTGCAGTCCACACGTATCTCTTATGTGTGACTGCCATCATATTGCAGTCTACACATATCTCTTATGTGTGACTGCCATCATATTGCAGTCTACACGTATCTCTTATGTGTGACTGCCATCATATTGCAGTCCACACGTATCTCTTATGTGTGACTGCCATCATATTGCAGTCTACACATATCTCTTATGTGTGACTGCCATCATATTGAAGTCCACACGTATCTCTTATGTGTGACTGCCATCATATTGCAGTCTACACGTATCTCTTATGTGTGACTGCCATCATATTGCAGTCTACACGTATCTCTTATGTGTGACTGCCATCATATTGCAGTCCACACGTATCTCTTATGTGTGACTGCCATCATATTGCAGTCTACACATATCTCTTATGTGTGACTGCCATCATATTGCAGTCTACACGTATCTCTTATGTGTGACTGCCATCATATTGCAGTCCACACGTATCTCTTATGTGTGACTGCCATCATATTGCAGTCTACACATATCTCTTATGTGTGACTGCCATCATATTGAAGTCCACACGTATCTCTTATGTGTGACTGCCATCATATTGCAGTCTACACGTATCTCTTATGTGTGACTGCCATCATATTGCAGTCTACACGTATCTCTTATGTGTGACTGCCATCATATTGCAGTCCACACGTATCTCTTATGTGTGACTGCCATCATATTGCAGTCTACATGTATCTCTTATGTGTGACTGCCATCCTGTTGCAGTCTACACGTATCTCCTATGTGTGACTGCCATCATATTGCAGTCTACACGTATCTCTTATGTGTGACTGCCATCATATGGCAGTTCACACGTATCTCTTGTGTGACTGCCATCATATTGCAGTCTACACATATCTCTTATGTGTGACTGCCATCATATTGCAGTCCACACGTATCTCTTATGTGTGACTGCCATCATATTGCAGTCTACACGTATATCTTATGTGTGACTGCCATCATATTGCAGTCTACACGTATCTCTTGTGTGTGACTGCCATCATATGGCAGTCTACACGTATCTCTTATGTGTGACTGCCATCTTATTGCAGTCCACACGTATCTCTTATGTGTGACTGCCATCATATTGCAGTCCACACGTATCTCTTATGTGTGACTGCCGTCATATTGCAGTCCACACGTATATTTTATGTGTGACTGCCATCATATTGCAGTCCACACGTATCTCTTATGTGTGACTGCCATCATATTGCAGTCCACACGTATCTCTTATGTGTGACTGCCATCATATTGCAGACCACATGTATCTCTTGTGTGACTGCCATCATATTGCAGTCTACACATATCTCGTATGTGTGACTGCCATCTACTGGTCACACTTATCACTACACTACGTACCAAAATAAAATAGCTTCGAGGTCGGTAAGCACGACCGGGGTTATTCCGTACATTAGGTGCACCGGGTTATAAGGCGCACTGTCGACTTTTTGAGACAATTTTAAGGATTTTAAGTGCGCCTTAGTTCTATTATTTGATTAGTAAATGAAACTTTGAGCAAGTTTGAAGAGTCCAGACCAGAGTTTGTAGCAGGATTGCTCAAAATGAAGTTTAGCGTCGTCACAATAATAAGCTTTTATTTTGTAGCATTGTCACCAGGTGCGTGAGAAGTGTGCGTTAAAAGTAGTGCGCTAGCTAACTGGATGACGTCATCTGACCTGCGACGTGGAGCCTCCTCAGGTAAACATCTTCCAGTTGTTGTCGATGTCGCTCCTTCTCCTCCCTCGTTCGACAAAGTTCCTCCTCGTACGACGCCATGGTTCTTTCGAAGAGCGCGAATATGTCGTCGGCCGCCGCCATTAGTCGCTGCTGGACCAAATATTTCAACATTTTGGACGTTTTTGTGCAACTCGGTCACCTTTCGTCGTCGTCGTCGCCTTCGCGCCTTTGTCTCGTGACCGTCTCGACGCGGGGCGGACTTCCGCTTTTTGCGTCTTCCGCCGAGTCTTTACGGCAGAACAACCGACACGCATGACGTCATGCTACCGCTGAGGGAAAAAACCCAAAACAAAACCTCGACCCTATCTGTTAGAGAAATACAAATTGATTATTTACGTGCTAATCAATAAGTTTGATGCCACTAGCTGAAGGTTGAAGTGTTTATTGAAAGGTGTGTATTGTTAAAACAAGAACTTATTGATTACAATTCAAATGTATTAGAAACTGAACATAAATAAATAAATAAATAAATACAAATAAAAATACTAAAACAAATATATATAAATAAAAAAACCTCGATCCCTTTTAGCTGTTTTGTACTGTTGTTGTACTTATTGTGATTATTATTTCTCAATTGTTTGTAAATGTTGCAATTTATAAATACAGGTTTATAAAATAAAAACACTTCATTTGTTTTAGATTGTTCCACTTTTTGTTAACATGTTTTCTGAAATGTTAAATTTGTTGTTGTAATATGTGCTGTCTAAATGTTTTAATAGTTTTGTCTTTTGTTCCTGAAATTGTAAGTTGTTTTGCTTTAGTTGATGTGTTTTCTGATATTTTTTTGTATTTTGTTCATTTGGTTTCTGTAATTGTAAATTGTTCTGCTTTTTGTTAATATTTTTTTCTGAAATTGTACATTGTTTAGTCTATACTTAACTTGCTTTGTGTGATTGTATAATGTTTTTTTTTTTTTTTTAAACTGGTTTCTGTAACGGAATGTTGTTTTGTCTTTTTTAAATTGCGAAACTGTAAATTGTTTAGTCTGTTAAAAAATAAAAAATAATTAAAAAAAACCCTCTAGCCCCCTTTCGGTGTTTTTGTACTTATTTTGATTATTATTTCTCAATTGTTTGTAAATGTTGCAATTTATACATAAAGGTTTATAAAATAAAAAATTAAATAAAACACTTCCGTAACACTTCATTTGGTTTCTGTGTTTTAGATTGTTTCGCTTTTTGTTAATATGTTTTCTGAAATTGTTTCGCTTTTTTTTTAATGTGTTGTCTAAATGTTTTAATTGTTTTGTCTTTTGTTCCTGAAATTGTAAGTTGTTTTGCTTTAGTTGATGTGTTTTCTGATATTTTTTTGTATTTTGTTCATTTGGTTTCTGTAATTGTAAATTGTTCTGCTTTTTGTTAATATTTTTTTCTGAAATTGTACATTGTTTAGTCTATACTTAACTTGCTTTGTGTGATTGTAAAATGTTTTTTGTTTTTTTTAAACTGGTTTCTGTAACGGAATGTTGTTTTGTCTTTTTTTTAAATTGCGAAACTGTAAATAGTTTAGTCTGTTAAAAAATTAAAAATAATTTAAAAAAAACCTCTAGCCCCTTTTCGCTGTTTTGTACTGTTTTTGTACTTATTTTGATTATTATTTCTCAATTGTTTGTAAATGTTGCAATTTATACATAAAGGTTTATAAAATAAAAAATTAAATAAAACACTTCCGTAACACTTCATTTGGTTTCTGTGTTTTAGATTGTTTCGCTTTTTGTTAAAATATTTTCTGAAATTGTTTCGCTTTTTTTTTAAAATGTGTTGTCTTAAATGTTTTAATTGTTTTGTCTTTTGTTCCTGAAATTGTAAGTTGTTTTGCTTTATTTTTTTGTATTTTGTTCATTTGGTTTCTGTAGCTGTAAATTGTTCCGCTTTTTGTTAATATTTTTTTCTGAAATTGTACATTGTTTAGTCTATACTTAACTTGCTTTGTGTGATTTTAAATTATTGTTATTTTTTTTAAACTGGTTTCTGTAACGGAATGTTTTGTCTTTTTTTTAAAATTGCGAAACTGTAAATTGTTTAGTCTGTTAAAAAATAAAAAAGAATTAAAAAAAAACCTCTAGCCCCTTTTCGCTGTTTTGTACTGTTTTTGTACTTATTTTGATTATTATTTCTCAATTGTTTGTAAATGTTGCAATTTATATATAAAGGTTTATAAAATAAAAAATTAAATAAAACACTTCCGTAACACTTCATTTGGTTTCTGTGTTTTAGATTGTTTCGCTTTTTGTTAATATGTTTTCTGAAATTGTTTCGCTTTTTTTTAATGTGTTGTCTAAATGTTTTAATTGTTTTGTCTTTTGTTCCTGAAATTGTAAGTTGTTTTGCTTTATTTTTTTGTATTTTGTTCATTTGGTTTCTGTAACTGTAAATTGTCCCACTTTTTGTTAATATTTTTTTCAGAAATTGTACATTGTTTAGTCTATATTTAACTTGCTTTGTGTGATTGTAAATGTTTTTTTTTGTTTTTTTTAAACCTGGTTTGTGTAACGGAATGTTATTTGGTCTTTTTTTTTTTAATTTGCAAAACTGTAAATTGTTTAGTCTGTTAAAAAATAAATAAACAAAAATAACCTCAAGCCCTTTTTTCTCCTTAGTTTGATTTGATTTGATATATTTTTATTTCAAATACCGTATTTCCTTGAATTGCCGCCGGGAATATAGTATTCGCCTGCCTAGAATTACAGCCGGGTCAAACTCGTTTCGCAAAATAATTAGCGCATGCTTGGCACTTCCGCCGGGTCAAATATGAGTCATTAAATGACTTCCGCCTCCTGGTGGTAGAGGGCGCTAGTGATCCTTCTTGCGACTGCTGGTACTGCAGAAGATCCGGTGCTGCAGAAGAAGACAACACGCAGCAAGAGTGAGCAGCCATTGTTTGCTTGCACTTTTACCATGGAGGATTACATATCTAAAATAAAACCGTTTTCTAAACTGGACTTTCAATCGAAGCAGGAGGTAATACTTAAAGGAAGATTTCCATCGAGACAGAGAGACTTTTAAAACTGAAGAAAGATAAGGAAGACTTCTATAGGAGCTGTGCATGGACTCATTTATACCCAAAGGTAAGACCATAATAACGTTTTTTTTTATTCAATGTGATTTTCATAAGGTAAGCGCCGGAGTGAGAAGAGGTTTTAAAATAATTAGCGCATGCTTGCCAATCCCGCATGCTTTTGGTAAACGCAGGAGTGAGAAGAAGTTTTAAATTAATTAGCGCCCCGGCGGCTATTCAAGGAAATACGGTATGCAAAAAAAACAAGAGCAAGCCTGATCCAATACAGTGCTATAGCCTTAACAGCCATGATAACAAAATGAAAACAATGGAGAATAAAAACTAAAAAAAAATTAACAAAATGAGCAATGGACTTTCTTTCTTTTCTTTTTTTTTTTAGTTCCTCTTTTAATATCGATGAAATTGTTTCCGCTTGTTCTGTCTTTCAATGACTACAAACTGGACGGTTGAACATTGACAGGGAACCTTTATTAAACAGTTAACATTCAACACATACTGCAGACGCTTCCTGTGGTGCGTCTCTCTAAACCGTCCGGGTAGGAACACAACACATAAAAACGATTCCTATTGCTACCGAAATATGTGTTTTGTTGCAGCTGTCACGCCAAATTTCTCCCCCCCCCTACAAAAACCTTCCCCCTCCCATTTCTTCCGGGGTCATGTTTCCTCTCTTACGTCATTGACAGCGATCGATAGCACTTCGGCTGGAAGGATACTTCGTCTTTGACAGCTGCTGGAATCTGAACAAATCCATTATTGTTTTTTTTTGTACAGGCGCGAAACAGGACAATCGCGTGCCGGTTAAGGACCCCCGGCAACTTTGACTTTATTGGACGCAGCCCCGGAAGTAAATAGGGGGTGGGAAGGTTTTTGTAGGGGGGAAGAAATTTAGCGTGACACAGCCCTCCCATATTTTTATTGGCTCAATGCAGATGTTTTTGTTATTATCACATTTTATTTTTTTCACATATTTGTATTTGTGTGAAACGAATTTTATACTATTGGACTCAAACTTAAATTCAATTTGATACAAGTTTGTGACTAATATAATTTCATTTCATGGGAAATAAATAGTTCAATAATGTGTTTTAGTGCAACATAATTAAAACATACATTCCTGATGTTATTAGGTTGCCAATGTAGTGAGTCTCCCCGACCCACAGGGGGCGATTTAAGTAAGTTAAAGATATTTTCTTTATATTTCTTTTTTTCTTAAATTGTAGTTTTAAATCGATGGCGTTATGATTTGGTTATAATTAACATACATATTAATGCATATGTATTTGAAACTAAACAAATAAAAGTTCAAATCTGAAAGGATTATTGCAAAACATGCATTCTCTACCGCTTGTCCCTTTCGGGGTCGAGGGTGGGGTTGCGCCGGAGCCTAAGTGGTTGAATTTTTCTAGAATTTTAAGCAAATTGACGCCCTTCTAATATTTTCTGTTACAGACTAAAGAATGTTAATAAAGTAATTATTTCTTGCAACTCAAGTTGATCAACACAGTATAATGTTGTCCCGATACCAATATTTTGGTACCAGTACCGGTACCAACATGTATTTCGATACTTTTCTAAATAAAAGGGGACCACAAACAATGTCATTATTGTCTTTATTTGAACTACATGGCTAAAAGTAAAACATTACCAGCAAATTTACAAAAAAATGTTTGTCATCACTTCGGAGAATGAGGAGCATAGAAGAAAAGGTCATTTCAAACATCAGTATTCAAGGACAACTTTAAAACAAATGTGTATATCAGGTTAAACTATGGAATTATCTTTACAATGAGATAAAAGATTGTAGAAATATATTTCGATTGACAAAAATATATAAAGACAGAACAATAACATCATATGGACAGCCGTAAGTGTTTACATTTTGCGTTATATTTATTATCTTACTTATTTTTTGTCGGGTTTTGTATTTGTTGTTTATCCTCCCGTGAGGTGTATATATATTTTATTGTTCGGTTTGTACTTCATGAAGTTTTTGCACTTGTTGTTTTTTTTGTGTGTTTTCATTATATTTGGATGTATTTGTTTGGTTTGTATGCTTGTGAATCTGGGGCCGTACTTATCAAGCTTCTTAGAGTGCCATTTTACACTTAAGTCCTGAGAATTTGCGAAATTTAGTCCTACTCTCAAACTTAAGAATAAAAGCTTTTTATCAACGTTCTTAAGTCTAAGAATCACTCCTACTCTCCACGATATTTAAGAGACCTTCAGAGGTGTCTTAAGTGGTTAGGAGTTGCCAGCAGGGGATGGCACTGAGGCGAGAGAGACGTGCGCGAACGTTCAGGGAACGGAACAATGTTTTGGTTTTTTTTGATGACGAGCAGCCGATCAAACGGTATCGTTTAGACAGAGTGGATATTATTTTTGTCACAGATTTAATACTTTTCGATTCCTTGTTGATTTCTGCATGTGTCTGCAGTGGGCTAGTATATATAGAGCCACCCACACCAGTTTCAAATTAGTTGCCTAATTAATGAATTGGAAAGAAAATGTTATGAGAGTAGCGTATGTGTGTGGCCGTGAGGTGAGTGACGTCAGTGAGTGTGTGGGCGAGAGAAGAGAGGGAGCGGTAGCGTGAGTGCCGGCGGGGACTAGTTTGTTTTGTATTATTTTGTAGTTTATTGTCAAAATATACACTCCCATTGTCCACTTAAATATTTCCAAGATATTTCTTTATTCTTAGACAACGGATTCCCTTCCGTGATTGGTCATTTCTATGGACACAGAAATGACGTCACCTAAAATTCTGTTTACGGCACATAGTAATGTCGTAATTCAGCTCTGAGTGTGACACTTAAGATTCAGTCCTACACTTCGCTGAAAGTGTGAGTAAGACGCTTGATAACTAACTTTTAAGTGCAGCTTTCAGCAAAGAATTTATTTACTCTTAAGTCAACTCTTAGCAGACTTCTTAGGAGTAATTCTAAGAAGCTTGATAAGTACGGCCCCTGGGCTGTCCATTAACTACTTATTATGTTGAAGGGGGCAGGAAATATAACATTTTCTTCATCCTGTTCCTTCTCAAAAAGCATGGGTGTGTAAATATGTGTTTTGTTGCTAAAGTTTAATTGTCTATTGATCAAAAATGCACATCAAGGACGGAGATAAATCAAAACAAATGAACATGTATGCATATAATACAACAATTGTTCTAAAATGTGTTCATATTTTTGGTTTCTGGTGGCAGATTATTGAATTTGCCTTATTTCTGATAGGAAACTGTCCAAAACCAAGGTAGCACTGCCTTAAGTTAAGTGAAGTTAAAGTACCAATGATCTTGTGGTTAGAGTGTCCGCCCTGAGATGGGTAGGTTGTGAGTTCATACCAAAGACTATAAAAATGGGAGCCATTACCTCCCTGCTTGGCACTCAGCATCAAGGCTTGGAATTGGGGGTTAAATCACCAAATATGATTCCCGGGCGCGGCCACCGCTGCTGCTCACTGCTCACCACTAGGCCACGGAGTACATAATAGTCCCACATTATGCCACTGAGTACATAATAGTCCCACAATATGCCACTGAGTACATAATAGTCCCACAATATGCCACTGAGTACATAATAGTCCCACATTATGCCACCGAGTACATAATAGTCCCACAATATGCCACTGAGTACATAATAGTCCCACAATATGCCACTGAGTACATAATAGTCCCACAATATGCCACTGAGTACATAATAGTCCCACAATATGCCGCTGAGTACATAATAGTCCCACAATATGCCACTGAGTACATAATAGTCCCACATTATGCCACTGAGTACATACTAGTCCCACATTATGCCACTGAGTACATAAGTCCGACATTATGCCACTGAGTACATAATAGTCCCACATTATGCCACTGAGTACATAATAGTCCCACAATATGCCACTGAGTACATAATAGTCCCACATTATGCCACTGAGTACATAATAGTCCCACATTATGCCACTGAGTACATAATAGTCCCACATTATGCCACTGAGTACATAATAGTCCCACAATATGCCACTGAGTACATAATAGTCCCACATTATGCCACTGAGTACATAATAGTCCCACAATATGCCACTGAGTACATAATAGTCCCACATTATGCCACTGAGTACATAATAGTCCCACAATATGCCACTGAGTACATAATAGTCCCACATTATGCCACTGAGTACATAATAGTCCCACATTATGCCACTGAGTACATAATAGTCCCACAATATGCCACTGAGTACATAATAGTCCCACATTATGCCACTGAGTACATAATAGTCCCACATTATGCCACTGAGTACATAATAGTCCCACAATATGCCACTGAGTACATAATAGTCCCACATTATGCCACTGAGTACATAATAGTCCCACATTATGCCACTGAGTACATAATAGTCCCACAATTTGCCACTGAGTACATAATAGTCCGACATTATGCCACTGAGTACATAATAGTCCCACATTATGCCACTGAGTACATAATAGTCCCACATTATGCCACTGAGTACATAATAGTCCCACATTATGCCACTGAGTACATAATAGTCCCACATTATGCCACTGAGTACATAATAGTCCCACATTATGCCACTGAGTACATAATAGTCCCACATTATGCCACTGAGTACATAATAGTCCCACATTATGCCACTGAGTACATAATAGTCCCACAATATGCCACTGAGTACATAATAGTCCCACAATATGCCACTGAGTACATAATAGTCCCACATTATGCCACTGAGTACATAATAGTCCCACATTATGCCACTGAGTACATAATAGTCCCACAATATGCCACTGAGTACATAATAGTCCCACAATATGCCACTGAGTACATAATAGTCCCACAATATGCCACTGAGTACATAATAGTCCCACATTATGCCACTGAGTACATAATAGTCCCACATTATGCCACTGAGTACATAATAGTCCCACATTATGCCACTGAGTACATAATAGTCCCACATTATGCCACTGAGTACATAATAGTCCCACATTGGGGTAAATTGAGGACATTGACAAATGCTGGAAAGGTAAGGGGTCACTCCCCCTGGTGCCGCTGAACGTGTGTCCGCAGAAATGCCTTCGAAGAGAAACATTTACCACAAACCGGACAGCGAAAGGGTTTTTCTCCCGTGTGCCTTCTCATGTGCACGTTCATATTACTCTTACAGGAAAAATGTTCCCCGCACACTGAGCAACCGAAGGGTTTTTCCCCCGTGTGCGTCCTCACGTGCACCGCCATGCACGACTTCAGGGCGAAGCGTTTGCCACAGACCGAACAAGCGAAGGGCTTCTCGCCGGTGTGCGTCCTCACGTGCGACACCATGCACGACTTCTGGGAGAACCCTCGGCCGCAGAGCGGGCAGGGGAAGGGTTTCTCCCCCGTGTGGGTCAGCATGTGCCGCTTCAAGATGGACTTGCGAGCGAACTCGTGGCCGCAAACGGAGCAAGCGAAGGGTTTCTCGTGTGTCCTCATGTGCGCTCGCATTTGAGTCTGGAGAGAGAATGTCTCCGCGCAGAGCGAACAAGTCCAAGTCGCCGCGCCCGCGTGTGTGCGCGCGTGTTCCTCCAAACGGCTCTGGCAAGAAAAGCCTTCGCCGCACACGGAGCAGATGAAGCCATTTTTAGCCGCGTGTGACGTCTTCCTGTTGCCGAGAGTCTGCGCCGTTTCCGCGTCGTCACTTTCTGACAGGGGAGCTAAGATCTTGTCCGCCGGTGGTCCTCCACGCTGGTCTACGTCGCCTTCTGTTGCCTGGCGTCTTGGAGACTCCGCCCCTCGGTCCTCCCCACATGGACGGTGATGAAACGGCGAGGACTCGGGGGATTTCTCTTCGCCGCTCTTCAAAGAGACACCAGTGAGTGGCACCTCGGTGAGACCGAGGAGACCTTGTCCCCCCTGAGTGGTCCAGACGTCCTCCTCTTCCTCTTCCTCTTTAACATAGGGCTCCAAAGCGGCGCTGCCCCACTGCGGCGGAGGGGGGCGTACTTCCTGATGTCCAATCAGCAGCTGGACATCTGCAAGAAAAAACACTTGACGCACTTTTTGTGTCTTTTTACACATTGAAATCAGAAAGGACACGCGTTTCCGGAAGTCCGGATGCGGATTTTTAATTTTTTTTTTTTTTTTGTCCTGTCCAGCTTCTCAGGCAAATCCTATAGTTGATGTAGATGCCCATATCGGCTGTACAAATGTTAGAATAATTGTTTCTAAATGATCACAAAAGCTTTGTACTACATTGAGTTCCTGGCAGGGGGACGGGAGCTGTCTTTGGGGCCTACCAGGAGGAAGGCTTGTAAAACTCCACTAGGACTTCAAAGCGGACAGATGGCAGGATCTGCCCAATTTCCAGACGAACTCTTTTTGAAGTATTTTACGAACTCTTTTTGAACTACTTTATGGAACTCTTTTTGAACTATTTTACGACCTCTTCTTTTGAACTGTTCAGTAACCAAAGGCAGCGCTGTTTACGACCCACTTCCCTCTGGAAGCAGCTGTGGTCAAGTAGGGGGGAGAAAGTCAAATAAAGAAGGAGGAGTGCAATCTTTTGGCAGAGCGTGGGTGACACTGTAAGAGGTTACAGGTCGACACGTTTTCTCCTCAATATTGAGTCCAAATTTAATTCTGCCTCTGTTTGATTTTTTGCCTCTTGTCTTGTTTAATAGATGTCATCAGTGTTTGAACCTGACACAAATTTACTTTACAAAAGAGAAGTGCAGGATACTTCTCTTGCTGCCTTATTTGTATTTGACTTTATTAAATGTATTTATATTATCATTTGGTGCAGCCGGGCTGGAGCAGGACGGGATAGAAAGAGAAAAAAAAAAGGAAGACAGAGGGGGAAATTGTGGGGACAAGAGGGGGATTAGACAGAGAGACAAAAACAACAACAGCAAACACAACAATAACAACAACAATAGAACAACATCAACAAATAGGATATGTACAAATATGATGGTAAAAGTGCTAGCTAAGAAGCAGTCAGTGAAGTAAATAATAACACAGAAATAACAATGAGCATTATTACACTACAAATGGATCAATACAAATACCAATAGAAATATCACCATTGATAATGAACAATACCAGTAATTACCTCTATTATCAACAATACAGTTGTTCAAATGCAGCAATACATATATGTACTGATAACTAGAGATACAAAAGAAAGCAGAAAAATGGAGGGGAAGGAAGAGAAGCCAGCTTTATTAACCTTGTAGATTGTTATAGTAACAATAGGTTAAGTAACCTCTTTAAGACCAAGCTGTTTGTTTACATGCTTTTTTTATTCTCTTTGCTATTTGGGCTTATTGGACCCTAATTAGAATTAAAAACTAAGAATCATCTTTTGATATGATGTACTTAGTCCATAAGTACACAAACGTGTACTTCATGTTTAGTGATGTACTAATTCTTATTTTTACACTTTTTTTAATCCAAATTCCATTGTATGCTATACTCTTCTGACACCACCAGATGGCAGTATAAGTGTCCACATAAGCGGCCGTAAGACCCCAATTCAGTAGCAGACACAATTTTGGAAAAAAGAGCTAAAAGGTGCTGTCCACGCATGTGGCCACTAAGCCTTTAGAGGTTTTTAAGCTTTGTCAGTGTGCCATGTGTTACCCAATTTACCCTAGGGCAGGCCCGGGCAATTATTTTGCCTTGGGGGTGCCAAATTTAGAGAAAATAATGTGTCTGGGGGCCGGTAAAGCACATGAACAATAACAAGATCTGATAGCTCAGTTACAGTTCATTTTTATTACCTATTCGGTGTTATATGAGTTTTAGAATAGAATAGAATAGAATACAATAGAAAGTACTTTATTGATCTCTGGGGGAAAATCAGCACCACAGTTCGCTCACAATAGACAATAAACACTTAGGTATTTTTCACATGTGAATAATATAAATACAGTCTATTATACAGCATTATTCACATGTGAATAACATAAATACAGTCTATTATACAGCATTATTCACATGTGAATAATATAAATACAGTCTATTATACAGCATTATTCACATGTGAATAATATAAATACAGTCTATTATACAGAATTATTCACATGTGAATAACATAAATACAGTCTATTATACAGCATTATTCACATGTGAATAATATAAATACAGTCTATTATACAGCATTATTCACATGTGAATAATATAAACACAGTCTATTATACAGCATTATTCACATGTGAATAACATAAACACAGTCTATTATACAGCATTATTCACATGTGAATAACATAAATACAGTCTATTATACAGCATTATTCACATGTGAATAATATAAATACAGTCTATTATACAGCATTATTCACATGTGAATAACATAAATACAGTCTATTATACAGCATTATTCACATGTGAATAATATAAATACAGTCTATTATACAGCATTATTCACATGTGAATAATATAAACACAGTCTATTACACAGCATTATTCACATGTGAATAACATAAATACAGTCTATTATACAGCATTATTCACATGTGAATAACATAAATACAGTCTATTATACAGCATTATTCACATGTGAATAACATAAATACAGTCTATTATACAGCATTATTCACATGTGAATAACATAAATACAGTCTATTATACAGCATTATTCACATGTGAATAATATAAATACAGTCTATTATACAGCATTATTCACATGTGAATAATATAAATACAGTCTATTATACAGCATTATTCACATGTGAATAATATATATACAGTCTATTATACAGCATTATTCACATGTGAATAATATAGATACAGTCTATTATACAGCATTATTCACATGTGAATAATATAAATAAAGTCTATTATACAGCATTATTCACATGTGAATAATATAAATACAGTCTATTATACAGCATTATTCACATGTGAATAACATAAATACAGTCTGTTATACAGCATTATTCACATGTGAATAATATAAATACAGTCTGTTATACAGAATTATTCACATGTGAATAATATAAATACAGTCTATTATACAGAATTATTCACATGTGAATAATATAAACACAGTCTGTTATACAGCATTATTCACATGTGAATAATATAAATACAGTCTGTTATACAGCATTATTCACATGTGAATAATATAAATACAGTCTATTATACAGCATTATTCACATGTGAATAATATAAATACAGTCTATTATACAGCATTATTCACGTGTGAATAATATAAACACAGTCTAATACAACTTGTCTGACTACCTCAGTGAAAGCAAACATGTTACATTTTGTTGTTTTGGTTCATTGCATTACAATGGTTACATTATTGGACTTGTTTGTACTGCGAAGGTCATGTAATGTATCATTTGTAACCTTTTTTACGACTTAATAAACACTTAGGTATTTTTTAAATGTGAATAATATAAATACAGTCTATTATACAGCATTATTCACATGTGAATAATATAAATACAGTCTATTATACAGCATTATTCACATGTGAATAATATAAATACAGTCTATTATACAGCATTATTCACATGTGAATAATATAAATACAGTCTATTATACAGCATTATTCACATGTGAATAATATAAATACAGTCTATTATACAGCATTATTCACATGTGAATAATATATATACAGTCTAGTATACAGCATTATTCACATGTGAATAATATAGATACAGTCTATTATACAGCATTATTCACATGTGAATAATATAAATAAAGTCTATTATACAGCATTATTCACATGTGAATAATATAAATACAGTCTATTATACAGCATTATTCACATGTGAATAACATAAATACAGTCTGTTATACAGCATTATTCACATGTGAATAATATAAATACAGTCTGTTATACAGAATTATTCACATGTGAATAATATAAATACAGTCTATTATACAGAATTATTCACATGTGAATAATATAAACACAGTCTGTTATACAGCATTATTCACATGTGAATAATATAAATACAGTCTGTTATACAGCATTATTCACATGTGAATAATATAAATACAGTCTATTATACAGCATTATTCACATGTGAATAATATAAATACAGTCTAT
The DNA here is from genome assembly GCF_033978785.1 of Entelurus aequoreus. Taxonomy (NCBI): domain Eukaryota; kingdom Metazoa; phylum Chordata; class Actinopteri; order Syngnathiformes; family Syngnathidae; genus Entelurus; species Entelurus aequoreus. Next base: position 9,419,821 of record NC_084737.1, on the reverse strand, counting down.
TATACAGCATTATTCACGTGTGAATAATATAAACACAGTCTAATACAACTTGTCTGACTACCTCAGTGAAAGCAAACATGTTACATTTTGTTGTTTTGGTTCATTGCATTACAATGGTTACATTATTGGACTTGTTTGTACTGCGAAGGTCATGTAATGTATCATTTGTAACCTTTTTTACGACTTAATAAACACTTAGGTATTTTTTAAATGTGAATAATATAAATACAGTCTATTATACAGCATTATTCACATGTGAATAATATAAATACAGTCTATTATACAGCATTATTCACATGTGAATAATATAAATACAGTCTATTATACAGCATTATTCACATGTGAATAATATAAATACATTACACATTTACAGTACATGTACAGTCAAAAGGAACATATGTTTTATGTTGCACCATTGCACCAAGAAAAATTCCTAGTTTGTGAACCCGTTCTCAAACAATGGCAATAAAAACTATTCTGATTCTGAAATATGAACGCGAAGGGTAAAAAAAAAACGCACCTATAATCTGATATATGTGATATATCACTAAACTTTAGAACTTTGTTGTAAAAATGTCCTTCCACGTCTGTCCCTGACACCCACATTTCAGGCTCTGTGGAAAAACTATGTGGAAACACTCCCCACCCACACTGCTTGGTGCCTCGTCTGAGCTGCTGTGACTTACATTACCATAGTAACTCATTATATTTCCATAGTAACTCATTATATTTCCATAGTAACTCATTATATTTCCATAGTAACTAAATAAGTAAATAATGCAGTATAATAGACTGTATTTATATTATTCACATGTGAATAATGCTGTATAATAGACTGTATTTATATTATTCACATGTGAATAATGCTGTATAATAGACTGTATTTACATTATTCACATGTGAATAATGCTGTATAATAGACTGTATTTATATTATTCACATGTGAATAATGCTGTATAATAGACTGTATTTATATTATTCACATGTGAATAATGCTGTATAATAGACTGTATTTATATTAATCACATGTGAATAATGCTGTATAATACACGGTATTTATATTATTCACATGTAAAAATACCTAAGTGTTTATTGTTTATTGTGAGCGAACTGTGGTGCTGAATTTCCCCCAGCGATCAATAAAGTACTTTCTATTCTATTCTAGTGTTATGCTGCATTCTGTTTACTTCAAACTAGTTTTGTACGATAGCTGTATAATAGACTGTATTTACATTATTCACATGTGAATAATGCTGTAAAATAGACTGTATTTAAATTATTCACATGTGAATAATGCTGTATAATAGACTGTATTTATATTATTCACATTTGAATAATGCTGTATAATAGACTGTATTTACATTATTCACATGTGAATAATGCTGTATAATAGACTGTATTTATATTATTCACATGTGAATAATGCTGTATAATAGACTGTATTTATATTATTCACATGTGAATAATGCTGTATAATAAACTGTATGTATGTTATTCACATGTGAATAATGCTGTTTAATAGACTGTATTTATGTTATTCACATGTGAATAATGCTGTATAATAGATTGTATTTATATTATTCACATGTGAATAATGCTGTATAATAGACTGTATTTATGTTATTCACATGTGAATAATGCTGTATAATAGACTGTATTTACATTATTCACATGTGAATAATGCTGTATAATAGACTGTATTTATATTATTCACATGTGAATAATGCTGTATAATAGACTGTATTTATATTATTCACATGTGAATAATGCTGTATAATAGACTGTATTTATATTATTCACATGTAAAAATACCCAAGTGTTTATTGTGAGCGAACTGTGGTGCTGAATTTCCCCCAGCGATCAATAAAGTACTTTCTATTCTATTCTAGTGTTATGCTGCATTCTGTTTACTTCAAACTAGTTTTGTACGATAGCTGTATAATAGACTGTATTTACATTATTCACATGTGAATAATGCTGTATAATAGACTGTATTTATATTATTCACATGTGAATAATGCTGTATAATAGACTGTATTTATATTATTCACATGTGAATAATGCTGTATAATAGACTGTATTTATATTATTCACATGTGAATAATGCTGTATAATAGACTGTATTTATATTATTCACATGTAAAAATACCCAAGTGTTTATTGTGAGCGAACTGTGGTGCTGAATTTCCCCCAGCGATCAATAAAGTACTTTCTATTCTATTCTAGTGTTATGCTGCATTCTGTTTACTTCAAACTAGTTTTGTACGATAGCTGTATAATAGACTGTATTTACATTATTCACATGTGAATAATGCTGTAAAATAGACTGTATTTAAATTATTCACATGTGAATAATGCTGTATAATAGACTGTATTTATATTATTCACATTTGAATAATGCTGTATAATAGACTGTATTTACATTATTCACATGTGAATAATGCTGTATAATAGACTGTATTTATATTATTCACATGTGAATAATGCTGTATAATAGACTGTATTTATATTATTCACATGTGAATAATGCTGTATAATAAACTGTATGTATGTTATTCACATGTGAATAATGCTGTTTAATAGACTGTATTTATGTTATTCACATGTGAATAATGCTGTATAATAGATTGTATTTATATTATTCACATGTGAATAATGCTGTATAATAGACTGTATTTATATTATTCACATGTGAATAATGCTGTATAATAGACTGTATTTATATTATTCACATGTGAATAATGCTGTATAATACTGTATTTATGTTATTCACATGTGAATAATGCTGTATAATAGCCTGTATGTATGTTATTCACATGTGAATAATACTGTATAATAGACTGTATTTATATTATTCACATGTGAATAAGGCTGTATAATAGACTGTATTTATATTATTCACATGTAAAAAGTACCTCAGTGTTTATTGTCTACTGTGTATTTATTTTGCACGAAAAAACACATTGAACAAATTCGTCAAAGTACAACAACATTCAAGTTTGATTTAAAAAAAAAATATATATATATATATATTTTTACTTAAAAAAAAGAAAATACGCTTCCGCCCCACTTGTGTCACATCATAACTGGCCGCCATGTTGGATGCTATTGTTGATGTACTGTAAATAATTGGTTGTGAGATGTAGTTGCGTGTGTTGACAGCAGCATTTTGGTTGAAGATATTAAAAAAAGGTTTACCTTGTGATACATTGTGACAATTACCTTGTAAAACATGGTGACAATTACCTTGTAAAACATGGTGAGTCGTGTGCACATCTTCCCGCTGCTGTCGAAGTCTCGCGCTCTCTCTTGTTCGAGAAAGTTCCTCCTCGTACGACGCTATCGTTCGCTCAAACAGCGCGAATATTTCTTCAGCCGCCGCCGCCAGTCGCTCCTTTATCAAATCTTGTAACATTTTTTCAACAAGGTTGTTTACTTTTGTTAAATGGCGACAGTCTCCCGCGTGCTGCTCATCTTTTCGCAGCGAGGCCTACTTTCGCCTTTTACGTCTTGAGCGGAGGCTTTACGGCAGCGGAAACAACCGTGACGTCACGCGGCGGCCATCTTGCGGCGGTATTGAATATAACCTCATGATACTATTGGCTGAGTTTTATATTCATAAATGTAAGTTTCTCAATACCCGACCTGTTTTTTTGTGCCTTTAAAAAAGAATTAGAACTCCACGTTAAAACACTCTCTACCTCTAACAACCAAAAAGCTGTGAAAACGATGATGCTGTGTTCCAAATTTTAAATTATTTACTGAACTTGCGTGAGCCAATGGCTTTGCACTTTGTTTTATATATATATATATATATATATATAAACTAAAATATAATGCTATATATATATATATATATATATATATATATATATATATATATATATATATATATATATATATATAAACTAAAATATAATGCTATATATATATATATAATATATATATATATATATATATATATATATATATATATATATATATATATATATATGTAATATAAAACTAAAATAGAATGCAATATATATGTATATGTATATAAACTAAAATAGAATGCTATATATGTATATATATATGTATATATATAAAAACTAAAATAGAATGCTATATATATACATATGTATATATATACATAATATATATATATATATATGTAATATAAAAACTAAAATAGAATGCAATATATATGTATATAAACTAAAATATAATGCTATATATGTACATATATATATATGTATATATATAAAAACTAAAATAGAATGCTATATATATACATATATATATATATATACATATATATATATATATATATATATATATTGCATTCTATTTTAGTTACTTTATTGAGTTTACAACCACCTGGCGCTGTTTTGTACTGTTTTTGATTATTATTATTTCTCAATTGTTTGTAAATGTTGCAATTTATAAATAAAGGTTTATAAAATATATATATATATATATATATATATATTTAAATAAATAAATAATAAAAATAAAAAAATTACAAAAAAAAATATATATATATATATATATATATATATATATATATATATATATATATATATATATATATATATATATATGTATATATATATATATACCATGAATTGTTTTACGTGGACCCCGACTTAAACAAATTGAAAATGTATTGGGGTGTTACCAATTAGTGGTCAATTGTACGGATTATGTACTGAACTGTGCAATCTACTAATAAAAGTTTCAATCAACCAATCAAATATATACTTTCCGACCGATTGTAGCTGAGATAGGCTCCAGTTGGGATAAGCGGTAGAAAATGGTTGTATATATATATATATATATATATATATATATATATATATATATATATATATATATATATATATATATATATATATATATATATATATACATATATATATATGTATATATATTGCATTCTATTTGAGTTACTTTATTGAGTTTACAACCCCCTGGCGCTGTTTTGTATTGTTTTTGATTATTATTATTGTTTTTGATTATTATTATTTCATCGAGGATTGGTCACCGCAAACTAAGCAACTGAAGGTGCGTTTGCATGATTGACGCCTTTTACCTTCTTTTACCGCGAACACTTATAAGGTTTTTCTTCCTTGCGCGTCCGCACGTGTGCCATCAAAGTCGGCTGAATGTTTCGTGGTGTGTTGGCTGCATCGGACCTGATACAACAACTAAGACACTCATCAGTGGCAGGCAGAAATAAACAACTTTATTAGGAAGTACATCATGCAAGAACAAAGAGGTACATTTTTCTCATGTAACACCAATTATCGTAAATTACGGACCTTAATCGGCTACTTTTTTCTTAAGCATTGGATTGTGCGGCTTACAAAACAGTGAGGCTACTTTATGCATTTTTATTTGCTCGAATTAGTTTTCAACAGAAACTGAACGGGTGCGTTATTGCTGGTGCTGTGGCGCGGTATTTCGGACGAGTTTGCTCACTGCAGGGTGAACATCTACAGCACTTCCTTCTGTTTAGTGCTTTCGACCGGAAGTACAAGTGCCGTTCTGTCTTCTAATCATCCATAGCGTTTCTACTTGTATGGATTCTTCACTCATCACTCCAAACATTGTTTGCAAGTTTGACAATATGACAAAAACAACTCATACTTGGGAAACCGTCACATGTGTGATGTCTATAGCAGTGTTTTTCAACTACTGTGCCGCGGCACACTAGTGTGCCGTGAGATACGGTCTGGTGTCTCGTGGGAGATTATCTAATTTCACCTATTTGGGGTAAAAAATATTTTTTGCAAACCAGTAATTATAGTCTGCAAATGATGTGTTGTTGTTGAGTGTCTGAGTAACCACGTAATACTCTTCCATATCAGTAGGTGGCAGCAGGTAGCCAATTGCTTTGTCGTTATCACAATATGCAGACGACAGCGGGAGGCAGTGTGCAGGTAAAAAAGGTGTCTAATGCTTAAACTGAAAAATAAACAAAAGGTGAGTTCCCCTAAAAAAAGGCATTGAAGCTTAGGGAAGGCTATGCAGAACGAAACTACAACTGAACCGGCGACAAAGTGAAGAAAAACAGAATGCTGGACAACAGCAAAAACTTACAGCGTGTGGAGCAGATGGCGTCCACAAAGTACATCCGTACATGACATGACGATCAACAATGTCCCCACAAAGAAGGATATAAACAACTGAAATAGTCTTGTTTGCTAAAACAAAGTAGATGCGAGGAATAGCGCTTTAAAGGAAGACATGAAACTGCTACAGGAAAATACCAACAAAACAGGAAAAGCCACCAAAATAGGAGCGCAAGACAAGAAGTAAAACACTACACACAGGAAAACAGCAAAAAAGTCCAAATAAGTCAGGGTGTGATGTGACAGTACACCTACTTTGAGACAAGAGCTATAGTGTTGCATGCTTAGTTATGGTTTAAATTCATATCCCACGACTTTTTATTGTCAATATCGAGTTCCATATTTTAATGATTTCTGCTGGTGGTGAGCCTTTGGATTTTTTCAATGAAAAAAATGTGCCTCGCCTCAAAAAAGGTTGAAAAACACTGGTCTATAGGAGTGTTTTCAAGCATGTGCTATCGTAATGTAATCAAGCTAGCGTTGTTAGCATTGGCATTAGCATTATTAACACACAAAGGTTTGCATTGTTCCTGCTTCCTGGATTCCCCAAACGTGACCGTGGAGTTATTGAGTCTGTTTATCTAATTGGGAAGCTACCGTACGCAGCTGGTGGGTCCATGGCGATGACTTCTGTTTTGTTGGATCAGCCGTTTTACTGCCGTGCTACAGGCACCTTTTGGAAACAATTAAGGTATGTTTATAAACATTTACAAAACATTTCTGTGTAAATAACTCATTTCACAACGTATATATCTGCGGCTTATAGTCCGGTGTGGCTTATATATGGAACAATACCTTTTCCTTTTAAAAATGTAGTGGGTGTGGCTTATATAGCGGTGCGCTCTATAGTCCGGAAAATGCGGTGATACATTCATCTGTTATTTTTTCATGAAAAGAAGATATCATGAAGACTTAGGAGAGGAAAGACGGAGTCTTACAAAGAAAATAAATAAACCAAATATCAATTTGTTCATGTTTCAGCCCAGAGTGGAAAGCAATATGTGTTTTCTCCTCATAACGGACTCTGGGGAGAATCTTACATCCCAAACTGAACAATTAACTTTTTTCTCCAACGTGTGTTCTCTGGTGTCGGATCAAAGATGCCTTCACAGCTAAACCTTTGCCACAAACTGTGCAAATGAAAGGTTTTTCTCCAGTGTGCGTCCTCATGTGTTTGACCATGTACGACTTATGAGAGAACTGTTTGCCGCAGACAGAGCAACCAAAGGGTTTTTCCCCGGTGTGCGTCCTTTGGTGGACAATCAAGGAAACCTTTCTAATGAAGGTTTCGTCGCATATCGGGCAAGGAAAAGGTTTCTCCCCCGTGTGCAGTCTCATGTGAGACTCCATATTCCCTTTGTGGTTGAATCCTTTACCGCAAATTGAGCACCTGTAGGGTTTTTCTCCCGTGTGCGTTCTCATGTGCGAGAGCATGTGGAACTTCCGAGAGAAGGTCTTGGCGCAAACGGAACAACTGAAGGGTCTTTCTCCTGTGTGCGTTCTCATATGTCGAGTCACAGCGGTCTTATCGGAGAAGCTTTTAGCACAAAAAGAGCAGGCAAAACATTCCATACCGGATTCCTTTTCGGGGCAATCAGAGAGTTCCATGCCAGTGTGGGTCCTCAAATCACCTTCACAGTCTGTATCGCTACTCAAAGGTTCCCGGACGTCGTCCCCGTCGTCCTCCCCGTGAGAGTGCGACGTCTCGTCGCTGTCTGCCAGTGGAGAGAAGAGGTCGTCTGCTTGTGGCTCGTCTTCGTCGTCCTCCGCCTTCACAGAGACAACAGTCAGTGGCAACTTGCCGAGATCCTCCTCCTCCGCCTCTAGAAGACCCTCTCCCTGCTGGTTGGTCCACAGGTCCTTCGCTTCTTCCTTAATGTGGGGGGGCTGCTGGTCTCCTGCAGGACACAAACACACGTTAGCTCAGTCTAATATCGTCAAATAAACACCATTTTCGTGTATGTTTATTTTTAAGACTTTTTAAGTATATACTAAGGTTGTACGGTATACCGGTACTAGTATAGTATCGCAGTTCTAATGAATCAAAAACGGTACTATACTCTGTTTGAAAAGTACCGGTTCCCGATTTATTATTATTGATTAATTTCGTGACATTGCTGGTTGTACCAGCAGAGGAGCATGTTGGGCAGCGCGCGCACACAGAGTACTTACAAGCAGACACAGTGTGTAGACAGAAAAGGTAGAATGGACGCATTTTGGTGTAAAAAGTAAAGATAAAGGTGAAGTTATAACACTGAAACACCCTCAGGAAGAGCTGCTTTAAGACAAGGCTAGCTAGCTAGCAGCTAACATCCATCCACAGTGTTTTAGCTACTTCTAAATCCCTAATCCTGGCCTCCATGGCGACAAATAAAGTATGTTTCTTACAAGTAGCATTATCACTGGAGGAGGAGGAATAGCTAAACATGCTTCACTACACACCGTAGGAGGATACAATAGCTCACCGCCGTCACAATGTAAACAAATGCCATGGGTGGATCTACACCTGACATCCACTGTAATGATACCAAGTACAATAGTCGATACTATTATCATTGAATTGATTTTTTTTTATTGTCACAAAATATTTTTTCCTTTTTTAAAATTCATATTATGTTAATAAATGCTTTAAAATGTAATATCGGAAATGATCGGTATATTTTTTTTTTAAATTATCTGTATCGTTTTTATTTTTTAACTTTTTTTTATTAAATCAACATAAAAAACACAAGATACACTTACAATTAGTGCACCAACCCAAAAAACCTATAACAGTTAATTTTACTCATTTTCATTCATTACTAGTTTCTATGTAACTGTTTTTATATTGTTTTACTTTCTTTTTTATTCAAGAAAATGTTTTTAATTTATTTATCTTATTTTATTATTTTTAATTAAAAAAAAGGACCTTATCTT